>NC_042524.1:1218304-1518304 GCF_900963305.1 Echeneis naucrates | reverse complement strand
ACAGCTAATGTGAATATAAATGTTAACTCGAACCAGCTGCTCCAGTCCAAACCTCGTCCCCAGGAGACAGATCCTGGTTCGTCCAGGATTTGAGCTGACAGCTTAATTTAAAATTACATTTTGAATAATAATAATAATAAACTGTTATACAAACACCAAAAGGTCTAAAGTGGCTGTCATGGTATTTCTGATCTGATGTGGGGGCGGTTCCAGGTCCACAGCCCCCGCCAGCCAGTGTGGGCATCTTCCTCCTCCTACTGTACCTAACTCTCCTCCTCTTCCTCCTCTTCTGCTCAGTGACCTAATTAATCCAAAAAATGTAGGAAAACCAAAAACTCCACAAGCTTTACATGATTTGATATTTTCCCATGAAAACAGGTTAATGAATCACACACTTTTCATGGAGAATCACGCACATTAAAAGTCTGTTGCAATTGGAAAAATTGTGCGACAAAACCTCCTCCCTGCAGGACGCGCCGAGAGTTAAACTCTTCCCTCTCATCTTCTATCAGTCTCTGCTGATTCTGCTGAGGCAGGCAGTTCGATTTTTGCCTCAGAGACACTTCCTTCTGTTCAAACCATCAGGCTGTGTAAACAGCAGTCTGTGGGCGATTAATTATGCCTGCTGCAGACGCAGACAGGAAGATGTGATGGGAGAAAAAAAAAGGGGGGTGGGGGGCAAAAAGATGGAGAGGGGAGTTCGGCTGGATACGAAGAAAGCACAGATGAAGAGGAGGGGATGAGCACGTCGCTCCTGCTGCAAACTGGTGCAAACATTTTGAGATAAACACTCAAATCCACTGGAAAATGTTAAATTTAATCTGGAATCGAAGAGTCAATCTGGAGGTTCGACCAGATTGACGTGAAGGTCACGAGCTCATTTTGAGCCGATGATGGCAGACGTCCCGTTTTATTCGGGCCTCGTCAGCGACCAAGACGGTAAAAATGAAATTCTGCTGGTTTACACTTTACTGTTAATAATTCTGATTGCTACACAGTGAACATTAGCGTTATCAAACTTCGTATATTTGTTTCCCAGCTCAAACGCTCCAACAAACTATCGTACGTGTTGTCAGAGTTGCTACGTAACAGGAGCCACACTGATAAACCTGCAAAGCGATAACACAAAAAAAAAAAAAAAAAAATCCTTGTTTCAGTTTGGTTCAGCCTTCGTGGTCGACAAGTGTGTATTATTCACTTATACTTTATACTCTTGTAATATAAACACAACAATGGATGAAGCAGCAACAACCTCCATCCGCCAAGAGACCACAAATGGTTCCCTTAAAAACATCACTGTCTGGCTTTTCCTGCTTCCCGTTTCAAAGTGGCAGCCGACAAAGAAGACAGTTGAATATGTTGACGACTTCTATGAGCTGCATTTGTACTCCAGTCCAATTGAGCGCTGTGTTGGCGTGGATGTTGTTCATGAGTCTGCAGCAGCGTCTTTAAGTTGTTCTCATATAAAAGGAGTCAACACGAGTTTCTGCCCGACTTTTCATGCTGATTCACTTTAAATACGGCCTTTTTCCATCTTTTTCTCTTTTGTCCATTAATGCATATAAAGTATACATGATCTTCAACTTCAAAGAGGTGAGGGAGCGAGAGAGAGACAGAAAACTTTTAAAAGACAAAATAATAAATAACCTCATTTCTACCAGTGTTGAAGTGGAAATGACTCCTGGTGAAAGTTCTGCTGTTTCTCTTCGAGCTATCAAAGTCTAACTGTGTCGGCTTTTTTACTGCTTTAGATCTTCAGTCATGACTCTCATTTGCATGAAAACATATTAAACTGGAACAGGAATGTTTGACACAAACAAAATGAGCTTAGGACACTTCTTCTTGTCTCTCTCTTTGACTTTATTTTGGCGCCCAGGTGAGAGAAGCTCGGCCTCCAGACTGCCGATGGGGAGGCACTAATCACACAGTAGCTGCAGCAGCATTCAAGAGTAATCACAGCAAACAGTGAGTTCTCCCCCTGAAAAGCTTCATTTCACAGCGAGATGCTCGCCGTTTGAAAATGGGACGCCTGCACTACAACAAAAAATGATTGTTGGCATGAAAATGGAACTCGCCAAGGCAGGAGGATTGAAGAGATTTTCAAAGTGGGATGCTTTAGTCATAAAGTATTACCATTCAAAGATGCAAACCTCTGCTGTGCTAAATTGAAGTGCAGCTTTTGGTGTTGAAGGCCTCGGTTTTTTCTGGAGCCCCCGAGCCGCGGCCTCAATATGAGATCACGTTTGTCATAACGCTCAAATGTCGAAAAAAACAAGACAAAACACAAGCTTGTTTGTCTTTAAGTGAATTTGTCTGCCTTTTATTTCATAGAAATGTTTTCACTAAGCTCTGTTTGGTTTAGTCATTTAAAAACGATCTGAAGAATCAGTCAGCACCGACGAAGCTTCTTCGATGGCGTGAAACATCTTCAAGAATCTACAAATAAATCCAGCTGCCTGAGAGGCAACTTCCTCAGAAAACTGGAAGAACCAACGCAGACAGAAGTTCAATTTGACAACTGTTGGAGGGAGTTGTGTGAGTTTTTACTATCGCTACATATTCAACTTTACAGTGAATGCACATCTTTAATAATCGAAAAGAAATATTATCAGCTCTTATTTAAAAAACACAACAATCACCACAGTAATAAATGATCTGTTAGGAGCACTTACATATTCAATGTTAAGTTGTTCATCAGGTAAAAAAACCCTTAGAGTGGTCTTATTCAGCCTGTGTCCACAGAATAAATTCATATTCTGTGTGTATTTTTCCTTTCCTTCCAACAATAACAAGTCTATAACCACCCCACCCTTTTTTTTAGCTTGGTTTTTGTTCTCCACCATCTCCTGAGAGGAAAATTGTGGTTCCTCCTGGAGTGGTTTTAGACGTAAACATGGAGTTGAGGTTGTGGGAGGAACTGTCCTCACCAATAAAAAGTAACCACGGGTCATAATAAACTACTTGCACAGACGATCAGAGGGGCCCCTTTTTAAACCGCTCCATAAAGTTGAGGGCGGCTGCAGATTCAGGTGATGATTCTCTGCAGGTCCATCGCCGCGGCGACACCTTTCCCGCTCCGGTTCGACACGGTCCGTCATTGAAGGACACGGAGCTCCGCAGTGTGAAACTGCTCTTTATTGCTCTCGACTTTAACTTTTGGGACAGGAGGTGACCCATAACTGCAGCCAATCGAGGCTTCGCTTCACTTACAACAGGAGTGTTGATGACCTTAATGATCAAACCGAATAGATTAAAAATTACGCCGACTCCAGAGCTGGAAAGCCAATGGCATTTAATTTAATGACCATGAACGAGCCGTTTCATTGGTTGTGCAAGAATCAGATAATACTAAAGTGTATGGGAAAATGACCCTACTTCTCCTGTTTATTTATCACCACAGTAATGATTTCCCAAATGAGTTTGTGATCACATTTTTTTTAATGATGCCCCATTTTGCACAAAATACACAATGAAGCAGACAATCATCCACTGTCTCTATCCAGACAGCAAAGGCCCAAATAATAAAAATAATAATGAAATCTTACAAACCAGAGCCTTCAAAATGGCAGTTCACAAACCAGCGGGTGACATTATGAGATTTCGCCATTTGGATCAAACCACACGGGCTGCTCGCTCGCAGATGGCGGCGATAAAGCTGAAGCAAGGCGCGTCCAGGAAGTGTGTGCAGTTAGGAGAGTTTGGCGAATCACTCGCACAAACAAGCCTCACAGAAAAAACTGCCGGGGCCCATTTTTATGTGCTTTCCGGAGCCCTAACAAACATGATCAGTTAACAGGGACTCTTTGGTGTCCCAATGCAGATTTTTTTGGTCTTTGTCCCTCTCTGCGGTTGATCAGGACTGAACGCAGCGGGCTGGATGAGCCACACTGTCCATTTCCCTCCATTATTATCACACAGCAGTGTGTGATAATAGCACCACCAGGGTCCTCTCCCTTTCACTGCTGTAATACTCGTTTAATCACTCGTCAACTGCGACAATGGGACTCAAACACAATGGCTGGTGACGCTTGACTAGAAGGGATTTGACTACAGAATGGAGGCTGGTGGGTTGTCTGGAGAAGGCGTGCATATGTGTGTGTGCGAACGCACAAATGCGTGCGACCGTATTGATTCCAAACAGCTCGCAGTGTTGTGTCTGTGACAAACCTGTAATTTTCTCCTGAGTGTTTTCAAAATCTAAAGCAATAAAATCATTTTCGGCGGCTGCGTTTATCCTCGCTGACAGAATGCTGATCTTCTCTCGAAGAGCGCCACGAATTGAGATTTTGTCACCACGTCTCGCACACGCCTACTGAGTGTAAGAGGTCTTATGAGGGCAGAAGTGCAGATTATTCATGAGAGGAGTCGAAGTCAAAGCTCATTGCAAGTTGGAGACACGCTGGAAAAAATTCAGAGTGATTTACGGAGTGTGTAAAGTTATCGGTTCACTCAGCTGCAGCACTTTAAAGTTACATACAGTTATTCTTTCTCCAACGACGGCGGCATCATCTCCACTATTTAGATCAAACTTCCTTCAAATTTCCTTTTAAGTGAGATTTCCATGCTGTTTTTGAATGTTAAGCAGCTGTAGGTTCTATATAAATACTGTGAAATGTGAGGAAATGAGAAACTTCCCAAACTTTCAACCCAACTTCTGACAAAAAAAACACAAATCTCACTTCATATTGCATTCCAGTAGTTTCCTTTCTCAGAAGTTGTCAACAGGAGCAGCAGCTTCATTAAAACCAAACCAGATTTTTCATCCTTGCACAGATGTCATGTTTCAAAATGACAATTTTCACACTGCAGACAACCTCAAGTGCAAGAAAGAACAAATTCTTCTTTGACATTAAAGAAGAATATATATAAAAGCTTAACCTCAGAGTTTTTGTGCACCGGTTACCGAACTGATTTGACGGCTTGCAGCCATTAGCGCGGTGATGGCGAGGCTCAGGTTTGGAAGTTTATCTTTTTCCCTCCATACGTTTCTGAAGTTGTCCAGACTCAGCAGGATGCAGCAGAGACGAACGTCGCAGGAGACGAGACGACGAGTTTGATCAGTTGAAGTTTCACAACTCCAACCTCAACAACCACACAGCCCTGTGATGTGACCCAAGGGAGCGTCTGGATACACGTTGTCATTAGAGAGGCAGACATCTACTTTTTTCATCATGGCTGCTATTATAACAAACATAACTTAGGAAGCATTAGGCGCTCACACTATGGAAAATCTTGTACGGGGTTGTAAGTGCTTACTCAACAGATAAAAAAAGACAAACATCAATGAACACAAACTTTCACTTGGGAATCGAACGCTGTTCTCCTGTAACATATCCGTGTGTTGTTGAGCTGTCTTAATATTGACTTCCTGTCATTAACGGCTGCTTTCGTTTCTAAAGAGCCCCCACAGGACGAGCAGAGAGGAGACAAGGAAGATATACACCTACCAAGTAAATATCGTTTTGTCGTAAATAATGAGAGTTTTTGGGAGAAAAGAAACAAGAAAGATAAAGTAAAGTTGACATTTTGGCTATCAGTCCTTTTTTTTTTTGTTTTTAATGGAAAAACACTCTGTCAGTCTCACAGTCGGAGACAGAAAAGGCTAAAAGCTTACAGTGAGAGAATTCTTTCTCCGATTCATTTCTATCTTTCCTTCACGTCACGCTTCATGTTTATACAACCTGGAGCAGTGGCACCTTGGACAAAAGGGGGGCGGGGCGGGGGAGATTAGCTCCACATTAGCTGATGTTATATAAAGACGTGGAGACCTGAACCAGCCCAGTCCTGCCTGGACAGTTGCCCGTTTGCCCTCACAGTTAATCCAGATTGGCCCTGACGACGTGAGCCTCTCCAGATTTTCCACACTGACCTGCTGGATCTTTCTGGTTTGGTTTTCTCGCCCTCCTTCATGCTGATTTGTCACTGAATTTAAGTTGGAGTGGAACCTGTTCGGGGTCGGTGCTCTGATAACGCCCGGCCACACGGAGCTGGACAGAGGCTGCTCCTGGATGGAGAGATTAGCGAGCGCATGAGCGATAACTGGAAGCCGGAGAGTCTCTGAGAGACCAGGAGGGTCACGACCCGAACCGAGAGAGACGGTGTAGAAAGAAAAAGAAGAGCTGCTCAGATCTCCAGGGATTAACCGCCTCTGAATGTTGAGGAACAAAAAGTTTCTGCTGTTTTTGAAACAGTCTTCTGAACTCACATAAGACAACATAACCATAATTGTTTCGGAATAAGCTGCAGTGTTTCATATATGAGCTCATTATCGGCGCTGTCGAGAAGACGATTGTGCTGCCGCACCTGATTTTATTTTTAAACCCAACGGAGAAAGAAAACAAATAAAAAATAAATAAATAAATAAACAATCAATAGCAACAGAGAAGAAGAAAATTATAACTGAAGCAACAATAAAAATCAAGATCAGATGAAGACAAGCGAAGTGAATTCTAGTTCAGTTTAATTTGATAGAAAAAATAAAAATCTCATCTGTGGGGACGGATGTGACGGCTGTGCACCAATTATGACTAAAGAGCTGCTGACAGTTGTCTGGACAGTGAAGAGCCGCTGTGCAGGTTATGTAAAATATAATAACTTTCATCTACAGATGATTTTTTTTTTTTTATGACATTATCTGATTGTCATGCATAATTTCCATTTTGCCTGCGCAGCCTGAAGTGCTCTGCTGCGGCGCTTCATTCCCAAAGCCTTTTTCTGTCACTGTCCTGATGCTCAATCTTTTTGTGAGTCTGTGTGTGTATACAGTGGCAGCAGCTTTTGTTGATATCACATTTTCATGCTCTGGTGCTTTTATTGTCTGTCTAACCTGCAGTACTACCGCTGACAATAATATCCCCTGTTGAACTTCCCACAGTCATGCATCTATTTTTAATGTCTTCGCCATACGATTCCTTTTTCTTGGTATCTCAGAGAATCTAAACAGGTTTCTTTGTCACAGTGTCCCCGAATATGGACAAAAAAAGATTATCTACAGTGATTCAGTTCTGCAGAATCTGGGTCATTTTATTCCTCAGTAACCACAAAAGTAAATTCTTGGTATCAGTTCTGCAGGTGGAGTTGTTCCTTTAGCAGAAATCTGAGAGTTGCCATCACCGTCACAGCGTTTGGGATATTTTTCTGCTCTTTTAGTTTGCGGTTTTGGAATAACGACACGTTTGCTGCGGTGCTCTGTCTTATCTGATGAGCGTTTCAAGTTAGGAAGGGGCCAGGGAACATGGTGGAGGCCAAACCGGAGCTCAGAGAGCAGCTGTCCTTTGAGAGATTATTACCTGATTTAGCTATTTATCTTCATTTTTATGTGGGTGATATTTAGTCGTTCTCTTTTAAATTGTTGTTTTTAAATGATTGTTTTAAACTAGCTGATAATTAGATGGATGAGAACTTCCTTCAGTTAAATGCAAAGAAGACAGACGCTCCTGAAATGAATTAATCCTGAGTATTGAGCAGCGTAAAGATTTGTTGCCCACAACCTTAAAAGTGCAGATCTCCAGCCGCCTCGGTCCGTCTGCTGGGGCCAACGCTGAGATGAAAAAGGATTCTGCACACTCTTTATGACTTTTTAACTTTCACAGAAGTCAAAGAGAAAGTTGAATTAAGAAGATATCACACATAACACCAATTTTATCCTCACTCCACTGGCTCCTAATCAAATTCTGGATCCGTCCTTTGCATGGTCGGACACCCCAAGATATTGCTGACCTCCTCCTCCCTTATATGACCGATCGGGCTCTCAGGTCTGCTGATCAAAAGTTACTGACCGTCACTCCAACCTGCTATAAAAAGCAGAGGTGCTTTTCAAACCGTCCTATTCTCTGCTCTCGAAGCTGCTTGTCCGTCTGGATGCCTGCTGTCTTTTATTTGTTATAGGTCTGAGATTTCTTCAGATGATGTGAAGCATGAAGTCTGTAAGGCGCTACAAAAATAAATGTTCCTACTTACAAAGTCAACTGTTTATCTGCAGTCACCCTTGAAGCCGTAGATTTATGGTATTGTACTCAGTCCTGCCTCGACGTTTAAGAACTCGTGGCCAAATTTGATCAGTTTACTGCAGCTCCTGTGCATTACGGTCACAGTTTTAAAATGTTCAGATCTCTCTGTCATAACGAAATGAAGATTCAAGTCAGTGGCTCAGAGAATCGACTGCACAGTATTTCCTCTCTGAAGTTAACCGAAGTGTAAAACTGGGTGTTGAAGTACAGCTGACCTTCAGCTGCCTGACAGCGACCGTCCCCGAGGAGCTTGCTGTCGTCTTTCTGGGCTGCATTGTGTCGCGTTGTGCGACTGTGTTGGGATTTTGCAGTCCTCTCATCTTCCCCCAGATTACATTTGTTGCTCCCGCCTCGGAGATTTCTGCGGCCTCGCCGGCACCAAATTCTCAACCTGCACCGCCTTCTCTCCCTCTCCGTTTCATCTATTCACTCAGGTGTTGCTGTATTTCAGCCGGGGCACTTCCTCTCAGACGAGGCCAGTAGCAGCCCTCACCTTGAGTGTCTTCTTACCATGTGATTTATCCTTATCTCCGTGACCCCCCGCCTCACCCATCTGTGTGCATAAACTGCCATAATGCAGCGTGCAGAATTTATTCATTAAAATTTCTATTTTCCCTCACCTTGAATATCGCCATAAAGCTCCAGAGCAACAGGTAAAATAATTTAGCCCGAGCTTGATAACCTTCTCTCCCTCTGAAAGATAAACATGTATCTTGGTAAGTTAGAGCCGGCAGACGGTGTAATGAGTGAGACTGATCCATTACATTTTCAAGGTGTATCAGTTTAAAAGGCTGTGTGCTGTTTTCCAAACATAAATATCACTGTGTTCAGGTCACTGTAAGCTCCCTCCAAAGAGAGGACCGATCTCACACAGGACCTCTGAACCTTTATGACTGAGTTTGGTGTTAATAGTTCACCTGATCTGTGAGCCTTACTTTGACCACAGCCCTGAAGGTGAAGCAGACTTTAGAGGTTAAAGCCATAATATTTCCTTTTTTTGGCCGGGCCTTGTTGAATAGTTGGTAGTTTAAAGGCAGCAGTGCAGAGAGAAATGTTATCTTCTGTCTAATGAGAAAGTCAGAGGTCGGCGCTTTTGGTTAAATATTTCTCAAAGTCGAGACTGTGCACCGTTCGTGTGGTTGGCTAATCTGAATTTAGGTACATTTTAGGGAACGTTTGCAGAGGTTACTGATTCAATTGACCAGCAAATACAAACTTAGGAGTTGTGTTTCAGGCAGATGGTCAATCTCCTCTTAAGATTCATTGTCCACCAACTGACTGATCTGTGTGTGTGTGTCCTACATAGCATTAAGTTAAATATATTCAAACTGGCCGTAATTTTGTCAGAATGTGTCCACCACCATTTTCTCTGACAAGACGTGCGCCAGTTAATTGTTGCATTAGTGTTAGACTTTTCAGCGCCCATCTCAGCTCCCTCCACAAACCCCCATCTGAGTGTCTTAACCCCACCATGCTGCCGCCCCTCGACCTTGAGATTTGGTGCTAAGGGAGACGAATCCATTAAAGTTCCAGACCGCCTGCTCCGCTGGGCACTAAGTGACAAGATCTGGCTTCTTTGACCACTTCTGTGCTGTTTTTTTCCTCTCTCTCTCCCCTCTGCTGCCAAACGTTTGGAGTGGTGGGTGCAGATGGTGGTGCTGGGAGAGCAGTTGGGCTGTGGATTACAGTGAAGATTAGATTGGGTCGAGGCGAGGCTTCCTGAGCTCCAGCGGCACCGCGGCAGATTGAAGTCACCCAGAGTAGTCGACATTTTAACCTCAGAAGAAGCTCCGCCGGCTCCAGCAAAATTATGACCAGCCCTTCACTTCGAGCGCCTTATCTAACACACACGTGTGGTTGGTTGTGTCCTTGTGTGTCTACACACTGTGTTGTGCAGATATTACACAAATTCTGCAAACTAACTCTGAACATTTAATGACAATTTTCTTTCTCTCTAGGCCGAGCTACCACATTATGCTTTATGGTCACAGTTTGGGAAAATGCAGAGAGTTAAATGCATGAATAAGGTCTGAGAGGAATAATTATAATAATGGACTGAGCACGGAAACGTCTGCCTTTTACTTCACAGTCATTTGACCAAGGCTTTTGCATTTTTCTAATTATTTTACTTAGATATGAAACAAAACGATGCGCGGGTCATTGTCAGTGTGCAGTCCTTCTTCAGCATTTAATAAAGATCCTGGCCTGTGATCAAGAGTGTAAACCAGTGAAACCAGTGAAACCCGTGCCCTGTCCTCCTGCAGAGCCACCATCACTGGGTTCATATTCCACAGGAAGCCAACTTTTATGTCTCCGGCTGAATCCATCTTGTGGGAACTGAAGAAAAACTTGGCAGAAAAACTGCAAACTTCAGGAAAAGCACAAATAAAGCCAATTTTGTCCTTAAGTAAGTCCGCAGACTTGGTCTTATGTCTTTGGTTTTTAGTACCTGGCCCAGAAACAGGAAGAAGAGGAGGCTGTCAGCCTCTCTTTAAATGAGATATCAACATATTTTGATGGAACAACTTGCTTCATGCTAAATAACCTTGCCAGCTTCGTTTCTGGAGGACAGAATCTAGCAGGTTCTAGACAAAATGTCCAGATCCAGGGTCTTGAAGGCCAGTAGCACGGTGTCCTCGCTGTCTGATGGCGGCAGGCTTTTCTCCGGCTCCTTCTGCTTTTAATGAGATAAATGGATCTGCGATGAGCCCAAAGAGCCTAAATGATGCTGTGAAAGTTTGCTCCGGTTTAATTGGAGTCCAGCAGAGAGACTTGTGCTTCCTTTGGGAGAACCAGCCATAAAAACTCTCAGCGAGTCTGACCAGTGAATTCAAATTTAATGCCCCTCAGGCCCAAAACAAACCAACGACTGCTCCCTCTGCGATCAGGCTGATGGTTTTCCTTTTAAATGATTCCCTCTGCTGTTAATTTCCTTGTATTGCTTATTTATTTGTGAACCAAAGCTAAATGTTTCCTCCTGATTGTTCCTTCATACTGACCAATAAATATGCTGATCTGTTGCCTCTGAGTGTCTGAACAGAGGAAGGTGCAAATGAATTGCCCTTGCTGGGATCAATAAACTTGTCTGAACCTGAATCTCCCTCTGCCTCTTTATCTCACTCTGCTTCCTGCATGAAATGAATGCTAATGAGTGTCACAGCAGCTGTTTTCAAATAGTCAGCGTGGGCGGTGCAGCTTCCATTAGTGGCTTTTGCACAGACTCCATTATTTAAAAAAAAAAAAAAACAAGATAATTTGATTTCACACAATAATTGCCTATCAGGTGTCGCAGAATGCCGGCATTTTCTGACTGACTGTATTTGTAAACAAGAGTCATGAACTCACTACATGAGTCAGCTTTTTGACTTAAGGGTGTCTGTTTATTATTGTTAACAGAGGACCTGTGTGTGGAGCTTTGTGGCCGACATTATGGGTTAAGAAGCCTGTAGTTCATCTGTTAGTTTGATATTAACGACCCCTAATTGTAGGATATAGATCTTTTAGAAAGAGACTTTTGTGACATAGGCTACAACCAAAGTGATGTGTTCACTGGAGCCATTGAGAAAATTGCCATTTCTGCTGATGAGCATTTTAGTGTCACTAATTAACCTGTACGTATATAATAATACACCATTTCTCAGCACAACAGGTTCGTGCTCACTTTTGATATTTTAGTTATCAGATGCAGCTTCTATATTTGCAGCTGAGTTGGACTGCAGGTCTTTGTGTTTGACACCCTTTTGTCTCGGCCTGTTTATGAAGTGGAGTCATGCAGCCTTTGGCATCAGTATGGAATTGGAATCGTTTTAACTCACATGGACATGACTTTATAGGCCTCCCCCCCAAAAAAGAACATATTCAATCCTGCTGATTTGATTGCTCACATCTCAATCAAATGTCAGACTGTTTGCCTGTTCGGGTATAATGTTTATAGTATAATGTTTCCCTGCCGTTCTTTCAATAAAAAGCTCTTTGTGAGAAACGTGTTGTTCCCAGTTTCTAATTCTGATACTGTGCAGATTACAGTTTGAATTTCGGTGTCTTGGCCTGATTCGTGTTCTCCATCGGCTGTCAGAGAATTGTTTAGCCGGACGGAAACAGTTTTCTGTTGCCTCACCTGGAGGCCTTTAGGTGTGGCGTGTCTGCGGTCCAGCGGAGCACAATGTGGATCGTCCCTGAAGACCGCAGAGGCTTTTGTTGTTGCAGCAGATTGATGAGGTTTATTTAAAGCGAAGCACTGTGATGGCTGGGAAACAGAGAGAAACGCTGAGGCAGAGAGATGGGAGAGGGGAAGTAAACGGCAGCAATGGATTATTCTGACCTGAAGGGAATTACTGCGACATACACGATGTCCCGAAGCGGAAGGAGAACAAGGAGGGAAAAGTCGGGCAGATGAGCATCACTCCGTTAACAGGTGAGAGCTGTGCTGTTGGGAGGAAACTAATCTGATAACACGAGCTGCTGTAAATCACTAGTTTAAAAGAAATGTAAAAATCGAACAGTCGGAAACTTTTTCAGATGAAACGCACAAATTATTTATCGCTGTCTTTGTTCACAGCGTGAACAAGCAGAGTGTTTTCCAGAAAGTGATACATGTTTTTAGACATAATTAACTTCATAAAAAGAACTCCTCAGAAGAAAACCATCGTGTCAACGGTACATGTTAGAAAGTTTTTTTGCCTTTTTTAAAATCTAGGTGTAAATAACATTCTAGGTACGTTTGCGTCATTAAATTAAGGCCAGATTCAACGAAAATTGAATGAAGGTTAGAAATTATTCTTGAATGAACTGTGCAATGAATGCAATTTTATTCCTTTCAGTTTTACCATCAAGCCTTTTCGTTTGTACCGACATTTTTTAGTTTCTTCCAAAAAACTTTTGCATTATTTCATTTTACTATCACTTATCTGAGATTAAGTTAAGATGTCATCAACAAAATGTGCTTCAAGGTACTTTATATATTTAGTGAAACTCACACAGATTGGTTCAGTCAGTTGGATGTGCAGGAAATTAATCTCTTTCTCTTGTCTTTCGCTCCGGTATTTGCATCAGACCACAGGAAGGGGAAATAGAAAAGGAAAAAAGGGATAGTGAGAAGGGAGCCATTGGAGCACATGCATTATGTATCATATCCTACAGTGAAGAAGACGGCGCTGCGAGTGGAAAGGAAAGCGGCCGGCGGTGCACCAGGGTGAACACGCTGAATGCTAATGAGGAAGCTGCATTGGCTGGAAGGTACATCTGATTAAAAGCACAAGTCATGGTGAACACAGCAGCGACGCATTATCAGCAAAAACACACAAAGAGAGACAAAGAAAAGACGTTTTTTTTGGGGTGTATTTTTGGTCCCGCTGCAGATAAAGAGATCTGTTTACAGATAAAGAGCTGAGTCACCGATGCAGGAAAAGAAACTCGCTAAATGTTAATTTCAAAAATGTGATATATTCTCTTTATCTGTCGGTTAATTGCAGTTGAAAAAGTTTTCATTTGCCACACAAGACTTGGATCCATTCGTGTGTCTCGTCCTTTGTGTCACAACTTCAGCACAAAAGGCGACGTGACTTTAAGAGGGCAGCATTCATCGACTGCTCGCCGCACACCCTCCACCACATCTACTTTCTATCTAAAAGGGATTCTGTCTGAACAGCGCTGTGAGGACAGACCTCTGTCTCCGTGTGTGCTTCACAAATTCATCACTTTCCCACATGCAATAGATTGATGCTGCTATTCTGAATCATGGGACAGAAAAGTCCTTGGAATGGTTTGTTCAGCCAAAGATTTCTAATTTGTATTCCTCGCACTTCTGTGTATCTTTTCTTCTAGACATTTCATTTAATAACTTGTTTTGTGTTGCCCAAAGAGTAATTTAAATATTTCACTATTCATCACAAATAAATGAAAGAAATCCACCCAGATCAAAACTTCAAAACAAGGTCCACTTGAAAAGCGAAAGTCAAAAACGTTGCCAGCCCTCATTTGACTCTGAAGCGATATGTAGGCCAAATAATTGTTCTCAGAGCATTATTATATTCACAGCAATCAGCTTTAGCTGAAGATGGAGCCTTAATCCTGCGTGGGCTCACGTGCCAGAACCTGAACCCAGACCAGAGGTTGGACCACCATAACCAACAATACGAAGTTTTAAAGAAATAAAAAATCTATTTAAAACGGACGACCCTTATCTACTTCACTTCCTGTTGAGGTTAGTTTTAGTGAACTTCATTTTAAGTGATGCAAAAATTTCTCCAACGGCAGAAGTTAAGGTGTACAGTTCACAGCTTGTTCATTTCAGTTTCAAATGAAATAAACCTCCTCACGAGGGATTTGTTCCGCATTTCCATAAAAAAAAAAGAAAAAAGTTATCATGGCAATAAAAATAGTGAATGACTTTTGAAGGTTGACCTGTTCTTTGAGTGCAGTCACCTGAATCTGCTGTCAAACAGACAAACTGTGATTCTTCTTGACAACATCCACTCCAGCGGTGAAGGAGTGATCCCACCCAAAGCGAAACGTAAAGACCTTTGGCTCGACAGCAGGAAGCAGCTGCTGATATTTTATTCACAGTGTAGGTTCCTTCTAAAAGGCTTTTAACATTATTAGAATGGATTCATAATGCACTGCAGCCTTTTATGGATTTTCCTGATGCTGCTCTCATGAAACTTTAAAGATCTTATGAGATTTAAAAAAAAAAAAAAGGCAGAGGGTATTGAACAAAGAAATTTTTACCTCAAAAATTTTGAACAGCTTCTGGCGAAGATTTGAGTTTCGTATTGAGATGGAGCCGCGCAGCGAGATATTTTTTGGCAAAACCGCTCGAAGGTCGAGAATAAACTTTCACACTTCGAATATCACCGCTTCATTTATGGAGCCACGCGTCTGTGCTGAAGGGCAACAGCTCAGGTTTGAGGTTCCCACACTGAGCCAAGCTGGCAGCTTCAGTGTTTCATCGGAGCAACAGCTTCTAATGTGAGTAAAAACCAAGAGACAACAGAGAAAATCCCAGCAGAGGACTCCGACAACACTGATCTGTCAGTCACTGATTCTGCTGCCCCATTTCAGCTAGCCTCTCTTCTGATTTTCAGCTCAGCATCTTGATTTCTCACCCATTTCTTTTCAAAAGTTGAATATAAAGTTGTAATGTGGAACTTTTCCAAATTAAATCGTCAATTCAGATAAAGATAGAAAGAAAGATTTTTAAGATACACTTTGGTCGTTTCCCTGTTTACAAGGTATCTGAATGTTGGAATTAATTTTTATTTTTATCAAACTTCCATTTTTCCTTCATTAAATTTCCCTAAAATGCCACCGTCAGGCCATGAACAAAATAGAAACAACATTTTCGAAATGGTACTTTCATTAAAAAAATGATCATCATGTTGCATTTGAGTAACTAGAGACTGATGATAATAAACTCATTAGGAAAACATCACAACAAGTGAATTTCCCCTGATGGTCATCGGATCAAATGAAGGTTTAAGGCTTGACCTTCTTATTTACAGTCCGCGTGTCCAGTAAAGACACAGAACAGGAAGGAGGAAACGAGGAATAAATCATCTAAGATATCTGATTCAAAGGAGCATTTCTATTTTAAATAAAGCTGCTGTATTCAGTTTTTATTGATTATAAGTCCTTGTTGTGCAGAAGTGGGAGAGCAGCTCCACTCAAACAAAGTTAAAACTTAAAGAATCCAAAGCTGGAGCAGCTGATAGCAGCTCGCTTCATCCCTCACTGACGACATCTTTCACCCCCATAATGGCAGAATTTACAAACTGTGCATTTTACTGTGCGTCTGAACCCCAAAGTAAAAAAAAAATCTGCAATATCTCAAATACTCAAACAGATCTGAATATCGACCTCGGATTCGGTGGAATATGATGCTGTATTACATCATATTGTTTTCCACGCCGTCTCAGTTCGTGGTTTGCTTAGTTTGCTTCTCCTCTGCAGAAAGAGAAAGTAGGCAAATAAAAAAATACGAGCAGAGGGAGCATTACTTGTCACGTCTCAACAGAGCAGCTAAAAAATGTTTTCAGCCGCGCCGGGTGAAGTTTTGCCTCAAAGCTACAGTGGCACTTCGACAAAGAGAGAGTCAGCATCTCCCTGCTGGTACATGAAAACATTATCTGGTAATCTCTGCCCGTCGGCGCGGACAGTTATTCATGAACACTTAATTCTTTGGATCGGCTTCCCTCGCTTATGCACACACACACCATTTTATTTCTTCTCGGTGCAGAAATGTGGATCGACTGCTGGGGTGTCTGTCCTTCGTGTGGCTGCTTTTTAACACATAAACACACCAAGAAACTGTGAGGGTTCTGGGTTTGGACCCAAAACCTGGAGGCGAGGCTCTGAGCGAGCGGGGCCCTCCGGTGAGGGGCAGGCAGGGAGCAGAGGACAGGTGACGTCTGGATCAGAAGGCTGGTCAGTTTTCGGGGTCAAACACGGGTCAGTCCGGTGAAGAATGCTGGAAAGTCTCACAGCAGAGCTACAAACAATCTGGAAAAGGAGTGAGTATTTTTCATCTTCCTCATGAGGAAGCTGTGACAACAACTTTTTTTTTTTTTCTTTATTATTTATTATTTATTTTATTATTATTATTAATTTTTTTTTTGTTTATTCTTGATTTTGTATTATTGTACAAATGACTCTTCACAGTTTTGAGAACAGCTTTGTTTCAGCAGCCACTTAATCTTTCACCTGCAACGCGGAACAGCAACCAGGTCAGAAAACATTTTAAACCTGGAGGGCAGGACAACATTCAGCCCAAATAAACTCCTGCATGGTGACTCATTCGCACGCAACCGTGTCTCCAACGCTGAGATGCAGCATTAGCAGATTTTCCAAAGATGGGAGGGGCACCACTCGTAATCAGCCAGTTCCTTTACATCAGAGTCATCAGCCTGCAGGGAAACAGCACAACCCAGCAGAGCCGTTCTGTTTGCAGATCAGAGCAGAGCGAGGACGCCGTCGGCTGTCACTTTCCTGCCCGGACACCACAGGAGGGGAGCTGAACTGTCACCTCGCTCCTTCACCGTTATCTGTCCTGTCATGTTTACTTCTGCCTGTGATTTACGTGTGCTTGCCATTGTTCCCGGAAGGCTGCAGGCCTCACAGGCTGTCTGATTCAACAAGCCCCCGCTCCCCACCCCACCACACCCAACTGTTTCGCCTTCTCTGCGCTGATTCATTTACTGTCTAATATTTACTCCATCAGAGGCAGGTGCTGCCGAAAACGAAGATTTACTGTAGATTTAAAGTCCCTCTGAACGAGCATTTCTCAGGCTGGCTCCCTGAAATGACGGGCACGCTGCCTTCAACAAATCAGCTTTTTTTTTACAGGCTAACACATTCGCACAATAACTGTAATTTATGGAGCCCTGATGTCCTGGCCTTTCTCAGAGCAGCTGCTTCACTGCAACTCAAAGCATCGAGATTTTCTCTTATGCCTTTTAGAAAAATGATGTTGTATTTTCTTTCCGTATTTGTTGAAAAAATGGGATACAAATCAAGATGGAGCCGCTTAAAACTGGACCAGCTAAATAAAACTCCATTTTAATGTTTATCTGAATTAATTAAAAGATAAATTTGGGGTTTTACAACACTGAAGAAAAGATATATTCAATTTGGGTGTTAAAGACCTGGCAGAGTTTTTGTGGTTGGTTTCTTTTTCCCTTGTGGTCTAGCATTCTCATCCAAACAAGTGATAATTTTATTGTGTTATTTTGCTGAACCCTAAGAACTTAAACCAAACGAGGATAATGCTAAAATGACACCAGAGAGAGAACAATTTCAAGCATTCAGCTTTTTTGCTGAATTTGTCAAAAATTTGTCTGATGTTGGAAAATAAGAAAAAGAAAACGCTGTAGGGTAGAGTTGTGGCTTTGCTCGGACTAATGGTGACCATGTCTCATCCAAACTGCCTGCTCTGCTCCTCAAACCCTGCTGGGATGTTCTCCGTGGAATAAATTCTCCACAAATAGTTTCTGCCATGTTATCAGGTAATAGATTCATTTTGAAAATCAGTAGAGCTAAACTAAACTAAACAAAATCATAAATCCACGATCTTAGGGCCGCACCCTCCCAAAAAAATTTACAATACCGGTTTCTTCATGCATTGGAGATATCAGCTTTTCTGAGGAGGGAAACTTGTTGGTGTTTGCTATGCCTGCAGGCTACAAAAATGAGTTTTTTGAGAAATGTGAACAGTGTTTGTTTACAGGAGATCTCTGCAAGGTGCCATCCAACTGCTGCGGTGCTTCGGCCTGGACGGTCTGAAGAACGAAGCCATTTTTACCTTCAAATTGTTCCATCTGTTTTGTGGACTCATCTTAATCTTAAATAAGCAACAACCCCAGTTCTACTCTTTTCATTGTGTTCTTTCTGAAATCTGCCGTTATTAATAAACCACGCTGGTCCAACCTTTCAGCCTTTGGAGAGTTTTGAGAAAGCAAACAAGCACAAAAAAAGGAGGGTTTTTCTTGGCCTTGGCTTTTTATCACGTGGCTAATCACCTCATCGAGGCCTTAATGGCATTAAATGGCTTCCTGAAGTGGGCGCAGATAAAAAATCTCTCTGCTAACCCCTAACCCCCCAAAAACAAACGGTGACTCGGGATCCCCTCACAGATAAAGCACAATCTCTTGTGAGCAGAAAAATGTGACGCACTTTCGTGCACTGAAAATGTTTTCACTATCTGATAAGTCGTGACATTAAAAGGAAACTCCATCTTGTTTTCCCTCCGGCAGAAGCTGATTCTCATCCTCTAAATTTCACTTTGAACTCAGTCAGCCTAATAATAATAATAATAATAAAAAAAGGTTAAGGCACAAAGGGAGTATCGCTGTCATGAAGTGCTGCCACGTGTCGCCCTGCTCTCATACGTTTTACGATACATTTTTGATTAAATGGTGATAAAAAGTGTCACTTAAACTGAAACATCGTGGTGCTACAGAGACAAATCCCCTTAGATAGAAATAAATACTTTTTTTCTACAAAACATAACAATAAAATGAAAAATGTAAATTCCAACTCCTGAACATCAAAAACAACTGCAATCTTTCGGCCAAATACATTTTTTGTGACTCTGTTGGTCATGTTGGCTGATTATCAGCACTACTGAAATTGTCACCGGCTGATTTTCTTTTGAACACCAATATTTGTTATGAATTTCATATTCCGTCACTTTTGTCAGCCTGTATGTTCGGGGGAGCCATTTAAGCTCATGATGCTGTGGACTTCCAACCACCACTTCCCCGCTGTACATCCACACACACACAAACACACAAACCCCATCACTAAAAGGTCATCCGTGTTATTAAAGGTTGTTTTTCACGTCAGTTCAACTTTATTAGACGGCGCGGCAGAGTTTGACAGCAGAGATGGAAAGAGGTGCTGCAACAAAGTTCACTTCTGTCTGCCTGCTGGAGGCTCTGGTGGGGGCCCCACCCTCGGTGGCGTGACATCTCCATAATGGATGTCCTCTAAATGGCAACAGGAAACAGCAGGCCAACCTTTAGCTCGTCCTCGTGCAAAGAGAGAGAGCGAGTGAGCGAAATACGAGATGGCTTATTGTTTTCCTATTCTCTGGCTGTACAGAATGATTATGGATATACAATATGTGGCATATTCCCATGATGGATAGCGCAGCCAAGGCGGGTGACTACCCTGCTGCTATTGTGTGCTCGCTAATTAAATGACAAATTGTCACCCAGGAAATGTGTATTTGTCCATTCAGTTGCGGCTTTTTTTTTTTTTTTTCTAATTTCCTGCTGTTGTGTTTTTGTGTATCGGTGCTTTGCAGACAGACAGCGTTGGGAAAATGCATTTAACTGCCAACATTTTGTTTCTCCTCTTCATCCCAGTTGATGTATTTCGCTTCCCGCATTAAGGAGGAGACGAATGAGCGAAATAAACACCTGTTTCTATGAATTGTTTGAACCCGATGAGAACTGAGCCTTCACAGCTTTGAAGTCCTGGAAGTTGTCGGCTGGAGCCAGCATGGATCCGGACTTGTTGGTCCAGCTCAGCCCACAGATTCTGGATCAGATTCCAGGATCATCTTATGCACTGTGATTTTCACCAAAGACCGAAGAAAGATGGTGGCAGTGGTGTCAAAGAAGCCTCCATAATGAATCATGAATCTTCAAGCTTAACTAGATCGATTTCATCTTTGGATGAAATGAGTCGACCTTTTTTGTTTTGGCAGAGCATCGTCTGCACTTTAAAATGTTATCAAAAGTAAAATGGCAGCACAGATGGATTTCTATATGTCCGTCTACCCTTTGTGGACTGATATGTTTTATTTTCCATCATCTCTCAGTGGAGTCGGACAGACCCCACCTTGATGAAACACAATACCGTCTACATCCCTTCCTGTCTGCAAAGCTCTGGCGTTTATTGTCCAGTCAATGATCTCGATCTGTTGTTGAGCTTCAAGAGAAAAAAATGTGATATGAAGCGGCTCTCAGGGTGCGTAACATATGAAGCCTTCATTACACAGAAGCTCATCTGGCCGCTCGCACAGAAGAAATCCCTTTAAATCATCTCACCGTTCATCACTCGTGGCTGAGCTGCCAAATGCTTTTTTGTGCAGGTTTCAAACTGGAAAAAGGCAAAGCAAAAACATGCCAGTTATAAAAACTCAGAGGCTGTGTTACTTCACTCTCTGCTACATCTTTACGTGGAATGATAGCTGTCGTCGTCAACGTCATCTCCAACAGTATGAGACAGTTTCAGACACAAACTAAGGATCAAACTGGATTTTGAAACAAATCTCTTCAGGCAGTTTTGGTTTAAAAACCTCACTCTGCACATGACATACAACGTACACTTACCCTGCAACTATTTTGGGAATATATTTTGTTTCCCTCTTTTGTTCTCCAGTAAACAAACGAAAAAAAAAAAAAAAAGTCTAGTGCAGCTTTAGAACAATGAAACACATTATGCGAATTCTGTTGTCCATGAATTACTCATTCATTTGGTGTGAAGTGAACTATGTGTGCTGTAATCTGTGAAAATCCTTCCACCGCAGGAAGGCTGGGGTTGTTTGAGCCCCCCTCTCTCATTCGGTGCTAGTAATAGTGATGTATGTTTGAAATAAATCTGACCTTGCTGTTTAGTGCTGTCTGGAAGGCATTTTTTTTTTTTTGCCTCCCTCCCTCCAAGAGCTCAACTCTGGAGGAGCTTCACAGTCGGCTGCTGGACAAATGGTATTGAGGCAGTTCATCATGGCAGGTTAACTAGCATCTCCCGTCTCCCTGTGACACCAGCTTCACACAGTTCAATACTTTACTGCTCCACCAAATACATCTTTCCACTAAAGCAGATGGCCGCCTTAAGTCTTGGCTGTCTGGCAGGACTGTTTATAGGATGCGAGGACAAGCTAGACCCGATAGATGTCGAGGAAATATCCTTCTAACACGCAGCCCGTTTCACATTAAATTAAACAGAAAACTGGGAAAGCTAATTAAAAACAAATAATTAACAAATGCATGTGTGAACAGCGGGGGGATATGTGAGACAGAACAAGCTGCACGTTGAATATTTAATATCCCCAGGGTGCCGTAAATCACTTCTCCTGCTGTCAAATAAGTCTTTTACCGAAGAGCAGGCATTCAATGACCAAGAAAATAAATAAATAAATCAATAAAAAGTTTGTAATATTCCTCCAACTTCTCCTTTTTCAATCATTTGGAAGCACAGACTCTGCTGGACAGGAAGAACATGAAGGAATTATTGCTCCAAAATATTCTCTTTCTCTGACGATGGGAAAGAGGACGTGATACCTCGGAGGTCGTGGGATTTTACTCCATAAAATGAAGGCTGATTTAGTTTTTTCAAATGTCTTTAAGGTAAATGTCCATAGAATAAGGACACTTTACTATGTCAGCCATGATTGGCTGCTGTATATGAAGCCTGTTTCTTTATGCTGTCCACAGAAGCTGATTGACAACTAGAGCTGGAGGCTTTTTGGCCAAAACATTCATTTTCACTCATCACTTTGACCTTGCATCTCAGTAAATTCAGTCAAATTTGGCCCAAATTTCCATTCAGACTTAAGAAAGAATAGGTTTAGTTAACTTTTTTGGGGGGTTTTTGGTCTTTGTAGGCCTCAGTCAACAGCTTTAAGGGTTATATTAATGTTTCCACATTTTTTCTTTTTAATTGTTTTTGGATGTCATTTCATTCTGTTGCCAACTGATGACTCATGACTCTAATGATCATCCCATATGGGGCGCTGTAGCTGATTCACAGGGCGCCGTTTGCCTCCCTTTGCTGTCCCCTCCACGGAACAGTGGTCGAGAAAAAAAAAAAAAATAACAACAACAACCTCACACAAGCAGAAGGAAATGTCGGCACAGTGAAGGAAGCAGCAGAGGGAAACACAGACCGCCAAAAAAAGAATTCAACACTTGGAGGGAACGTGGACGCAAAGAGACTCTTCTGTGATGTAGCTGAGTCAATAAAAGCTGTACTGTATAGTGGTGGGGTGGCAAAATTTAGCAAGTGCTAAATGGAAAAATGCCTTAACTCTGAAGCATCTTGTATTTTTTTCCACGCTTGGTTTGATTCTTTGAGCTCAAACTGTGGCTGTTGATCACCTTTGCCGGGAAATTATATTGGCAACATATTTTAAGGATGAAGGAGAAAATGGAAAACAGCACCTGGGTAAACAGTAACATGCGACAGCGACTTCAGGGAGGATGATGAGGATGATGTACAAGCCTCAGGTGGGACCAAACTACCTCGCTGTATCCGCTGCAGGTGCTATGTATTGCATCAAGTCTCGCTTACACGTTATTGGGTCATTATTTGCCCTGCAGGGCTTCAGTGTTTCCTGTTTGTGCAACACAAATGTTTCCAAACGTCAACCTTCAAAACACACGTTAGGGATCCCAGTGATGCGGCGACCTCCTGCACTGGATTTTGGCCAGTTGCTCAAAGAAAACTGCATTCGGCACAATAGCAGAAGGTCCAACAGTGCCGGTACAGACAGCTTTAATTCTGGACTACCTTCAAGGTAATCCTGGTAAAGTGCTTATGAAAACAGTCTAAGGTGTTCACTTCCATCCCTCTAAAACAAAAGAGATCATTGGATGAAGTGATAACTATAGAAGCTGTTATTTCTGGGTTGGTGCAGGATTTTGCTCGGCCCGGCAGTGACAGACAGGTGAGGCGCTACATATTGAGATAAGCATCTGTCAAACACACACACGCAGCCAAACCCCAGAAAATCAATGTCACCACCTTTTTGGAAATGATAAGAATAATCCACAGATGGATCGACAGAAGCTTCAGGATACCATTTAGCCACCTGTTTGTGTGTGTCTGCTCTGCTTGAAGAGTTCAGTCGGCTCCTCCGGTCCTGCAGGTGACTTTGCCCGGAGCTCGACTGACCTCTGCTCACCTTCTTCCCGCTGAGTCACGGTTCTCGTCCAGACAATGGCCTGTGGACTGTTTTTGTAGCCAGATGGCCGCTGCTGCTCCAGGGCCTCATTTATGGGGAGGGGGGGTGGACCCTACTTTCATTTGACCTTTCAGATTTAGTTTTTAATCTCCAGGCCCATTTAGTGATTAAATTATGTTGCTGACTAGAAGCAGAAGATTTTAGGGAGCTCATCAAAGTCCAAGAAACAAGCCATTTTCTCTGGATTTGTGCTGGTCTACTCTGCTGGGGGGGGGGGGTCACAGATTTTTTATTTTTTATTTTTTTTTTTTTATTTTTTTTTTTTCCATACCTTCTAAGTCAGAAGATCAATTTACCATTATCTCTTAGCTCCATCCAGTCACAACCGGACCTGCTATCCTTCAGATAATCCCTTATAAACTGTCAAACTTTAAATGTCTGTCTCCGGCTTCGTCCCTTCATCACATCGGCTGACGACATCCACTCAAACCATTTCAACACATGCATGTAAACATTCCTAATGCGACCGCTCCCGATGACGGCCCACCTCCTGAGAGCATCTGAGCTCCAAGGTTGAGTCCTTTGGTTCACAATATATTTACATTTTCTTTTCTTTTCTTTCTTCAATTTCTCATCTTCCTTTGTTCCTCCTGTCTCCAGAATCCTGCCATAAATATTACAGATGAGTTAACACACAAAAGAGCACTTTCGCTGACTTCCAATCTGGAACCGCAGCCACTTCAATGTCACTGAGAAAATGAACAGCGAGGCTGTAATGTAAATCTCAGCCCCTTCTGATAGGAACCCCCAAATCCATCAGCAGATGTTCTACAAAGCCCACAACTTAATGAATTAGACCATCAGGGTAATTAATGAAAGACCAATTGTTTCTGCCATGATGGATCTATCTAATCTTCAGGCTGCAACAGAAGAGGCCATTCCCGAATGGCTTTCAATCTGTAGCTTCAAAGTAATAATTTAGTCTGGCAGCCGTTGGGCGCTTTGATTTCCACCTTTTCCATTTTCCAACGAACCAAATCGAAGTGACACCTGCGCTCTCAGGTAAACACTCATAAACTGTGCCTTGTTTTAAAGTGCGTCACAGCAGGCTGAAGATTCTCAATGTAACTAACGGATGAAATACAATTGACAGGCCGTCACCATCATCTGACAGCAGGCGGCAGCTAATCTCGTTTCTCATCATAATTCAAATAAATGGCATTATTACCTCCGGAGCACCGCGGCTACAGTCATTACAGTGTTACCCGGAGAATGGAAAGCAGCATCCACTGACAGCAGCTGAACAATGATATATGTCAGGCCCTGGGCCCCGGGTGATTTAATATAACATCTCTGCATAAGTAATATGGAAAGCAGGTAGAATTTGGGTGTTCACGTTCCCAACACCAGCCTGTATATTGCAGCAGAGGATCGACTAAGTCATGCACTGATGAATCAGTATGCGGATTAGAAAAATGAGTCACAACAAACTCAAACAAGAAGGCAAAAAAAATTTCATTTAATTATAACGATACCGGCAGCTACGCTGATGAAGACACAGGCGCTTTTTTCTTCATCCGTTTTTATTCTCTGCAGCGCAGTCCAAATCAGATCTGTTTGTTTAAATATGGAGCTCAATGGAAACACGATGGTGTAGCCTTTTTGAAATGTGTCTGCACTGGATAGATAGTCCACTTTGGTCCTCAAACCAACAAGCACAGTTTTTTTGTCGAACAACTGGAACACCGATCATACACATCACGTTTTCCACAGCACAAACTCACACATTTCAAACTACACAAAAACACACAAAAATTAATAATAAAAGTGTTTGCCGTCAAGCAACCCTGTGAAGTCACAGAAACACACACGCACAGTTAAAAACTAAATAAAAATGCCTCCAGAGAATGAAACTCTTGATGGACATCTCTCTTCTCGTGGACGAGCTGCTAGCTTTCTCATTTGAATTATTTACTAGATTAGGTTTTATTTGACTTCCTTTGAATGAATTCAATCACTTCTTCCATCGTATTTTCCAGATGACCATGACGCTGCGGAGAATCCAGATTAAAAAGCTTTGGATGATCACAAGTGCAGCAAAAAAAAAGAAACGGCTTCGCAGTTAGTGCTGTATGCATCCATATGTACGTTGGGAAATACAATAAGTGGAATCATGAATGCATAAGTGTGTCATATGTGGGCGCCTGAGCATTACGTGTGCTGCTGTAAATCCAGTGAGTATCAGTAATATATACACAGACACTGCAGGAAGAGCGCTATACAAAACATGCAGTACAGTGTAGAGGAAAGTTCACCTACACAAGCAGAGTGTCAGCAGTTATAAAAGAACTGATAGAGAAGTGAGCTGAAAGTAAAACACAGCAGATTTATGAAACAGCCCCCGCACAGCAAACTTTAGCATACAGGAATATGATACATAACAATGTGGTTCAGAATAGAAATCCTTGAGAATTCACTCCCAGCAAAAATGACATGATCTCATAATTGTAGGTACATAAATGCACAGAGAATACATCTGATACATGCTGGGACGAAGGCTGCATCTGTGAACTCATTATGATGTTGCATGTGTTAACCCTAACCCTAAACCTCACAGCGGTTTCTTTCTGTTTCTTTTTTTATTCATGCTAATATGTTAACTTGTACAAGGGAAGCAAGTGGTAACTGTAAAAGCGTCATGAAAAAACACACAACCGGTAAATAAAGCTACACTTTCTATTAGAAGGTGTCATAGAACACACAAATTCATCGAACGAAATGGTCCATGTCTTGTATCCAAGACACAAATCTACTGTAGTTTGTGACACTGGTTGCACATTTCACATGTAGACAACAAATATTCCGCAAAAAGCTCCCAGCTGTTTTGGGATATTTCTGAATATTTAAATCTGTTTTTTAAAGACTGTCACTGCAAACCAGCGGGATCAGGGTTGAGTGCAACAGGACGAGCAGCCAGAATCATTCAAACATCATGTCAGCTTTAGTCTTTTTGTGAGATTTGAATAGAAGGTCTACCATTAGTTATTAATTAAAACCTCAAAAAGAACCACAAATCCCTCAAGATCAGGTCGGCTGCATTAGATTTAATTCTACACGACATTTGGTTGGAGAAAGTGAAGTTCACAAGCTGCAGCTGTTTCCGATTAAAATCACAACAGGTTTGAATAAAACAACGAAATCCAGCAAGCTCGCCACTCGGCCCGAACTTGGGGTCAGAATACAGTAATCCAGTCTGCTGAATTCGAAAGAAGTCATGACGGGAACTTTGTTTTTCCCAATTTTGAGAATCCAAACATCAACTCAAGAAAGTTAGGGTGCTGTGTGCCTGCCAGTACAACTTATAAAGTACAAATGGGACGGATACCGTTAAGTTTAATTGGAAAATAATGATCGTTCTACCTGGGCTGGAGGCCAGCTGTCTGGCTGCGATAGCGCGGCGATGCCTGCCAGATACATATCAGAATTAATTTTGCTGGAGAGAAATGCTTATCATTTAAATTACCCTGCCTGTCAAAGTCGTGATTTGTCATATCAAAAGGGAATGGAGAGAGAAATCCTGTGTGTCCATGGTTTGGATGGCGATCTCCGGCAGGAAGTGAATCCTCCTGACGACGGTATTGATGTGCGACCCGATTAGTGAGACCCGGTCCCCTTTCATGTGACTGATCCTCTTCTTAATTTTTTATTTTTTTTTTAATCTCTCAGGACGCAGCAGCGGTCGTTTCAACATTTTCCTGCGGTTCAGTGAATAATAACCATCCTGTCTGAGAAACACAGCGTGAGGATGTGAAGGTAGAAGTCAGTTTGGATTATTGGACGAGAACACCTTTGACGCAGACGACGGGCATTTTCGTTTGTGTCCCATCTCCGTCCTCCAAGACAGTTCATCTTCATTTGGAGTTAAAGATCTTAAAGTTTTCTGAAGTGTTGATTTACATAAAGAGATGTATTTGTGGTTTTATGAGCCAAAAAACAGCTATTTGTCTTCACTTACAACAGATGTGTGAGCCAATCAGAAGAGAGGATCTGAAACTCTTCCTCTGATTGGCTAATCATTTTATTGACCCATGACATCACAAAGTTACAGCTATCCTGACAGCTTGTTTGATCACAGTATCACAGTGTTAATATGGAACCCGGATCTGCATCCACATTTAGACTATATGGGACCTTTAATCAAAAATCTAATCAAACACTGTCTTATAGTAAATACAGTTTTATTAATGGCAGATAGTAAATCACATACCATTTCATCAGGTTGAGCAATTTCTATTGTGGTTTAAATAAAAATCAGTTTCACATTATTTTACATTTAAAATGGTGACCACGCAATGTTTTTCAAATATCGCTGTCTCTTGCAACCAGTGAAGTGCAGAAACTGATTTGTGTCGATGTGTCTGAGATGAACCTTTTCATTCGAACGCAGTTTGAACACAATTCCAAACAACAGCTTCCTAAACTAATAAAATCTGGAGCGTCAGACTAACAGATCGTTTGAAAATCCAACACGGAGCTGACACGGCTCACTCCTTTCAACTCTGGAGCTCATTTGTTCCTGTGGGCACTCGAAATATTGTTCTGAAATCACGCCCCAACCCTCCGCACGCCTCCATCAGAGAAACAATCCGTTGAATACGTTCCAATACGAGCGATTTTCACAATATGTCCCAACCCTCTTGGGAAATTTCACTTTCAGCACCCACCTTTCCCCCCCGCCACCCTCCCAACTCCCCAAGTAAAATGGGTTTCCGGCGATTGCAGGGGAGAAAATTGCCTGGACCGTGCTGAGAGGCATTTGCTGTAAATGCAGTTATCGACTTGATAGGACCCCTGCGATTATTGTGAAGTGGAATTACCCTGTTTTATCACAGAATGCACCTTCTGCCGTTAGGTCCGACTACGCCTTTCATTAGGCTCTGCCTCCAGCTGAGGCAGTGTTTAGAGACAAACGTTCCAGCTCCATTTTTACCACCTGTGAGACAGAGATCTTACTAATATCAAATTAATGGCTAATTCCCCCTCTCGCTCGACTCTGAATACATTTGCATGCATCTTCAGTGTACTCAGCAACTGAGTTTGCAGAGGTTGGGACTTCTAGTTTTTGATCCTCTTCACAGGCCCTTATGGTGCTTGAAATGTTCAAAAAAAAAAAAAAAAAGAGAGAGAAAGTCCTGATTAAATGAGAGTTCATCCATTTCAAGAGACAGAAATTACTCCTAATTTGATTTTGGGATTATCGCTCTGACATTTCCGTGTATTTATCCGTAACCACTGAGGTAC
The DNA here is from genome assembly GCF_900963305.1 of Echeneis naucrates. Lineage (NCBI taxonomy): Eukaryota > Metazoa > Chordata > Actinopteri > Carangiformes > Echeneidae > Echeneis > Echeneis naucrates. The sequence continues at coordinate 1,489,588 of NC_042524.1, read as the reverse complement.
CTGGCTGAAAATTTAGCTTTAAAATGGGCGCTTTATTCAACGTATGTTCCTGCTGTCTATTAGCCTTATTTAGTCAGTCAGAATCCCCCTTTGAGCTCAGTCTGGATTCATCTCGTCTGATAGTTAAGAGACAAATAATCCAGCCTAAACTAATATTTGGCGTTAGGATATGATTTCAGCTAAAAAGACAGATATAGGAGATGTATGCAATTCTGCTGCTTTTGAATTATTGTTCTCATCATTTGTGTTGTGCTGACGGAACTTTGTGGCTGAATGTCTTTGAGGCCCTTCCCTAAAAAAAAAATAAATCAAGAAACATTCTGTTTGTCCTAAATAAACAGTAGTTCTCCCATTTCTCTTGCCACAGCCAATCAGGATTTACTTTCTGTTAATGCTTTGAAATACTGAAATCAGTAATCCGCTGCCTGTGATATGATCTCAGGTAGAGTTCATGTGTAGAACATTGTATCTGTGCCGCTTTCTACTGTTTGTGCCGAATAATGTTTTCCATTAAAATAACGTGGAGCAGATTTTCTGATTTTCTGACACATTTACTCCAAAGAGCAACTAATAAGCACTCGCCATCTATCTTCAAACCTCCTTTAAATAAAGAAAATGCACATTTAAATACTAAAGAATAATAGCAAAAAATAAAGCAGATGATGTCTTGTCTTGTCAATGAGCCCGATTCACCAACTTCACATGAAAATGGACACCCCCCCCCCCTCAGGAGTCCCTGAGGGATTTCATATGGATCCACAGTCATAAAAATGGTAAAAAGATTTCCACTATTGCACAAATCAGCTGCCCATTTGTAAACCACTCTGTGTGGCGTTAAACTACAATGTGAAACACTTGTAATGCCATTAATAATCACTCATTGCCGTTGCTCAAACTCACACGCTTACATACAAAATAGATTACATTTATTATTTAATATATTAGGGAAAATTACAGTTTGCAGGAACTGCAGCTTTGTGTTAGTGGATGATTATCAGGCCGTGTAATCAAACAGTTTTTCACTGCAGAGCTAATTAAATTGGAAGAGTTGGCGTAAATAACCCCCAACACGTTGTTCTCCTGACTGACCTGAATCATTTCCGTCACTTTGCTCAGCCTCTAGCACACCTGTCTGACACTCTTAAGATGTATTTTTATCCCTCGTCTGCATATTAAACACCAGGGTGCTTCGTCCTCGCCATGGCAACGTCCCCGCAGAATGCCCTGTTGAACTTCATCGGGGTTGGAAATATTAGTTTAATAAAAATTCAAATTCAGTCAGACTGAAATTGAGGGGACACACAGTGTAAGAACAATGAACCAATAAAGTCACACGGTGAAGGCAACACACTGAAAATACGGACACAGCTTTTCATTATGCACGGTTTGTCTTAATGCTTCCATTATGATGTGGAACGTATGCCCGCATTACACATTCATCGTCAATTAATGTCAGTTTATAATTCATGGAGTGGAGCTGAGGTGGGGTTTGAAGCAGGGAGGACGAGCAATTTGACCTTCATACAAATCATTTGAAAACCCCCCCGCCCCAAAAAAAACATACATACATATATATACTCATTACACCAGAGGCTGAGGTTCCTTTGCAGAAAGAAGAGAAATGTTTCACGACAACTGCAAATCTGAATCAATTCCACAATTCATTCTATTATTTTATCCTTTATTATTTTACTCTTGGCTTTCACTCCTGATGGTAACACAGATATCAAACCTGGATGACTTTTACATGATGAGAGACGCAGTGCAGTTTCCAGCAAGGTCGGTGCTCTTTAAATGATCACATCGTGTGAAGGGTTCAGTTAACCGTCGCTGTGATGGCGTCTCTTTCTTCTAATCTGACAGCTGGAATATATTCTGACATTCAGGCCAGAGCTTCCACAGGATTCTTTTATACTATAGCATAATATGACATTCCTCACAAATAAACACAGTGTTTCCAGTTAAAAAAGGAAATTGTTCTGTCTGATTCTGAGCTTTTATTTTTTTGAAAGCCCCATTTTATATAAAGGTCTAAGTTACAGAAAAAGCATCAAAAGTCTCAGAGAAGCCCACAGCCTTTATTCAGAAACAGATCCCTAAGGACGACGAAGCAGCCCTGAAGCTTTCAGCGTACATTCTGATCCTCAAATAAAAAAACTACAAGGAAAACAATGTAAACGTGTAAAATATGTTTGATACTCTCTTTAAATATTTAGGGAGAACTCTGCTCAGTCCGCAGATGGATGTGGGTTAAGGTTAGGGGGATCAGTTCGCCATCTTAGCAGTGACCAACCAGCTAACACTTGTCAAGTGAAATAGAAAGGAGCATATTCTTCTTGTTCTTGGTATTTGAGCCCGTCTGGGCACACGGTTTGAAACATACACTATCCTGAGAGCAGGGTGGAACACCGATAAACAGAACCCAAACAAGGTGAAAAAGACAGCATCTTCAAAAGGGAGTCGAGAAGACACGCAAAGAAATCCAAAGGAAAAGACAAGGTAAAGCAGAACATGAAAAGGGCAAGTTTAAACACAGGAGGGGGCGGGGGGGATTAGACACATTAGGGCAGGGCAGGTCATCGCAGGTGGGCAAACACCAGGATGTGGAGACACCTAGAGGAGTCCATTTGCAGAACTTCTGCTGTTAAAACCACCGTCATTTTTTTGTGCGTTATTTCTGGGTGGATTTACTGACGTGAATTTATCTGGGACATCTCAGTGATGTTGATTTTAAGAAGTTTTCGCTTTTAGCTTTAAGCTTTGATTGTATCTTTGCACTTCTGAACAATCAAATCCTGATTTTAACTGGCCTAATTTGGACAATAAGAAGATAAACATCATGCATCCTTTGGAGTCTCATTAGATAAGTCTGAACACTTAAATTTCCTGATTATAAGAGGAGTGCTCATCTGTTCGACTAAGTGTTCAAATCAACCAGATTGCTGCTCAGATATTATCCAGATTAAAGCTGCTCCAGTTAACGTGCACCAATTTTTGGTCTTGTAGTGCTAAAACGCAAAGAAGCAGCAATCTGTTTAACCAAATGTGCTGCGTCTGGTCAGCGCTGTTGAAATGCATAAAGAATATTGTTACAAACACTCGTGTGAACCCTGTTGAGATGATGTACAGTGCTGCGTCCCTCATCCTTCAGCCAAGACTGGACCAAACGGCCAGATTTTTCAATGTACATCTTGTCTGGTTGACCCTGATCATCGTATTTCTGCCAATGCAGAAAAACATGTGCTGCTGAAGTGAGATCACACATTTGGAAAAGGTCCCATTCATACATATAATCTAATGACTGCAGGCTTTAATGTAAAGTGCGAGATTTGTCATTTCACTGCACTCTGTGCCATCTGTCAGAGGTCTCTATAAATAATCCGCTGCTCAAAAACAAAATAATCAATCAACAAAATCATGCTATGCAAAGCTTAAAAGAGAAACAAAGTTTGGAATTTGTCCCATCTTCTCTTTTTGATACCAGATATGGAAGAGAAGGTGGAGCTGAGGAGGAGAAAAGGTACATCTCCTGCATCATGGCATAATTTCCTCTAAATGGGGTAATTTTTACAAACATACATACATTCAATATGTTCATGCAATATGTCTACAATAAAAGCATGTGTCATTTTTCATATCTACATGTCTTTTTGATCACATACACAAAAAAGTAATTGCAGGAGCTAACAAACGGTGGAAGCCTGGTCAATCAACCGTCTCATAAAATTCAAATAACATCTACATATGTTTATTGTGTGTGTGTGATGCCGATGCGTGGTGCCGGTAATAAATCTCTCCGTAGCTCGGCTGAATATGCCCCAGATACTTTCTGTATGGTGGATGCTCGGAAATGAAATATCTATTGACTAAAATGTAAGAGAGCAAACACGCAGACTGCTCCTTTTCAACAAGGACATTTGTTGTGAATAATTAAGAAGTTGTTATGTTTGGATGCAAATGGACTTCTGTGTGTTTGTGCGTCTTGTATAACCTGAATGAAGATTTGAGGTTGTTTGTGTTCTGCTCCCGAACTAAATGACTAAACAAAGCGGTTGTGACAGATGAAATGATTGGCGCGTCCTTGCCAAAATCCATTTGAACTTGTCAGGGTGACGCTTCCTCCCACACTTGCCTCTGTTGTTATCGTCTGCCGCGTGGCACTCTGTGAAAGTTTCAATGCAAATTGCCTGCTGTTGACGTCGGAGCCATAAACATGTTCTGACAGATGAGTACAAACAGCAGCCAAAGAGAGCAGCTGATTGTTAAAAGATCGCATCACAGGTCTGAAAATGGTATTTTCTAAATTCTATCTGAACATGAATATTTTTAAAACTAATATATTCTCACGTGTGCAGCCGCTGAATTAAGTGGAAAAATGAGGTTACCTGACTGAACAGCAGAGTCTGATCCAGATCTAAGCTGAAGGGGATTCACACAGTTACTACCTGTCCTCTTCCCAGGGGTCTTTCTAAAGTCTGTCACCAATATGAATCCATCCGGACACACTTTCCTTTCGCTGGTAAGCAAAAAAAAAAAAAAAAAGAACTACAAAACTCTAATGTCCTTAGGGGCTGAGAAGTGGCTGCAGTGTGTTCATACCTCTTAAAAAAAAAAAAAAAATAACTTTTGGACTAAACTGTGTGGCACCTCAAAGATCAAACATGAACTGTGCAGGAAGGGGCCGACAAACTGCCAGCTCCCTGGTCTCCTCGGATGGGGATTAGAGAGCCGTGGCCACGAGTGAGACAACAACAAAGGAAGAATCTTGTTAGCTTATCTACTTTGGTGTGAAATTTGTCTTTGAGAACATCAGAAGATCCTACGTACAACAGATAACAGCCAGAGCATATCAGCACATTAACTCAGTAAATTAGCCTTTGATGGATTTTACACAGTTGAAGAGAAACTACGAGGCCCCCCGACTTTCCTGTAGCGCATATTCAATGGAAACTGGAACATGTCAAATTAAAATTCAATATCCAGACAGGATTGAGCACGGACTCTGAAACTGAAGAAGAGGCTATGTCCCACTTAAACTACAAGATTTATCTGACGGAACGCAAATAAAACAGAGGAAGTTCATATAATTTTTGTTCTGCAGACTTGTCAGCTTCAACACATTCAGTCCGAAATAAAGTAATAAGTGTGAAGCCTCATTTAATAACACAGTGCCCAAACGTTAGCTGTTCAAAAGTAGCTAGACAGGAATGTGTTGCCAAGTGTATCAAACATTCAGCCTCCGTTTATTTTTGTTAGATTCTTGTTCAAAGGTCCCACATTTTATAAAAGTAGACGTTCATGTCTTCTTTGATTATCAACCAGGTCTCATTTATTAATACCATCAGAGTCTTCAAGTGTCCAGTCTGCAGAAAGATGCAAACCAAGATGTCGGGACTTCTGTGACTTTGTAATGTCACAATAAAGCCCCACCACCAGTGGAAATGGAAATGAGCTGATGGGAGGTTTGTAAGGAGTAGTTTTTATCAAAGCTTAACAACACGAGCAACTTCCCTGACATCAGGAAATCAGATGCAACCACATTACGAGGACTCCAAGTCCTGTTGTGCGTCACCCTGAGACATTGTGTTGTGTGAATCATGGCCCTGAGGGCGTGTGTAATGGTTATGGACCGTTAGAATTATCCACCAAACATTCTGTTCATTCTACCTCTTCAGCGTCTGCGCCCAACCTCGGTTGCCAACGGGGGCACGGCGGCTTGACGCCACTGTTTACACTAAGAGGCTCACTAAGAGGCACTCACGAGGACACGTGACCTAATAGTGAAGATTGTATAAAATGGCTAACGATAAAGGAAAAGCACTTTCACGAAAGCTCCAGAGAAAAAGAGTCGTCATCTACACAAAGTGCAGAACCCATCAAACGAGACAAAATACCATTTAATGGCCTCTGGAGTTTAACCTCCTGGGTTTGCTAACGTCATCTGGGAGGACTTGTTCTGCAGGGATGAACCTGTGACAATGCAGAAGGAGATTTTAATCAAACGCTGAGAGCGGTGAAGATCTTCCTATGACTGAGTCAGGAGGTTAACTGCCGTGGGAGTTTCTGATAAACAGACTTTTTGCACTGACGGGTGTTCACTCGAGAGCCTCGCTCTTCTTCAAGAGACAGCAAATGACCCAAATACATCCAGCCAGGCTGCCACACCACCGCGGCCGTGATTTTCCATTAGTGCGACACAGTGGGGCAGTTTAAAGCAGCAAAGCCCTGTGGAGAAGTTAACGGTAATTATTCAGCTGATTGGTGATGAGCAAAACAGGCCTGTCGCACATCTCCCGCCTCCCTGGACTCAGACGATTTGGGTAGAAGTCACAGCGGCAGCAAGTGTCTCGCCACCAAAACAGAGAGGCTTCAATTTCACTTACACTTGATTACACCTGAGAGTCTAAAAAAAAATCCCTTTAAGTCTTTAAGTCTAGTTTTTTTCATCAGTAAACCTCTCTGGTTTATTAAACTCTCCTTCCAGGTGGAGTTTGACGTCTGGTGTCTAAGAGACTTTTATTTATGCTCGTCCTCATCATCATTTATAACACCGTTTTTATTTTAATTACTTTCAGGATCACTCAGAATAAACAAATTGCCACACAGCTGTTCACCTGCTAGGCGGATGCAAAGAGGCCCCTTTTTTCACGGTTGCTATCACGTCACTGAATATGATTCTTTAGTTGTTCTCAAAGCTTCAGCGCTTTAACAGAGCAGGGATCAACTCTGACAGCGTCACTCCACCAGAAAGCATCAGATTTACATGTGTCGACGAACCCTGGATCAAAACGACCTTTATTTCTTTTATTACACCATCTCTTCTTCATTTTCCACAAGTGATTGCAGATCTCTGTCACTTATTCACCACAAGTAAATCTTTCCACATAAATGTCAAAGGGATGTTTTTTCATCTTTCCGCTGTTATTGCTAGATGATTTTCTTTTTCATTTGATGCTGTCCGATATTCATAAATAAAGATAAGTGGTCACAATTCACAGACCCATTACATAATAGTCTCTTGCTGCTTTTTGAAATGGAGTATAAAAAGAGAACAAAGTTGGATGTAGATAAGGATGAATGTGTCATGGAGCCAAAGCTAATTTACGATGAATATAGCAGCATTTCCGCACACTTTGCTTTTTGTTTTTTTTGTTTTTTAAATGTTCCTTCTGTGGATGCACGGTGATAGGAATACAACATGCGGCCTGGCACCCGCGCAGTTGCTTCAATTGTCATTTCCTATGCATCCACCTGCAACTCGCAACAGCTACAACCTGCTCCGCTCAGTCTCTGGTCGCCCACAAGTCATCAAGACATCAAAACGACATAAAGCCGGAAGTGCTGAGGCTGCAGGAACAAAAGAAACACAAAAGTATTGCAGTTGTATGTGTAAAGCTGGAATGCAATTCCCACCACGGCCATTTAGGGACACAATATATAGACAAATAAATGAGGGCAGTGAAACATAATAGATGTCCCCCCGAAAAAAAATATATAGTCTTGTTATATCATGTCTATATACATGTTTCTATCAGCTTATTTTAACTCCTCTTCTGTTGAGGTTTTATCATGAGACTCCATTATTACACAAAAGGAGATATTTCTCTATTTCCAAATTCAGCCAGAAACATCTATGGAAACTTTTCACGGGAGGATAAAATAAACTTATGTGGATTTGAATGAAGTTTGGCGACACAGCAGTTTCTGCCCACCATCTCACCGGTGCCATCACAGAGAATTCAGAGCTTTATTTCCCATAAGGTGCTTTTCACCGACGGTTCCAGAGAGAAGCTGTGGCATCTGTCAAAGGGTTTACTTTTCCCAAATATGATCCATCATCATCATCACCACCACCATCAGCAGCAGGCCTGTTTCTTAAGGAAACAAAAAAGCCTGAAAAGGTCCTGAAGATCTGGAGCGTTCTACCACATGAGAGGTGTCGGTCATAAAATGAAGAGGATGTAAGACTGTCCTCTTGTAAAAAAATAAATAAACTAAAACAAACAACAGGTCGTCTGTCAGCAGGTTATTATGACCTCATACTTCAGTTTCATTGCTCTGCGACATCTATTAGTTGTAGTAATTATGACAGGAGTGCAGGGAAGGTCCTGTGATGAAGTTTATAGAACAATAAAGTCCATAAAAGAGGCAGCCGGATGTGGAGAGATCAGAATCCCATGTGACTGTAGGAGTTTATCTTGTTTGTATTAATTATTGCAAACATAACAAAGACATTTTCCAAAGTCCCTTCTGTTGGGCAGTAAACTCATAATTCTAGTTTCTGAGAAACTTTGCGTTTTGTTTTTCTTTCATTATTCCAGTTCTCGTTTTGATAAGAGAGGCGAGAAAACGAGAGCTCAACACATCAGTTAACACTAGAGCCCTTCAAAAGCTCCTTACCAAGCTCTCGGAAGCAAAGGAGTTCTCAAAATCGTCTCTGCTATTAAATCAAAAGCTCTTTGAAGCCGACAGCCAGCAGAGAAGCTGCGTCTGTAGCAAAGTCATGTTCCCCAGCTGTGAATGCAAATTATAAATTATAACCATGAGATTAAGCTACAGGCCAAGAGCAGTTTAAGTGTCAGCACCCGGACCGGAGGTTTTTCATCTGTGATTTGACAAAGCTGCATTGTGTCCGTCCTTTAAGATGACAGCAGGAGATGGATAAGTAAAGTGTGCCGTATAAACCTGGGAATTCAAATCTCTAAATACTTTAAAGGTGAATAAATTAGTCTCTGTGCTCGTCATAAAACAGAATTCACGTGAATGTACAAAAAGATGAGCATCAAACTCTTTATGTTGAAATTAGATGAAACGATGTAGCCGAGCACAAAGGAGAAAGAAACTAATTTCACTCAAACTTCAAATCCTCTTCACTGAATCACGTATTGATTGCGACACCAGGCAACACTTGAGCGTGTCGCCTTCAGAGTCTGTAGCAGAGGTAAGCATCCGGGGAGTGTGAGAAAACGTATGAAAGGCGCAGGAAGAAAAGCAGATGTGCTGAAAACGTATGGAGTAGCTGGAGAATTGGGCAGAGAGAAGACAGGTTTAGACAAGGTGTTCTGTGACAGACACATGAGGGAGTAAGCCATCTGCTAAATATTTCACAGACTGAAGTTGAAGTCTCAACTTTATATAAAGAACATTTCCAGTGTAGTTTGTGGTTATATTTATTCATTTATTTATTGCCACACAAACAGCATCAGTAATTAAAAACAATCTTAATCCTTCTTTTTAGATGGGATTAATTCAATATTAAAAAGATCGAAACTGTTTTTCCAATTCAGGCTTTCTTTTATCTTGATACACCAACACCAAGATTTATTTATGATATCTTTAATCTCTTTATAATGTAATTGGAAGCTGTTGGTATGTACTGTAGATAAATAAATATGTTAGTGGCTAAATGCATACTGAACATAGTAACGAGATCGTTAAAGTTCCCAGTCATTTCAAACTGAATGGCACCTGACATTGACCCTTGACTTCAATGTTACAATGTCCAACGCCTCTTTACAGTAATGGTTACTGCAGCATGTCAGCCCGCTCTGAGCTTCAAAAACCAGCGTGACATCCATCTTTATTTACCTTCTAGCCTGAAGACACAGGCTCCTGGTTTGAATGTAATTAGAGTTACAGGTCACACGATAACAGCGGGTGATGACGGATCCGTCTCGTACCGACAGCTTTATCGTAAACGCTGCGCTCGTTTACGATCAGGGCTCTGAGCTCTTTGACCTTCATGTGGAGTCTGTTTCTGTTACCGCTGAGGTCGGAAATAATAATTTAGGGTATGTGTGTTTACACAGCAGTCACACATAAGCACAAATAAGCTTTTTTCTCTGCTTCCTGCCACCTTCGGCTCTCACTGTGACATGAGCTGTCTCCTGAATAATTCCCTTTTCACCTCCATTTGGCCTTGAAGGGCAACAACTGGAACCCTGTGAGTCTCTGACCCGGAACCACATCACATGCCCCTCTTCCTGCTGGTCTCGGCGCCATTTGTCGAGCCCTTTGTGTTCACCTAATTCCGACGCTCGTTTTGAGCTTGTCGCTGGATTTAGGAGCTCATTATGGGAGTAACATGACTGTGCGGATGACGGTTGTGCTTAAGTGATCACAAGGTGTTTCACCTGTGTGTTTCATCCCTCAAGGATAAATCAGGACTCAGGACATCCCCATCTCAGGCCTTCAAGAGGGCACAAGAGGTCACTCAGCTACTATCCCAGGTAAAACACGCGAGTGCTAAAGGAGAGCCCCACTAAAGCTTTGCTGAAAGAGAAAACTAAATGTGTGTCAGCAGAAGAAACATGGAGGTCGGGTTCTGTTTCTTCTCTGAAAAGACTCAGTTATCAATAAGACCTGACAACCTTACATGTCCTTTCCCTGCTCTTTGTCCCATTTCCTGTCTCTTACCACTGTCCTATAAAATAATGGGCTTACACATGCCCAAAAATATCTTTAAAGATCCATAGTCATTAAGAAAACTGAATAATTCAAGCAGTCCGAGTCCAAAGTAAAATGTCCTTCAGCTTTAGAATCCCAAACTCCAAATGTGAAGTAAATACTATTTTCTACTAAAATGCATATTTTCAGAAGATCACAAGCTAAATGAGCTCCTGTTGCAGTTTCAGATCCAACACACTCACTCTGCAGGGCATCCTCCTCTGACTTGGAATGCTTCCTATTCAAAGTTGAGCTTTCACAGTTCATTGAATGCTCTCAGTAGTCCTTGGATCATAATTCTTCAAGGTCCTATATTGGTGGAAGTCCATGTTTTTTATTGATGTTGTGAAAGCATGAAAGAGCTCAGTCCACACAGAAACGCTCACAGCCTGTAGACTCTGGAGTGTTTACCTGAAATCTGATGTTATTATGGGATGTCTCAGAAATGAGTCAACCAGAGCTGTCAGATTGTGTGTTCTGATTGACTTATCAGCCTGTTCTGTCAGGGTTGAACTGAACTGTTTCATTATTGATGTTAAAAATTAAAAACGTGGCTTTTAAAAAGCATCTGAATGAAGTGATATGCGATTTCCACTTAAAGGAAAGAATAAAGGAAACCTGGTGAAAATAGGTCTTCAATGTAATATGTTGTGTTATTGTTCACATTGTGATATGGAAATCACGCTGTTCTGTATTTTCTGATGCCGAAGAGATGGCTGGGTGGTACAGCACAGAGAGCGGGCTACTGTGCAGCACAGTATGCTACGAGTTGCCCTCCACAGCCTGATGCCACCGGGGAGCTTGTCAAAACCACACTCCCTGTCGACGCGACCTGTCCTCGGGCGATCAACGTCCTCATTCTAACCGCAAGACATCCACACCTGCAGAGAGCGAGCAAGAAACGTACTGTAGCTGTGGACAGATGTGCTAAGGACTGGGGCATCACACATGTCGCACGCACCTGCAGGCCGAACGCTACAAGCAGCTGACGAGGTGCAAAAAGGCAGGAAACTGGAAAATAATAGGACACAGAGGGAGAAAGAAAGAAAGAATGGGGTGGAATACACAGATAGAGAAACAGAACTGTGGGAGGGAAGATCAGAGATGGAGCGATGAGGGAGAGAGAGACAGAGAGGCAAGGGAGAGGAGGAGCAGAAATACAACCAACACAGAGGCAGGGCCGACAGATAAAAAGAGAGCCAGGTGGAGTCTTTTGAAGATGGTGGAGTCTTTGGAGAGGGGATGGATGGGAGATACAGGAGTAGATTTAGACAGAGGTAGAATAGAAATGAGGCGAGGTACGATGACGAGCGTAGGCGTGCAGCGACGAGGTGAGGAAAGACAGGAAGGAAGGTAAAGGGCTGTCATAATAACACAAGGAGGCCAAACCAACGAACCCTGAAATAGGTGCGTGTGGCCAAAAATGGGAAAGAGAAAACTGGATTCTGCTCAAAATGATTCAAAGGGTCGTGAATCAGGGACTGAAGGACGCTAAAATGCACCACAGAGCGGATTTGAGCTGTAAATATTCTGCCTTTATCACCATGAAGGAGACGTTTGCACTTTACACATGACTATTTCACCCAGCGTTTGTGGAGAAAAATTCATTTCTGCAGCTTTAAAAGGAGCTATTTATAAGTTATCACTGCACAGCGATGGACTGAATTGTTTTGTTTGTTTTTTTTTTCCTCTTTTAACTAGACAGCACATTCTAAGCAGCCCTGTTGGACACTTCTGATTTACTATAGCTACTCCACTCTGACGTTCTCGCTGTGATCCGTCAGCTGATGGAGGAGTCTTCTCTTTCTTTTCTTTCAGTTGGTTCTGGTGAAAATACTAAAAAAAGCAATAGACACGATTAATTTCCAGGAAGGTGAACCAGGACTCAAGCTTATACCTGCACATTCATGTTTGTTTGGTTTTTTTTTTTTGTTTCAGCGTGTGTGCTTCGCCTCTTATTGAAGTTTTTACAGCAATCAGGGTAGGAATGAATAATGAACATAAAAGGAGAGACAAAGAGGCTTTTAACAAAAGCGGATTAAAACAAAACGATGTGCTTGTGTGTGTGTGTGTGTGTGTTCGAGGGTGTTGTAGGGCAGGGAGCTGAAAAGGCAGACTAAAACATGGAACATACGGTGAGAGTGATAACGGGACGGAGAGGGAGAGGTACTCGCTCCAGCTAGATTTGGCTGAGCGGGGTCCCTTGATATGTAAATGCACCTCTGCAGTATGAATGTTTGATGGCTGCCGAGGCTCAACATGCAGCGAGGGCCAACAAAGCATGAAATATACATTACAACTCCAGGCATTGTGTTGAGGAGAAAGGTGCGACGCATGCGCACACACACACACACTTATGTGTTCTTGCACCCTGTTGTGAACACTCACGAACAGTCAATGAAGGCTGGCGGTTCAGCATCAGGTTAGGAAGTCAAAGCGGCTGATAATGTGTTTGATCAAGTGCCCGATGGGAGGATGCTTCATGTTTAACAAGCCGTGTGTATGCAGGAATCTGCACAATCCTGTAAAAGGTGGGTCACATTATGTTACTGACAGTAAATTTTGTGCGACAGGCTTTCATTTTGCTAAAGTTCCGAATACAGATTTGATTTTTCACACGATCTGCTGTGACTCAAGAGTTTCAACTTCTTTTGCATTGTAGTTTTCTGAGTTTTTCAGAGAATCGTTCCCACTGTAAAAAAAAAAAAAATCCTCTGTGTCCCTGACTTTTTTTTTTCTACCGAAAACTTAGAAACTTTGGAACGATGCTGAAATGCTAACTCATGTATTTGGAATCATTTCTGAAGGAAGATAAAAGTATATCAAATACATTTCACACCTTTACTTTATGTTGTCGCAGGTGTTGACATCTACATGAGGATATATTTGCTTGCTTAGAACCAAAACCTGTAAGGTCTATGTGGGCTGAGCTCGGGGCTCCTGGCGGTGGCTGCTTTGTTGTGACATCACAAAGACAAATGTCCTGAGGGCTGGTTTTAAAGTTCTGTTTCTGAATACAGGCTGAGCATTTCTCTGTGGGCTGACTTTGATACTTTAACAGGATTAATACAGAACCTGGACCAGATTTAGAGTCAGAACCACATGGAGGTGTACTTTTAGACTGTATGGGCCCTTGAAGTAAGTTAGAAGGGAGGGTAGAAGGGTTTAGGGGGTCTGCCACTTTTGGATCCACTAATCCTCCTAATAATACCTGTTTTCATCGTCATCATACTCTTTTAGAACTAAGAGGATTGTCAACTCTGCATTTTGACTTTTACTTAAGCACACCAGCATGTCGACGTTACGATTCCCCTCCCTCTGCACAACAAGGCAATGTTTCCTCCGTCTCCTCCTTTGTTTCATCCTTCATCCTCTCTTCGAGGTGTGATGCCAATACCACCACCCCCCCTTCGTCTTCCCATTGCATGCCAAACATTTCACAGCCGTCATCCTCTCTGCCACACCGTTTGAGCTCTGAAGTTTGAGCTGTGTGCCACAGGGATTATTCCGAAAGCCTTTTTAGTCATTCCATCTCCATACTATAACCTCAGCTGTGCCGTGCAGTTGCCACACCGTCTGCTTGCTTTGCTGCACCGCATTAAACACTCATTCGCATTACAATATCACTTTGCACAGGTGACTGGGGGTCATTTCTGTTTTTGGTTTGGGTCATTTGGTTCGGTTTGGGGTAGTTAACCTTAACAGTTTGAGCTAAGACATGCAGGACACAGCAGAGCGGGTGTCTTTCGTTTGGATAGTTTATTTCAACTCGGTTTCTCTCCCAGCTCATTTTGTTTTAATTAATTCTAGCTGCTTTTCCTAAGAGCGAACTACAGTTGAGCATTATGACCAGCTGCATGATACTGTGTACAGCCCTGATACTGGAGGCCTGGACTTGTCCAGGCTGCCAATATGGTTAAGAGGTTGCCTTTCCTTGGACCATTTCTAGAAGGTCCTAGAAGATCCTCCTGCAGACCAGGAAGATCCCAGAGAGTTTCCTGCTTCAACAAATCAACTTCTAGACTTCATGTTTCCCTGCAGCCTGACATCCAATATACCTGATTCTCTTCACCTGTCAACCATCATGTTATTGCTGGTCTGTGTGCAAAACAATATATTCAAAAGGAAAAGAGGACTTGGTGAACTTCCAACACAAAAAGCAGAAGAAGAAATTATCTGACGGAGATCAGGTGACGTTCATTTCAGGCTCGTCTGAACTAAATTTCAGAGCAAACGTTCATCTGTCGCTGCAGCTTTTGTTTCTGAGCTATCTCCAAATGCAAAATTAATTTTCATCTCCTCAGTTATTCTCCATTTGTTTCACAAACTTTTCTCTTTGCCCATCACACGTTCTGAGGCTGTGCCGAGTAGAATCTGATCCTAGGGGAAATGGAGAAGTGCCGTCTGTGCTCTGTCTAGACTTTGAATCAAGCTCATTAGCTGGATGTGAAGCAGGAACGAACTCCTGCCAGTCTGCAACTGAAGTAAGTTTCTTTTTCTTTCTTGTTTTTTTTAATAAACTTCGACACGGTCTGCTCTAAGTCCATAAGTGGAGTAGATATGGAAAAGAGAGGTTTTGAATCAAGCTCATTAGTTGGATGTGCCACAATGATAACTTTTAATATATCTTGCTTTGCTGTGATGTACTTAGTACTTTTGTGGGGCGCAGCGCAGCAGCTGGAGTGGCGGAGAGGAATGGATGTTTATTTCATACGCTTTATTTCATTGATGAAACTGATACATTTGTACTGAGGAGCATTTCATTTTATCACAGCTTCTTTAAAATGAAAATCATATTTAGGCAGTAATAAACAAGCCCATTGTTGTTTGTCTGTGCAGCAGGTTGTTATGTTATCATAGTTAGTCCTTGTTTACGTAACCTTGACAACAAAGATCAACATCTTTTCCGAAACATATAGTTGTTTTTGTGCTCCGAATTTAAACAAGGCGTGATTGTTATTTCGGTAACCGTGGTGCCGAAGGGAGGGACGTCGTTCTCTCCAAGTCTGCATGTTTATTGGAACTTGGTCATGTTTGCTAAGATGAGATGTTAAAGTGACCATTTTGATAAATTAAAATAAAAAGACAGTGTTTCTCTCTCTTTCATTCCTTCTCTAACTTGTTTTTTTTGTACTTGAACCTGAAGGTGCCTCTGTAGGTCCGCAAACCAATTAACCCATCTGCACCACAGCGAACTTCAGCGTGTGAGACAAGCTCTGTGGTGCCAAACTCCATAATGGCCCTGAGCTCCGGCTGCAGAGGAAGCTCCACCCTGCAGCAGAAGCTGAAAGAAGCAAGCAGAGCAGCTCAGGTTACAGAGGACAGATTGTTCTACTGCTGAGCGGCGAGGACAATGTGACACCAGGGGGATGAGGGAGACATTGTGCGGCTCCTGTCCGTCCTTGCATGTTCTGCTGGATTGATTTCGCACTCTGGATCCCCAAAAGGAAGTCTGTGGCTCCGTCAAAAAAAGGCCAAGAAATAAACTTTCTCAGGAATTTGTAGCATAATAGTTTGAAAAGGATAGATGGAGACGCTTGAGGGAAAGTAAAGCTGAATCTCATTGGTATTTATAGAATTTAATATTGTGAAAGGGATGAAAATCAATGCAGAGATACAACTTGCAATTCAAACAGTCCTAATGAATTTCAGGAGCCAATCGATCGTAATAATATAGAACAATTTTACTCTGGTTTGTCCGCCAGAGATAAAACTGGAGACATGTAAAGCTGCGTTTAAACTCATCCTCTTTAATAAGGGCACTGTTGCCACTTTAAAAAGCACAAGCAACAGCTATCTGGACTTTAAGGTGTTTCAGTGGAAGAAAAGATGAATTTTCATAAATTGAAAGCTGTAAAAGAAGCAGTGACACAAAGGATGAGAGTGACGGCGTTATTAATAAAGATGGTCAGTTGTGATCAAACCCACGTCACGTTGACACTTCAACGTGCATCAACAGCTTTCAGATGGCTGTTTGGGTTTAAATAAAAGGTGGCATAAATTTGAAGGTAATGCACCATTTTTCCTGACATTCATCAGATACTTGTATGAGCTATCTTTCCAAATAGCTCCCAAAGATTTCTACTTAAAATGTACTAAATTGTTGGTATTCAGGCCCTCTCTGGATGTAACCTTATGTTGATGGCTGGTTATCTCTATCTACATGTTGTAAGGTCACATGACAGCTCCTGAGATGGCGGGAACACAAAGCACGACTGGACCGTTTTCTTTTGAACAGCTATAATAACAGCTGACAGTGAATGGATGAATAACAGAGGGAGAGAAAGGCAGTTGGAGCAGGACAATTACTGCTAAAGCACGACTTTAGAAGGCCTTTAAAGAGATTCAGAAAAAAAAAAAAATTGCAAGGAAAGGAAAAATAATCATCACCTCTGCTTTTGGAGGTGAAAGCCGGGGAGTCTTGAGCGGAAAATGATGATGATGATGATGAAAAACTAGGAATCGCTCTGCAGAAACCAAAAAGCGGGGTTGATGATTTATACAGGTGGAAGAAAATAGGTGTCAGGAAGTCAGATGAATGGCCTAGTGCAGAGAATAATGTCATTGTAATGACAACAGGGAGCGTCCTGCTTCTCCTCCCTCACCAGCTACCAGTTTTATTCCATTTATACCACCTTAAAACAAATGCCCAACAATAAGTTTCACCGTCCACTGTCTTCCTTAACAATAAAGTGGTATTTTAAACTTTGTATTAATCCGTATGCAGCAGATATGCAGGATATTGGTTTATTAAAACGTCTAAGGTCCTAATAATGAGTCCTGATGTCTTCTCCTCACATCCACTTCAACAGCTTGACCTCTTTGAGAAATTACAAAGAGCGACACAGAGTCCTCGTCTGATTATGATAAACAGACTAACTTGCTAACAGGAAGATTTACTACTAATGTCATTAGACGTTGGATTTATCATTGTGAGGTTATTTTTTTGAAAGTAAACAAAAAAAAATAAGACATTGCACAAAGCCGAGTTACAGAAAAAAAATAAGTCTTTAATAGGAAGTGTTCCCGCGTTTTTCAGCTCAGTGCATGAATCATCCATCAATCTTTACATACAAAGGTTGAACTTGTGCACGTTGACACCATTTAAGACCTTAAAGTTTAAAAAAAAAAAAAAAGAACAGCCCTGAACACAATATTTCTGTTCCCTTGGCTTCACCTACCTCTCTCTCTCTCTCTTCCCTTTTCCATCTATGAAGGCACGACACACAAGAAAGACTAGACAGAAAAAAATTATAGCCTGCCGACGAATAACCGTCCGACCAAATCCAACTTCATGTGCTTTTAAGCTGCTTATTTTCACCCTGCAGCAAATTAGACACTTGGTGCTAAATGGACTGGCCTCTCCCTCACACGCTTAGTGTCAGGGTTTAATTATGTAAACAAAAACCCACACAGACTGTCACCCTTCTCTATACCCGCTTGATTCTGGAACAACATCTGACAAACAAGTCCGTCTTCTTGTCCTGCTCATCCCGGCAGCCTTTTGATTTCATTTAACTCTTAAGAACGGGATGAAAAAAATGTAATGTGGAACATTTGATGTCATTTGATCACTGTCAGCTTCAGTTTGGGTTCAATTTGTTGAATTTATGCTTTCAATTCAGAGAACATGTCGCTCATTATTCTCTTTTTAAACTCTGGAAGCTGAAGGGTATTTTTCTTCTTACAAATAATAGCCGTATTTACTCACATCTTAAACATTTTGTTGTAAAAGATAGTTTTTTTTCCTCCACCCTTCTATTTTCTTCAGTTTTATCGGAGATCGGGTCGCTGCAGCAGAAGGTCAAGCAAAGTGTTTTCTGACTCATTCTGGGGGATCCTGAGGCGATCCCAGGCCTGATGAACTATATAATCCTTCCAGGATGCTGTGGATCCACAAATAGATCCAACATTTAAAAAGGTCCATTCATCACCTGATTTTCCTCCATTTTCAGCCTTGGGCTGGCGCCTCTTGGCTTTTTATTTTTTGAAACCAAAAGAAATCACATTAAAGAAGAGATGTGAGTTTGGGTTGATTAATTGGACAACACCAACAATAATGACTGTGAACAAATAACGAGGGCAAGACCGAGCCTTTCATGGTTCATTACTTTGAGCCATCTAGTCATAATTTATTTTGAACAGGAGACACCTGACTGCTCCCTAACAACGTCCGCCGGATGGAGCCGCAGATGAGCAACTAAGCAAAGCAGCGAAAAACCAGGATTATAATGGCTACATTTGTATGCTGCCATGTTTTGGGCTGAATCCATTCATCAGTGGGCTCTGTGAGGAAGTTAGGCCTGTAGTTAAAAAAAAGAAAAGAGGAAAAATCAAACAGAGCGAGGAAGAGAAATAGAAAAGGAGCGATGCCCCGTGGATAGCAAATGCCAATCTCCAGTCTTAACGAAGACGGCTCTGTCTAATGTCTGCCAGGCTCCGGCTAATGATGAGGTTTAATTAGGTGGACCAGAGGGGGGGGGGGGGCACAGAGGAGCAACAATCTTAATGAAACTTGCTTGGTCTGATGTGGAGCCAGCCACAGCTACTGATTAGTTAGGTGAAGTGAGGTGAGGAGGGGAGGACAGCGGGAATAAGGAGGTGAGGGAGCTGAGTGCTGAGGTGTGTGTCCTTTCGAGTCTTTGCCTGCTGCTGAAAAGAATCAGAAGGTCACATCATCTGTTCAAACATGGCTGCAGAGATAAACAGTTCGGTGTCAGAGCACTCAAGCTGCGGAGCTCAGCTGACCTTCAGACTTTTGACCTGTCAAACAAAAACTTCACTGAAAGCGTTTTATCGTTATTATTATTACTATCATTATTTTAAACCATAAACGGCGATGAAAGAACACACAATAGTTGTCTGTTAGTTCCCATAAAAATATGTAAAATATCTACCAGGTATGGCAGGGAGAGCTAAACCTGCCCTCTGCACAATATAACGTGTGGATGTTTATGCATGCAACCCCACGTCCTGTTTATATTCACATTTACATGGCTTGATTAATTATCGTAGGGAGGGATGGCAGGAATTGTTCAGCATCATTAGCTCCACCTTGATTTGTCTGCAAACCAAACAAATCAAGGTGGAGAGCAAGCAAAAGACAGAGCGACACAGAGAGACATATAGAGAGAGCGCGAGAGAGAGAGAAGTTGAGACCACTGCAGCACACTCCCACATTGCACATTATAATCGCTCTTGGAGAAAAAGGCCTGTCATTACAATTTGTTGCTTGGTGTTCTTGGGTGATAAACCGAACACTCACAGAAATGAGACCTTCTCTTTGTTTTGTCCCTTACAATAACAGTCGCCAATCATTCTCATTTCTCTTTAATTGGACTTCATTTTTTGGTGACAGAGTCATTTCCCCCCGGAGGAACGCCGCTTCATTAGTTATAGTACAAATAGATGACGAAGCTTTGCATTTTATTAATAAAGTCTTTGTTAGCATCGTCCTTATAAACATCATCATCATCATCTCCTAAGTAATCATTTATCACCTGCAAAGGGGAGAAAGAGGGTGTGCTGGAGGAAGGGGGGGGGTAAAGGCATATTATGTTTTAATAGCCTTCCCTGGGGAGGAGAGAGCCCATTTCCTGTTCAGCTAATGAAAAGAGGGAGGGAGCGCCACAGATTGAGGTGATAGAAGGTGTAGCAGACAAGGAAAGGGTGAGGATGAAAGGCTCGAGGGGAGGACAGGTGATGAGAAGGAGACTTGGGGAAAGTGAAAAAAAAATGAACAGAAGACGAGGTGGCATGAGTCGGGCCCTGTTTACTTTTAAAAATAGATCTACTCGTGTTCAGTGTATTAGCAAAGCGTTGCATTACCCAGCTCGGAGTGTTGTATGTTTGACATGACAACACAACAATTAAATCAATTTATGAACCTACAAAATTACCAGCCACTCACCAACCTCAGCTGAAGGCCATTTTGTGTTTAGCGCCAGTTAATTCAATAGTTAGATAGTTTTACTTTATTGATCCCAAACTGAGACATTCTGTATTAGTTATCAGCATCGCCTGAATACAAACAAAAGAGTGCAGAATGTCTCCAAAATAAAGACATGCTGGAAAATAAACACAACACTGTACTGTGTGATGCAATTCTTTGAGGGATGGACATTTTACTTCATACAATACGGGACCTTTAATCCTTTGAAGTCACCGAACATGTCCAAATCAAGACCAATTTATAATGTTGCAGCAGCAAAACCCAGCCTGGCTGAGTCTCCGGTTGAACCCGTGTCGGAAGGGTGGACTTCAAATATCCGATATCAATAGGCAGCTTTGATATAATGATATTAATTTGTGAAGCATCTTATTGTGACAACTGATGGTTTTATTGTATTTATATGCTAGAGCCCAGAGGGTTCACAGAAAACGAGCCAATATTGGCACACCCAGGCTGAAGCATCGCTCTCTGGAAAGTCCTGCTCCCAGTTCAGATTCTTGGTGTGACCGCCGCCCGAAGCTCTTAGATATCGCAAAGCTCCGAGAACAGCTTGAGCTGCCCACAGCTACGCAGCCATTTACACTTCATTCACTCCCTCTCTCAGCTCTCATTCTGCCCATCGATTCAGCTCATTCCGGCAGCTTTTTCATGGGAAGACATCTGACACGTTAGCTGAGCTACGGTAGTTAAAACTATGTTAATAATGAAAACAGACACACACATCTGCTTTGTCTTTTCAGCCTTTTCTATTCACATGCATAGATATATTTTCTCACCCACCCCCCCAGCTCCATCTTTCTCTGGCAAGCCTGCCAGAGCTTAGAATGATTTCTGCACAAATGAATAATATCCATGACAGTACGGCTTCAATTCAGCATGTTACCGAGGTTTTACTGTGCCCTCCAGAATTATTGGTGGCCTTGGTAAAGATTAGCTCATTACTTTTACAGCTTTTTGGCTCATCTTCACCAAGGGTGCCAATAACTCTGGAGGGCAATATATATATATCTTTCCCTCCTACGACTTGCTCCATTCCTCTTTCCCTTCCTAACGTGCCGCCTTATCTTACTTTTAAGCTCATGCATAATTCATTTTTTTTTCCATGTTAGTAAGAAATTATATTTCAAAAGCAAACAACAGAGTTGATCATCGGAACAGGATTGGGCTCCACAGGAAAAGAAGAGTTTGGGCAGAAATTTTGCTGTTTTCATTTCATTCATGAAGAGATGAGAGTTTGTCAACACAGATGGCCAAGCAACCCTCACACATTGTAATTTTCAAGATGATTTTTGAGGCAATCAATTTTAAAAATCAAAGTTCCTGTGTGGAGGTTTGATGACGTGTTGCAGGACTTCGATCATACTCATGTTTAAAGAGACAATCTTTTGACTTTTGACTTGGCCCACAGAGTAGCATCCAGTTGGTTAATAAATATATTACATTAATTTGAGGCAAAGCAGAGTGCAGAGAGAAAACGGCATGGTAGCATTATTAAGCAATAATGGACAAATTCATTTTAATCCTGTCCGGGACAAAGAAAGTTTTAAAGAAAGTGGCACAAAGTTATGGTGGTTTGTGAGCTGCTACTGAGTTTGTTACCTTGTTGTCACCATCTTATTAGTTTTGTAAACCACAGTAAAGCATATTTGGAAGAGAAAACCTGCTGTGCTCTCTCCTGATTATGTGGTATAGTTTGTCAGTCACTGTACCACAACATCAGTGTGTGTCGAAGAAGACAGAGCGTAAAATAAAAAATAAAAGAAAATGATCACTGAGCCAATAAATCAAGAATCAACCCACTTAGACTTCAATACAATCTGACTTCTTCCACCATAATTCAGCCTTGGCTTCACTTTTCAGACCCCGAGGCTACATCTGTGTTTAAATTAAACCTAAGTGGTATTTCATAAACTCATCATTCACTGGGAGACACTGAAAAACACTCTAAATAATACATTTCTGAATTTCCTTTCTCAGCTTTGTCAATCAGCTCGGCAATCTTCTCATCCAGGCTGTGGAATATTGTGTGGAGAAATAAATTAGCAGCTTCAGTTGTGAGTTCTCTGCCAAGCCGTCTCGGAATTCATCCATCGCCCTGGAAAGGCAGGTTTAGGAAGGCCCTAATGGATCGGGTGTAATTTGAAGCTAATGCAGCCGGGGAACGTTCCAGTCGTCCACATAGAAGTGTTTTAATGTGTGTTTGAGATGTACGTTTGAGTCCTTTTATGGACTGTTATACATCATGTTGAGGTTTTATGTGTACAGCATCTGCTGAGTGATTTTCTTAATTGCACCGTATTAATCAGCTTTTATGAATTTGTTCTGTTTACTTTGGCGTATGATGAGAAAAATTTTCCTCCTGAGAAGACTTTGTGTTTTTGTCTGGAACGAACGTCTGACGAGCTCCATCTACACAGTCACACTCAGACTGGAAACATAAGTGGCTGTTGATTCGGCAGCCGAAAATGCATACGCCGAACAGCCATTAACTTCCTATCTATCCAACGACCATCAGGGGCGGCTCCCCTATGATTGTATTGAAATCTATCTAAAAATGACCCTCACTTTTTCATGTGAGTTAATGGTCTTCATGTTCATTTTTTTTGCGATCATCCCATTCAGAGGAAAATAGACCATAAAACAGGGGTGGATTAGGGGAGCGTGGCTACTGTGTGACTGCACCACCCAGTAGGATAAAGCACAGAGCAGGTCAGATCCACCTTCTCCTCCAAATATGGCTTCGAAACCCAAGAAGGCTGACAGCCAAATTAAAAACTAAAGGCTTTAAAAAAAAAAAAAGAAAACTTGCAGTAAATCTTGGATGGTCTGAAATGTTTATCTCACCAAGCAGAGTGGATTCTGGGTAAATTCCAACACATTTGATTGGAGAAAGTTCAAAGACACAAGATGCTGTTTATAGACACACAAATCAACTGGAAACACTATTTATTGCCGTTCTGTCTTCCTGTTAACAATATAACAATACCAAAGAGACACGCAAGGCTTATAAAAAAAACTAAAAAACAATCACCTTCAGAGATGAGAAGCTGATGGGAATTTACATGGAGGGGAGGGATCTTTGGGAAACACCATGGAGCAGGTCTGCCCACTGAGCCTTACTGATCTGAGGAACACACACTATATTTTCCCAGAGCTCGGAGGAACGGCTGTAGCCGCAGGGCAGAGATATACACACCGTCATATACACAGTATACGGTTTCATTTCTTTTGCTTCCTCTCTCCATATACTTTTAGTGCATTATTTAACACCTCAGGAAATGGAAATGTGAACAGGAAATTATGCATCACAGAACCACACTTTATGATAAATCTCCTCTTCCTCCATCCTCTTAAATCCCAGCGATAATATTGCACTTGTTCCCTGATTTATTATGCGAGGGCCCAAAGTCACGCGCTGACTCCATAGTTCAAACTGATAAAATCACGTGTAGGAAAACTAAGACATACAGGAACTCATTTGCATTATTCTCTTTAATATTTTTTCTCTCTGCAATAGAAGGCAAAAGCAATCAGCTTCCAGCCATTTGTATATTCTATCGTTTCTTTGGTTTCTCAATCAGCTATTGATGAAACTACCTGTTCTGAAAACAAAATCTTTCAAGGAGTCAGAGTTTATGATGCTGTGCATTATGTGTCAAGAACATATAAAAAAAGTAAAAAAGGATTTTAAAGCTCCACTTTTGCATATCTTTATATCTGCACTTCATTAAAAGCCCCTGTGTAATGAGCTGGAGATAAAATCATAGTTTCTTTTGGGTGCATTTGATCTTGTTTTGGTGCAGTCTGGTGCTGGACCAGCAGCTTCCGGTTACCTTGATGGAGCGTTATCCACCATTCACTGGGAGCACTGGTGTTATTATTGAAAAACGTTGGTTTATTTGTTCAAACCATGATATTTCTGTTACCGTCTCATAACCTTTGCACGGTGGAGGAATATAATGTTTGGAGGCGTGCATTAAATAGGTCACGCTTATTTGCACAGCCTTTTACAGGAATGTCTGGCTTCCCATGTCCTTGGCCTTTTCAATTTCCCTCCTACTCAACTAACTCCTTATCGGGGAAGATATAAAACCTGAGAGGAAGCTTTCGGCGACCAACACGCCACATTTTACTGTCTGCCCTGAGGGAAGCATGGGTGATCACAGAGCAGCTTCAGGCCACAGAAAACAGCAGGTTCAGATGATAATGTGGTCTCGTTTGGACAATAACTCTTGTCTCTCTGTTGAGCTCATCTCTTAACCACATTCTCACAGCTGGTTTTAGGTCTAAATGGCTATTGCAGGGAAAAGGTTGTTTAAAGTCAGAACAGTTTTAATTGTTGAGTCTGGGAGACTGCCAGAAGTCTCCCAGGTTTGTTTATCAGACGGTAACAAGAAGGAGAATATCTCTGTAAGACAGAAACAGAAAAGGAAAAGGAGTGAATCATAGTCTCAGTACTAAGGATACAAGCTCATGGGGGTCAAAGTTACTCACACAAGATAGGTCTAGACCAAACTATGTATAGAATTATTTAAAGAGGCCCAACAGATCCCCTGATGAGCAAGGAAAAACATCCTTTAAGAGGCAGAAACCTCGGGCAGAACCAGGCTGGGGTGGGGGCATCTGCCTCGACTGGTTTGATTCAGAGTGGGAGTGGGGGAGGGGGACGGAGAGAGAGAGAGACAGAGACTCAGACTCAGTCCTTCCCCCAGCAGCCTCGGCCTACAGCAGCATAGCTAAAGAGTAGATGGACTTTAACTTATTAACTATAAGCTCTGTCATACAAAAAAGAGTCCGCCCCCCGGACCGATACTGGAAGTTGGTTCCATAGAAGAGGAGCCTGATAAATGAAAGATCTGCCTCCAGATTTACTCTTGGAGACTCTAGGAACCACAAGTAAACATCCATCTAGAGAGGGGAGTGGCCTGCTAGGAAGTATGAGCCAATTAGCATAACACAACAACTTCATACCACTTATTCCAGGTTTCAGCCATTATTATCTTCAAAATAAGAGGTTATAATATATAATGACACTGAGGCTGATCTCAATGTCATAAACCAAATCAGACAAATTACAATTTTAATTTCTAAACAGTTCAAATCCATCCAATCATGGACATTTTTCTCATTTTATCTTTATAATGGCGCTGAAGAAAAACTCAGGATCACCACAGGAAGGTTCAATCTTCAGAAGACAATTCCATCATCCTCATGGTATCATAAATTGCTTATAAGTTTAGAGAACCTGCCCAATAACTTGTTATTTCCATCCAGACCAAAGTGGTGAACTGAGCAGCTGAACCTAATCTCTAAAGCCCCTACCAATGGAGATGATCGACACGTTACCCCCAGACAAGATATCAGGACATGTTCACACAACTCGGCCCACACAATCACATGGTTAAACCGCCAAAAGCACCTCAACTTAAATGAAACGAGTAGAGATTTCTGATAAATTTTTTGCCCAATCAGATAAAACTCCAGAGTGATTTTTCTAAATGACCTCAAGCATCAGATTATCTCTGCTGGGCAAGATGCAATTCAAGTCTTTATGGCAATGGCACAAAAAAAAAAAAAAAAAAGACATTTTAATTTGAATTAATTTGTGTGTCAAGGTGAATGGACATGAAACACGTCAGGTTTTTGAAATAAAATTTTTCGTGATGGGCAACTTACAATAAACCTTCCATCTACAGAAAAGAGATGTTTTAGGATTGTTTTTTTCATTTTGTAAATATGACATGAAGCATAACTTTGGATCATTGTACATCTGTAAATTACAGCAAGTGTGCATTTTTAGCAACGTCAAAAAGGAGTAAAGAAAGGGCCTGATCCCACAAAGGGACACACACACCAAAGTGATGGCCAATCTTATTCTATTTCGCATTGATAGAATAAAAGGGATTTAAGAGTCAACTTAATCCATTTCCTGGTTTTCAGCCAAGTTTCTTCTCAGAGTTCCTCTCTCTCAAATGACTAAATGTGCACCACTGAGAGCTGCAAGTCCACACAAAGAAAGTGTGCTCTTCCATTTCACGCTCGATGGCCCTGTGAC
Organism: Echeneis naucrates; assembly: GCF_900963305.1. NCBI lineage: Eukaryota > Metazoa > Chordata > Actinopteri > Carangiformes > Echeneidae > Echeneis > Echeneis naucrates. Next base: position 1,463,135 of record NC_042524.1, on the reverse strand, counting down.
GAGAATATCAATACTGCAACAACCTTAGGAGGCCTGTGCACGTTTGACGCAGGTACAAGCAACGCTTCTTGTGTCACCTTTCTGCGGCGCTACTAAACAGGAAAGCAGAGTTGGAGTCATTAACTTGGACAAATTGTTTTACAGTGCACAAGTGAGTTGAGACGGTCCCACGGCAGCACGACAACGCAGAGGTAATTAGGTGACACGTGGATGAACGCAATTAGCAGAATTGGAGATCGAAATCTGCTTAAACTCTTAATACCAACAAGTGGAACAATACGAACGGGGGGGCTGGGGGAGTAATTGCATTGTGTACATCAATTATTAATCAAGCTGTCGGGTGATGCAACTGACATTTGTAAGTTGTGTTCAAGAAAAACACAAAGGCAGGTTATGTATTGTTCTGGTCCGAGGGATCGAGTATATCTTTGGAGGTTTGCAGGTGTCACTGAGTCTTGATAATCAGAATTTGTTGGTATTCCCATGAACACTTTTAAAAATAATAAAAAAATAAAATCACAGGACAACTTTAATTTGTGGTGTGTGGAGTTTTGTTTGGTTTCCCCTTAATAACCCCTGACATTCAGATTTTTAGTATTTTGGGAAAATGTAATATTTAATCCCCATGATATTTCTTTCTGCCCCAATTGGGGATAATTTGTGCCAGAATACATAAATATAGCAGTTATGTACTTGATTAAAAGAATAAAGGGGCTCTCTATTCCAACACTGGAAAAAATGTTCTCCGGGAAAGCTGGTCTCTAAAATAAGTCAGAGTATTGAAGGGTTACTTTTGGAGGCTTTTACTGCATTAAATTTGTGCTGATCTGATGGGGAAAGGTGTGCGGTGATGCAGCCTGGCACATCAAGAGTTGACTACATTAAATAAGATTCAGGTGATTAAATTTTATCTTGGGGAAAAAAATACATTTGCTGGTTCGGGGGTATAAGGGTGTGTTTACTAAGAAAACACTTCCTCAGAACGCACCCCTGGAAGATTTATGTAGTTAGTGCAAGGTAAGTTTTGAGGTTGACGCACCTCATTTAGAGCAACTTCCAAGTATAATTAAAAACTATTTAGGTAGACACTTTGAGAGGCAACATGCTGACCAGGAGCAGCAGAGCACATCCAGTATTTACTGCTGATAAATAAGGTTTCATCAATTCTCCTTTAAACACACAGCGCAGATCGGCCAACAGTTCCTGGTGTACAGTTTTTCCAAATACAATTGCCTCCACCGAGGTACCACGCTAGCATGATATCATCCCACTCTGGGCATTTTTTCAACCACTTAATATTCAGGGAGCAGCACAAACACCCCAGCAGGGGATCAGAACAGCTATACAAAGACCCACACATCCTATTTTGTCTATCAACCTCGCGCTCATCATCTGACAGCATCTCACAAGCGTAAATCGTAAATCAAGCAGCAGATTCAGATGAAAACAATGAGGCCCGCCCGTCTGTTTCTTCCTGAAATGAGTGATTCTTAATTATCCTTGATGCTCCCTTACCAAGTCTGGGGAGACCTGCTGCTGTTAATTCGTTCACGTTTCCCTGTTTGGGTCCAATACGTAATGAGCTCCCAGAACCACCTGCCTGGTCCAGGTTGGTGGGTAAAAGAGCAGAGAGGCTCGGCCTCATGTCAGAGACTCAGACCCAGATTGTGGAGTCACATGAAGCCACCATAGGTGGCATCTCATATTATTTTGTTCAACTTGTAACAGGCAGTGGCTAAGTGACTGTTAATGTTACAGCCAAACAAGGTTATTTTCATCACAGGGAGGTCTTCATCTGCTCTGATCCTTGTTTGTGACTCAACTGCTGCGATGATACCCGTAAGAAAATGGATGGATAGATTATACAAATTCACCTTTATGACCTTCTGCCCCCCCCCCCTGTCATCCGAGCTCATTGTGTCTGAAATACATCACTGACAGCCAGGAACAAAAAAAAAAATAATAATTTTCTTACCTTCAGTCACTCTTCTGTTGTCGTTCTGTATTTTCAACACCGCATCACTTATCGTCACAGAATTTTGTTGAAGATGTGTGAATTTCACAGCGTTTTTGTTTTTGCCCACTTTGCCAGAATGAAGGAGGCTGCAGTTACCTGTTCAATCATAAAATAAAGCCCCTGAGCCCTCAATGAAAAGGACAAGGATACTTGGATTACAACGGCTTGGATTTTGTGAACCACTTTGTGATGCCTCTGCACATTACTACCATAACAATATCTCCTTTAGATACAGTTAGTTATAAGAATCAGAACCTTTGACGCGTTTCTAAAAAAAAAAAAAAAAAAAAAAAAAAAGAAACGGTCTCATTCAAATGATAACCTCGAACTGAAACAGAAATTCACAGATCAAAACTTAACTTGTGACTTACCACGTTGATCTGAACGAATACTGTCACGATCCAGAACAGAGAGGACAGAATGCAGAGCAGTCGAGGGTTTGGCTGAATCCAAGCCCTGTAATACAAATCAGGGTCAAAACCTGAAAGTGAGAGTCAATAAAGGGAACGGCATTCAAATAATAGTAATTAACAAAAAAAAAAAAAAGCTGCACAGAAGGCAGAATAATCAAGGGTTGGACAAAGGCAGCACACCAAGGAATAAACTGGAAACAGAACTGTAGGAGAACACAACTTAAATACACAAGACAGGTAAAACGCATTAGGGCGAGGCCAGGTATCACAAGAAACTCAACAGGAAGACAGGGGTAAGCACGGGACTGCAAAATAAAACAGGAAATGGCGAGACAACACCCTTCAAAAGAATTACAATTCAACTTGTTACAATTTGCATTTATCTTTTGAGCAATTCGAAATAAGCCATTATTGAGTATTTCCCATGAGACTTTTATAGTTACACTAACTCAATTAGTTTAGTTCAACCTATTTGAAAGCTGAATTATGTTGAGCCAACTCCATTTTTAGGTCAATTATTAAGTGGTCAAATCACTCTAATTAAGCTACTATAACTTCTTTAGCTTACTTTCCTTCTACTCAGAAAAGTCAATGCAAATTGTTACGATTTTTTATTTCACTTAAGTCAGAATAAGTTAGACATAGAAATTACAACTTTACTGTAAAAATGCATTTGTTGTAACCAACTTATATCTATAACAATTTTTATTACAATCAACAAGCAATATCTAGTGAAGGACCTGGTGTCATATGCGCTATATTGGCGATAAAATTAACGTTAACTTACAAACCACTGATCGTATTTAACGGTAGCGGCTAACGGCTAGCTCTTTTCTGTTCACGTTCATTTATCGTCATTAACGTTAGCGGCTAACGGCTAGCTCTTTTCTGTTCACGTTCATTTATCGTCATTAACGTTAGCGGCTAACGGCTAGCTCTTTTCTGTTCACGTTCATTTATCTTCATTAACGTTAGCGGCTAACGGCTAGCTCTTTTCTGTTCACGTTCATTTATCGTCATCAACGTTAGCGGCTAACGGCTAGCTCTTTTCTGTTCACGTTCATTTATCGTCATCAACGTTAGCGGCTAACGGCTAGCTCTTTTCTGCTCACGTTCATTTATCGTCATCAACGTTAGCGGCTAACGGCTAGCTCTTTTCTGCTCACGTTCATTTATCGTCATCAACGTTAGCGGCTAACGGCTAGCTCTTTTCTGCTCACGTTCATTTATCGTCATTAACGGTAGCGGCTAACGGCTAGCTCTTTTCTGCTCACGTTCATTTATCGTCATCAACGTTAGCGGCTAACGGCTAGCTCTTTTCTGCTCACGTTCATTTATCGTCATCAACGTTAGCGGCTAACGGCTAGCTCTTTTCTGTTCACGTTCATTTATCGTCATTAACGGTAGCGGCTAAGGGCTAGCGCTTCTTGCCTGAGGACAAAGCACTCTGGGGACATTTCGGTTTTAACGTTGTGTAACTGCACTGTGCTGATAGTTGCTTTCTGTTGCAAATAAAAACATATTTACTTGCCAAGCAATCCAACCTTGACCTCCACCCTTCTGGTCTGTAACTGGTTCGGTCGTGCAGCATAAAATGGCCGATCCTAACGCACACAAGATAAGCTGCGCTAACTTAATATTATAATACAACATTACGTTTCACTAACTTAATATATTTTTTTGTTAAGGTAAGACAGAAATGCTTATCTTAGTTAGTGAGTGAAGACATTTTCCTTTATTTTAAATTTTGATTAACTGCTTGAATTATCAACTTAATTAAACAATGAACATTGAACAAATTGTATTTTGTATGCATTAAACGTTCATGACTAAGTTAAACTAACTAACCACCACAATCCTTTTTTTGAATGAAAGCAGACTTCAAAATAATCTGCATCTGATCTGTCAAGAATATGCCAGGTAGAGTACCAGGAAAGGATGGTCTCAGTAATGTGGACCGTATGGACCCGAGTTGTGGATCTAAATTCATTTAAATTTTTCTGAATTGTCATAATTGCTCTGTGCTAATCATTGACTGAGGATTGATGGTCACTATTGCTTACTACACACATCATACCAACTTAAAAACAGAAGCTCACAAACCAGGAGGTGACGTCACTGCGGGATGCAACTTGATGTGAAATAAAATAAAAGCACATTTTTTTCAAATCAAAGTTGGTGGACTAGATGCATTAGAATTCTTTGGGTGTACAAACTGGCCCACTTGGTGACAGTTCCAGCTTGCAAGCAGATGACTGACTGGCAGATCGACAGAGACTTCAGTCAGATCCATTGTACCGAGAAAAAGAAGTGAAGGAGGTCAGCAGTAATTAATGTTTTCTGTGCAAGGTATGGATCGCCTGGTGAATTGAGTTGCCTGGCTGTATCTACTGAATAGAGGCAGGGGAGAGTGTGGAACAGGGATCAGGAGAGGTGTTATTGGATTTTCTTTGTTTGGCGAGAAGGCAGGGGTGTTACTTCCACACAGAAGTGTGTGTTTGATAGGAGGTGTACCAGTGAATTCACTACAAGGAATCAAGCACAGCATGGATGATGCTCAAAGACTCAACGGGTCGTTCATTCATTCATTCATTCATTCATCTTCTACCTCCATAGAAGGTTCTGTTTCCAGGTCACAGAGGTGCTGGAGCCAATCCCAGCTCACTCTGGACGAGGGGCGGGGTCACCCTGGACAGGTCTGCAGTCCATCACAGAGACAGACAGACGTACGGACAGTTTAGAGTCACCAATGAACCCAACATGATGTCTTTGGAGACTCCACACAGAAAGTCCCCAGGCTGGACTTTCTGTGTGGAGTCTCCAAAGACGCAGCACCTTCTTGTTGTGAGAGAACAGAGCTAAACACTATGCCACCGTGTTGCCCTCAACAGGCCTTATTTATATTCGTCTTGCTGTCAGAACCGGATAACGAACAAAGGTTGATTCGCTGCTTCCACGTCTAGACACTGGATCTGATGTGGAAATGGGGAACGGATTACAGCACTTCAACCTCCGGCACATTTCAATGCTGCTGCAAAAATCCTGATTTTAGAACCAATGTCCTCTGACGACTCCACCAAAACATAGAAATTGTGTGTGCATCTGGAAGGAAAACCTGACCTCATACCTGTGGACTCAGGATTCTCTTTAAGATAAAAAGCTCCAAGGTGGCCTCAATTTTCAAAAAAGAAATATCAACGGGGACTGAATGGCTCTCCAAAAACATGAATGGCCTCTGCATTTAACACTTAAACTACATAATAATCATACAAATTGTTAATATAAGTTTAACAACTTGTTAGTGAAAAGACTTCAAATCTCTGGCTGAACTGGTTCAACCCTCTGTGGGGTCTTTCCTTTTCCTGATGGGGAAAAGTCGGGGTATTTGACAAAATTGTTTCTGGTTTCTGAGGGAGAGGCGGGAGGGAAAATACCGGAATAGTAATAACTGTATGACAGCGTATGAGAGCGCTGAGGCTTGGTGCTGCCAGGTCAACTGGCACAGCTTACTGTCCCATCGCAGCTGGAGTCCAATCTGACAGATAAGCATTTCTGTCATCCCATGTTTCCACTGGTGGGGTGAAGAAAAATGGGATGTCAGGAGCTTGGGACTGTTGCTGCTGTGAGGAAGAAGTGAAGGGGAACAGCTGCAACAGGAAAACGAAAAAGTCATTATCTTCTCCCGCAAAATCCCGACTTGTGACAGAGCGCTGTATTAATGGATAATGGCTTCATTAACGTATCCATATGTTGGGAAGTCGTGCATTAATTAACCTGCTAAAACATGCAGTGGCTGCTTTTGTTTTTGACATCACAAAGTCACAGAGGTCCAAAGGGTCTGTCCTTAGGCTCAGTATCTGAATCCCAAATGTGTTTCTGTGTGACCTTTCATACTTTAACATTATTAATATAGAACCTCGACCTGCTTTATAATCAAAGAAGATGTAAAAATGTCCATTTCCAAAAAAAGGGACCTTTAAAGGTCACTGTTTTGAGCTCATTTTCAAACTCTGTAATTCTGCCTTTTTTGCACAGTAAACCAGTACAATACATCAGGCACAGAGGAAGGTGCATGATATATTGAACCGGTTAGTTGTGTATTTAATGGAGCATACCTTATCATGAACTTTGACTGCACAACACGGCAGCCTGCTCCAGGTATGATGACAAGCCGCAATGTGTGCTTGAGTCACCGGAGAGGTTTCATCATTTCCGTAATGATGGGTGACATTTCATCCAGCTTATTTAGAGCATAAAGTCAATCTTCAATTGTGTACATGTGCAAGAACTTAATTGGTTTAACATTAAGGCTCTTCCTGAGCCACGTGGTTGTAATTAAAAGCCCGACTCCTCGCTCCGTATCCACAGGCTGTCGGCTGCACCTGTCCCTCATTTGGCTCCTCGCTCCGATCTGGGCCAGCAGATCCCTGACAGGCATGCAGAGCGACTCCTGCACTCGCTCGGTTTGCGCCGCAGCCAGCAGTGACTCAGCATCATCTTTTTTTATTTTTTATTTTTGTTTCTGGAAATAATAACACAGCACAATCTACCACTGTGACAGTCATGACGGGTTTGGAAACTGTTTGTGAGTTTCCTGAAACAAATAGAATCAAAAACGTTGGCTGGTCTGCTGTGTTGTTGAACCCCAGAAATCACTCCGATCGCTGACATGTCATGACCTACACTTTGCTACATGCCTTCTGAGCTTTCACTGCCTGCCATTTAATTTCCTTTGTCAGAAAATTATAAAGCCTCCAACCTTTTGTTTCAGGCTCTGAGTGAAATGAATTAAATCCAGTATCAAAAAATAAATGCATCACTGTCAGTGACTTTAAGTGGGCTAAAGTTTAGTGTTTTTTTTCTGCCACCAAATATGTGTGGTGCTGATCGTTTGCTGATTAGGCCTGAGATTGGAGGCCACGCTGAGATGAGCTAACAGGTAATAAATAAATGAGAGTATCTGAGTATCTGGATGATTGCACTCAAACTGTAAAAAACTGGGTGAAATGATGCACTTGGTGTCCAACTGTTGCCATCTTGGCAGCCTAGAAGAAGCACACGTATTTTCAATCTCCTTGAAGACAGACGGAGGCGGCTTATTTCCCACGTCACATGAAGCATTCCTCTTTCAGTCAAAGCAGACGATATTGAAAGCACAACACTGATGTTTCTTTCACACTCTGCACGTGAAATCTTTCCACTTTTCCCTTCAAACTTTGGCTTTTACTTTGAAACAGGTTTCTCTGTATTGCAATTGCTTACAAAAGGCTGAACAAACAGTGTCGATATCGATGTCAGGCCCATTTTAAAAAGACTGGAGAGGGATTGTTCTGGTTTGTCAAAGCTGACTCCTCTCTCTTTCTGTCTGTCTTTCTGTCTGTCTCCGTCTCCTCCAGAGTCTTGTTATCTCAGCCTTTGGTCAGCAGAGGATGTCAAAGGCGCAGTGTGAGACGGAATAGATCGTCCATTAACCCTGACTTCAAAACAAACTAACAAGCAACACATTCGAGACCGTGGAATCTGAAAGGCTGCCGCTGCAGTAAAAACACAAAACAAAACAAAACTAACAAAAAGAAAAAGCGAGAAGCAGCAGTCAACTGACTCAGCTATTAATGAGCCCGAGGGGTTTGAAAACAGCATGTAAGCATGTGAATCAGGAGTTATTGATTTTAACACCCATGCTGACAATGAAAGAAACAATTAAACTGTTAACTAATAGTCATTGTGGTTATAATGAGCAGAAGGAAAGGCGGCTTTCAGGAGCTGTATCCTTCCAAAATATCCTCGATGAGAAACAACCAGGCTTTTAAAGGCAGCAGCGTCTGATGCTCGCTGTCTGCTGTGAAGAGTTCTCACTGATGTGACAGCTGGAAAGAAAAGCGAAGACTCGGCCACCAAATAATAAGGATTCAGTCGAAGGCTGAAAGAAGAGGAAAATGTCTTTTTGAGGAGCTGTGTGCTGTGATTTAAAAACCACAGCAGCTTGTTGTGACTACAGGAGTGTGTGTGTGTGTCTGTGAGTGCGGGGAGGGATTTTGACAAATGTGAATATAAATGATGGTGTAAATGTGTGTAAACAGGAAGCAGACAGGGTGAAATTGGCGTAGGGGCACAAAGCTGGTTGGCCTCTAGAAAGGCCATTAAAGTGACGTGGAAAAAATGAATTGTTGCTTTTCAGGCTTTCAATGCTGCCATTTTTTTTTAATGAATTTTCATTCTTCCCTTCTTTTTCTGTCCTGAGTTTAAAGTTGATGGTGAGTTTGGAGTTGATCTGAACAGGAACTCCAATCTAATCTCAGCCTGGGAAATTATTAAGAAGTCAAAACCTGAAGAAAAACCAACAGACGTAGAATCAAAAGCTCATGTCATCTGCAAAAGCTGCAGCTTCCTGAGTTTTTCTGGTTGGCTTCCCTCCTGTTGTATGTATTAGATACCACGGAATGTGAACAAGAAAACACAGTTTTAAGATGTTTTGCTGCTGTCTTTGCTCCTGGTTTGTGGTCTAGATAAACTGGCAGGTGAAGAATCTGGTGGTTGTGGATATTGGTCGATGCTCGGGCTGAAAAATGTGCAACATCTAAAAATCCAATTTTTTCCTTGCCAGATGGTATGACTGAAATCAGCTCAGTTGGTTTTCCTTTTTAAACAAGTCAAAGGACATGATTCTTGTGAGAAAACAGCCAAACATGACCATTTATGTATGCAGATTATGATTTGCATCAGTACCACATATTTCTGTTTCGATATTTTTAATTATTCATGATTTATTTTTGGGGCATCAAAAATAACTAAGCTGCCTAAGCTGTCGGCTGATTTTATCACCTGTTTGTGCACTCAGATATATTAATCGAGACGGATAAAAGCCACACACACGCTTATTGGATAACTCCAGCAATGATATTTACAATATTGAAATATGGACACACATTCACATTGTAGTAATTCTCCTCTTAAATCAGCTCATTTGAATGCAAAGCCAGAGTTTTCTTTCCAATTACACACATGCACTGGAGCAAAGTCAAGCTGGGAAGGGTTTTTAGAAATTACAGTTATTAGATTATGACGAGCAAAGTTCAGCTGAAAGGCTTAAGCCTCCACAGCTCACATGAGAAAGAGAAGTGCTCCAGGCTGCACTCACCAGGCACGTCATCCAGAACCCCAAATAATCCCTGAAAACTAGCACACGAAGAAAGAAGCAGAATTCCTGACACCCTTTTTCTGCAAGTGCTCCGCTGTGACGGCTGCCACAGTATGAGCACCATACTCATACCATGACCTTAAACCGTTCTTATCCAAAACGCATCTTTTCGGAGGCCGAGAAACAAATTCTCCACAGGAACATCTGAGGAACAGTCAGGAAACAGTTATAAGGAGTAATGTTTAGGGTTTCATTTTACTCAAATGATTTCCATAAAGACATATTTAGTGGTTTTTTTAGTAGGAGCTCAGGTCGGTGAGCCAATCAGGAGAGAGAGGGCGTAAACGGCAAAGCTGGACAGAAATACTTTTCCTTCAGCGCACCGCTCATCCCGATGTGATTGGTCGATTGGTGATTGGTGATGTCCAATTTTTTTGTATTTTTCCTGGAAAATTATTGAAATGTTACATGAAATGGCGATCACATGGATGATTATTTTGTCCTGACTTAATCCCAGAACAAGGTCAGCTTTGTGGCTCTGCAGGCCAAAATGTGTTCACAAAAAGACACAAGTCCTTTTGCTCTAATTGTTGGATTGAAGTCTAGGATGCCTTAAGGTGCTCTTGAAGATAATATACCCAAATAAATAAAGATTTTCATTACATCTCCTCTGCTTGCTCTGCATGAGATGGCCTGAAGAATCAGGTTTCTTTCTTTATTTTCTAAAGGTGTTTTATCTTAAACCTGTAAAAATGGTAATTCAGTAGAAAAATTCATAACTAAAGATGCAGAGATGTTTCCAAAGACTCATCCCTTGTGTGTGTGTGCACGACATATAAGTATGTAGATGAGGAAACAAAGCTGGAACAGATTTCTATGAATGAATAAACAGTCATTTGTAAATCTGGGTTGTAGTGTTTGTGTGGTGTAGTCTGAACTGCTCGGCTCCATCTCGATATAAGTTTGAAGACTATTAATGGTGTTCATGCCAAATTCATTCTCCAGCTTTGTGAATAAATCCAAAATAATAATATCAGAATTGTGCCTTCATCAAACTGTTGAGTACATTTTTGCTGATCATGCTATTTTCTCGTGTTATCTGTATCTGAAGGCATTAAATGGCGGACTGGATTGTGACCCACAGAAGTTTGAACAGGAAACTCGTCTGGCCTCAGTCTTGTGTAAAATCTTCTCTTTTGTGTCTGCCTTTCTTCTCTTTCTGATGGAATGAAAAGAAAACCTGATCTGTATTTCAGATATTTGGTGTTGATGTGAAATCTACTATAATGCTGAATCTGCATTATCTGTGTTTTGGGTAATAAAAATCTAGCACCATTTTCACTGAGCCCAGCTATCAGTGTCAGCAATATTGTTCACATTATTAAAATCATTTTTTAACTTAAATTTTTTTCTTCATCTCTTTTTTGTCAACACACAACAACATTAAAACAAATGTCCTCCTCCTATAGAAAGCTCAGATCCCTGCTGTGTGTGAGCTGTAGACAGATTGATGTTGTACTTATTCTCCTCAAAAAAACTTGTTTGTTTTTTTGTAAATCTTCTGCTGAGTGAGAACTGAAGCAGCCCTTTTGTCTGCTTTCAGACGGCGACACTGAAACTCTGTCTTCTCCTTTAATCTTCTTTATCTTTTTAAATCGGCATTAACTCATTACTTCAGCTTCTGTCCTCCTGGGTCTGAACATCAGACTCAGACTAAACCGACTGCTGCTCACGTACAATAACTGTGTTTCAATTCAGGGCCGTCAGAGGCTGAACGGAAATAAGACGGTCTGGCTGATGGAGGATTTTCACTTTGCATCAGCAGCCAGCCGGTGGCGCCTGTTGCCTAGCAACCTGGACAACAGATGACTTATTTTCTTTCCCCACAAAAAAACATGTGAATCCTGTGTGACTCACTTTAAGATGTTTCAGGTTTTTCCTCATGAAGCTGTAATTAAAAAAAAAAAAAAGAATGTCCAAAACATGTTCTATGTTATGCACATATATTCAAAACTGCACTTAAATTTCCTTCTGAAGCGCCGATAATCATCACAATCGGATGGAGATTCTGGTCAGCAGTTATTCTGTGTAAAGCAGAATAACCAAAGAAAAGTTCCTCTCATGTGTTTGGGTTGTTTCTGTCTTTATCTGATCAGGAGTTCTGCTCATTAAGGATAAAAAATCAGCTCTAAATATCTGATTGTCTTTATTCTGTCAACACAATAAACTCACAAACATACAGGACTGGTCCACAGACTTCGACAGCTTCCTGACTGGATTCGACCTGGCAAACTTTTGCAATTCCTCGTAGTCGACAACTGAAAACAAAAACTTGCAGGCGTTTTTTTCTGATTGTTCAGCCGACACCTCCACCCCCCACCCCCCCACCTCCACCACAGCCATCCAGTCAAACACACATCCGTCCATCAATCACTTGCTTATCTGTTATACTTCCTTCTTTTACTGGAGCCGGACTGAGGAGAGCTTTTTTTCCAGTTTGACAGTCCAAAAGACAAAGTGCCGGTCAGATCGGAGCAGGTAAGTGGCACCTTCTGTTCATCACTGCCAGCAGAGAGTGAGCCCCCCGCTGAGCCTCTGATCCTCCGGCAGGGTTGCTCCACGGTGGCAATCAGAGACAGAGCCTGCTCTGCCTCTTTCCTGGCTCTCATCAGGCTTCACCCCTCCACAGCACCACCACCAGCCATCCCTCCCTCCGGCTCCAACGTGGTCTCTTTAAAGTCTGAAAATGAACACATGCTCTAACTTGTGGATTAGGTGCTCCCTGAGCTTCAGCACTCACACTTCAAAAAGTCCAAGTCATGTCAACTTGGAGCTTTTTTGTGTTGAGTGTTCAACAAAGAAGGGCACGGCCACAACGTTCGATGTCACATGAAAGAGAAAGCTTTTCCTAAAGCTAACAAACAGCCACACGGCTGAGCTCTGCAGAGGATTCACAGCCCTGATGTCGGAGGATCAGGGTGGGATGTCGAGATCCGGTTCTCTTTTCTCCTGCAGCAACCTTTATTTATTTATTTATTTATTTATTTATTTATTTATTTTTGAATCAATCTCTCTTATCGCTGGCAGACCATTCAGCCTCCCTCTCATTATCTGACTGCATTCCGCCCAGCTGCTGCAATAATACCTTCATCATCCTCAAAGCAGCCTTAAAGGCTTCAGCAGACGGCTCTGGCCGTTTGAAGATGGTCCATCTTTGAATGAAGTGGATTACTGCTTTACCTGCCATCACATCTTTTCAAAATAAATAAAAAGGGTATAGAAGTATAAAAATATAAAGATTTCCTCCCTTTGGAAATTTCTTGTGTGAATGGATGTTGTTCTGGATATGTTGATCTTGTGTTGTCCAGGTTCAGGTCTTCTTGTTTGTGTCGATTAGATTCAGGGATCTTCATTATGATTTACAGAAACTGTTAAACCGATGTGAAAAAGTCAATTAGTATCTGGCTAATAATTCCCTCTGATCAGAGTACGGCGCTGCAAACACAAACTTTTACTCATGTTAGGTGTCCTCTCGGCCTTCACGGCAGCAAAGAGCTTCCTTAAAGCAATTAAAAATTTATTTGAAACAAATCAGAACTCATTTCAACGTATGCGCTGTGGCTGCACGTACACGTGCCTTCGATATCACATCTGCTGAAAGAGAGAGAGCGAGAAATCCAATCTTTAAATAGATTCCTTTTAAATAATTAAACTCTGGTCCTCACTACTTATTTTTGTATTTGACGGTGAACTTAAGAAAAGTCAGAGGGAGTCGATGGAAACTTTTAAATGGTGACACAAAAAGCTTGTGTTGATGTAAGTTGATGTAAGAGTCCGGATCGTGTATTTAATGCCAATACATCACCAGTTTGCAGTTACTTGACTGAAAATGAACGAAGCAGCGCATCAAACCCATAAATCTGTGCTGAGGGAGAGTAACACTGACCTTTTCGACAACGAGGCGTCAGGGTGTTTAACCTGTGGACATCACCGATTGCAGCTGCAGGGTCGGTAAGCTCGGGTTGATGCTGTCAGCTGCCGAGCGCCCAGCTGACGTCCTGGCAGCTCTGCTTCAGATTACATCAAAATCAAAAAATCAAAGGCTGCAATAATAGAACTGGAAGTCTTCAGGAACAACTTTGTCCCGGATCCCAGACCGTGAATGTGACCTGCTCCTCTGCTGCCTGGCCAGCATTTTATTTACAATTGAACCAAAGATGTGCAACAAGCTCACCGGTGTCTTCAGTTTCACGGCAAAACATCGAAACTAAACTCTCCAGTTTTGGTCTGGAAGTGGAAGCCTTCCGAGACAGAATCAAAGGACTGGACAGGAAGAATCGGGTTCACTCAGGAAACAGTCCGGCCTTCCTGAACTCTTTGTGTTTTGTGTACTCTGATGCTCCGTCATCCTGAGTCCACCACTCTCACATACATTGATCAATATTCACACTTTGATCCTCACCACCCACTGGAGCAGAACCCAACAGCAGCTGACGGCCCAGGATGGGGGTGTGGGAGCAGAAACACATCAGGGAGGTGCTCCAAGAGAAGCTTCATCAAAACTACAAAAAGACAGAGACCAACCAAATGCTGCAGATGATCGGGAGGTTTTTTTACGTCACCACAGTCAGACGAATCAGCCTTCAGTCGACTTCTTCACCTGTCTGAGGAATAAACACCGCCTCCCACCGCTGTCCCTCTCATCTCTCCTGCTCCTCTCTGTTTGTGCTGAGCCATCCGAATATCCCCTCTGAGACGTTTCCTGAAGCTATCAGACTGTGTAAACATCCGTCTGAGGTGATTAATTATGCCGGGCAGGGAGCGGACAGAAGGGGATGAAGGTAAAAAAATAAAAATAAAAAATGGAGATTATATAGATTAGACTCCTGAGTCTCCTTGACCCGGATCTCCTGTTGGCCGCTCGTCTTTACAATGGAAAAGGTATAAATATTTCAAGTCAAATAGAAAGCGGTATAAACTGAGCTTTCATCTTTTATTCATCAAAGCCGGGGGATGAAGATGCACATCCACCACTCCTGGCGCCTACGGGGCCAAATGCCCCGACAGATATGTTTGCGTGTTTGCATGTGCGCACAAGTACGCAAGGCTTTGTGTGGAGAGGAATTCACACAAAGCCCAGCGCTGAGAGATAATGCAAAGCCTTTTGTCCACTCGTCTGGAGCGATGTGATGCATGCTGCTACATTTTTTTTGGAAGACATGGCAATTAAGAGGCTTCTTTTTTTGGTTGTTGTTCAGCAGTCGCAGAAAAAATAAACTTTAAAAAGTTGCTGAGAACAATTGGGGTCGAGTTTCAGATGAGTGTTAATACAAACCTTTGGTGCTGTGTGATGAAGAAATGTGTCACAGTCAGCAACAGGGAGAGGTGTTGATGTGTTTTAATAGATTATATAATATCATATATCAAACTTTAATTAATGAACATACATGAGAACGAGACAGAAAAATGCTCAGTTAGACCTAATTTTAATCCTTAATGACATGCAAAAGGGGATTATGGTGATAAAACTGGTGTTGTGATGCATTTTGTGTTGCATGTTGTGTGCATTTGCAGCGAAACGTTTATTTGGCTGCTTCGAATGCTTTTGGTGCACCATTTTGCGTTTGCTTGACGCTCTTTGTGTTTTGTCCATTGTCCCATGATTTTATGCACTGCAGTGTCATGAGCTCTCAGGGCCACCGTAGATTCAACGCTGACCTTCAGCACAAGAAGAGAAACAGAAGTGAGGGTTGGGCAGAAACGTTGCAGCCTTGACACGTTCCCCCGCTGAGATAATAGTCCACTAATCATCTTCTCTGTGGCTGTTAGACACCTCAGAGGCGATCACATGACCCTGACCAGCATTTAAATAGAAGAAGCTCAGATTTGAATGGACATCGGTCTCACAAAATAACCAAAGAACCAGCGGCGTTGTAGAAGGAACAGCGTGAAGGACTCTTTCTTCATATGGCACGACACAGAATTGGATATTGATCCTTTGAGCTGTTACAATGAGAAATAGAAAACATGTCTCTTTTCTTTGGAGACGGGGTCAACAGAAAGATAAGCAGAGTGGGGAAAAAGAAAGGAGAGGCAATAAGAGATCTTAAGAGCAGCGAACAAAACATCTGCCAGGTGAGTCAGAAATGAGTCAATGAATGGTATAAATATCTAAAAGCTCTCATTCTGTCTGGATACTGAATGTGAAGAACATATTCATGAGCTCCCAGTATCATGCAATGCACATTTTAAATAACTTCATCCATAAAATAAATATGAATATGCAGCACCTGTTTGTTTACAGCAGTGATGTCCCGACAATAAACCTGCAGAAAAGGGCTCTGAGATCGGAGAGATGTGGAGACAGCAGCGGGGACCGTAATGTGTGAGGATCTCTGCGGTTCTACCAGAGAAACTGGGACTGTTGTGGTGGTGGAACGTTATTCTTGTTTTGATATTCTGTTATGAAGGTTGTCAAAACGTCACCTTCCTGACTTTCAGTCCAATCCTTAAGCACAGCGATCTGGTCCCGCAGACCAAGAACCTGGTTCTACCTTTGACTTGTTAAAAATCTGAAAATAATGCAGCTGATTGTAGAACTGATTCTTAATTTGTTGGACGTGAAATCAGCAGCTCAGCTCAGACCTGCAGGCCACCAGGATCCATCTCTCCAGGGTTTAACATCAACAGACAATATCAGCCTCTCCTTTATTACTTTCTGTGTGTCGTTCCAAAAGCTTTCCCATCACACACAACGACAAATCTCTACATGGCAACAAACTTCGACACTCTGGAGAGCAGGTGTGTCGGTGGTTTAAGCTCCTCCAGTTATTAGACTATTAATCCTCCAGTCAGTCTGCTCTATCCAAAGATTACTCATTCATTTAACACAGTTTAAAGAAGTGAAAACGGTGAGAGAACAAATCAACAGATTTGATTTTATTGAAAATGGCACTTTTGTGATGTGATTTTTTTTATGTTGCATTTGTTGTTTAGTGAATGAACACTCAAATAAATGAAAAGAACTGAATGTGATTTTAACGGCAGGATTAATATCTGGAATTTTACATTATTAATGTTTTTCACCACAAAATTTACATCTTGTTTTTTCTTTTGAAACTGCCTCATGTCAACATCCTCAAGGTTTAGATTTCCTCATTTAAATATTCCTGATTGCATTTGCAAATTTGAGGGAGAAAAAAAGTGTTTTTATGGAGAGTAAATAAACATCCGTCTCTAAAGACTGTTCAAAATGAATCACACATCTTCTCCTCCATTCTGTTTTTATTTATAACAGCAAGAAAATGTGGAAAAGGTTTGTCAGTGAAAGAGTTGACCAGTCTTAGGACTGATAAAATAAAATAAAATAATAAAATAAAAAAACAAAACTAGAAGTCTGGAGATTTAGAACAGTTAATTGACATGAAGCTGAAAGAGTCATTTCAGAGAGTTTAGATCTCAGTCCAAAGTCCATATCGACAAACTGAGATGATTTTGTTCTGTAGGCGTCGAGTAAACATGACTCCAGAACCGCGGAGAAAAAGCTTGTTGGAGCTGGAAAACATTTCCATATGCAGATCACGTTCCAAGTCAGGAAAACACTCAGAGTTTACCAGAGAGCATCTTCACTCCCCGACAGCTTCCTGAGAAAATGTTTCCTGAGCTGATGAAGCTAAGAAAGAACACGGCGTCTGGTGAAAGGGCAGCGTGATCATTATCCGCTGGAGGAGCCCAAACATCATCACCGTCTATCAGAGCTGCATTTCTGGGTATTCACTGCAAGTCCGTCTGGAAGGAAGACAGCGGCAGAACGTGGCATTATTCTGGTCGGGAGTTTGACAATGATGACATTTCTAAACTGAATATGGGACCGCAGGATAAAATCGGACCGTCAGAGGATCCCTTAACTGACACAAATTAGACCCTCAGTCTAAGATGGAGGCTGAAGAATGATCCGAGCGTTCCAAAGTGAACGTTATATTAGAGCCGTTTGTCTATTATTGATATAAACACACAAATTGTGTTTTTTCTGAGTGAGAGAGGAGGGGAAAGACAAACAGCACAGAGTCCGTCCACATGAAGATTTAATACAGAATTAATGCAGAAAAAAGCAGCTCAATCCAAAAGACTCCTATGTGATGTCCTGCTAGTTTATACGCAGCATCAGCACTCTCCAGGTGAACAATCACAAAGTACCAACACACACACAAACATTGCATGTTAATGCTCCACACATGCAACGGGGTGTTTAATATGTATGCAAGGCAGTGTGTTAGTGTGTGAGTGTGTGAGCAGCAGCAGCAGCAGTTCAGCTTGTCAGACAGTCTTCCTCATTAACGCCAGCGGAAACACAAATGTTGGCGCTGCGAGGTGCTGCAGTGAGCCAGAGTGTGAGTCCGTCCACCTCCGGCGCCGCAGGCGGCAGCACTTAGTGGCTAACGCCACCTTTTTTTTTGTTCTCTGAACTTTCAACTCCTGACTGTTGACTCTTGTTAGCGAAATCTCACACAAACTTTTCCTCCTCCTTTGGGAAAGTTCTGGAGGAAGTGAACTTTGTCATTGGTGCTCGACACTTCAACAGAGACAGAAAACTTTGCAGGTCGGGCTGATGTGGGAGGAAGTGCAGCGAGCTTTTAGTCGCTCTCTCTCAGCAGTTTCTGCTCGAAAACTGAGCGACATGCGTGGGTTCAATGAGTTATCTACACACAGCTCAATGACACAAATATCACAGCTTTTCACTGAAAGGAGCTCAGTGTGCTGAGAGAGAAGAGCGTTTAAACTTTCTGCACTCTTCTCTAACCGTACACTGGAAGCGCTGCACATCGGTCGGGGTATTTTGCCTGAAGAAGTGAAAAATTAGCCAGCTCAAATTTTTTTATAGGAAATCATTTTTAACATGTTTTTTTTCCAGCTGAAATTTAAATACGTTTCAAAATTCATATCCAACTTATGTATTTAAATTGTGCATTCATCCAAACATTTATTATTATTTTTATTTTTAATTAAACCTTACTATGAATTTTCTTGATGTTCCACATGGCTCTCTACTGGGACCTCTACTATTCCCCTTACAAATGAATCAAGGTTTTACCGTTGTTCATCTGTTGTGACTACAGCTGTTGGAAACATTTATCAAGTCTCCTGCTTTAAGTTACATGAAGTTGATACAATCGGACGTCCAACGTAAGACACAACCTGGAGTGTAACGGGGCGTAAACACCAACATGGACACAAAGCTGCCTTTTTTTGGTCTGTTGGGTTCAAATCAGGTCATATCATGTCAGGAGTGACATTAAGAATAAATATCAGCAGCTCATTAAGGATAAGAAGTGTTTTGGAGAGAAATCATCACAGGAAACGAAAGTCTGTGAGAAAGCTGGAGAAAAAACGAAAGAGAGCGGCGTTTCAGATTTCATCTCTAACCTGCACTGTGTGCCACTTTCTTATCTCTCCTCCACCACAAAACCGCCTTCCCTAAAAACGATGCTATCATCAGCGAACTCCCCAGGCAGCAGTAACATTTTCTAAGAAAAGCAGGGGGAGCAATCTCAGCGGTGAGTCTGCAGTATTTGTCTTAAAGAAAGTGAGCGAAAGTTTCGGTACACAACAAAATTAAAAACGATCTTTCATGTGAAGCGTCCCCATGTCTTTCTGCACAGACATTTGTCAGCCCCGCTCATGCTACAGCGATCTGGTAATTTGGTGCTCAATCAAAATTTGAGTCAGGACTGTCATGGGGGCTCCTGCAGCAGCGACATCCCCCTCCTGCCCCACCCCAACCCTGTGCATGTATTCCTGCTCCGATAATGGAGACAGATTTTTTATGCCACTGCTCTCCTAACACCTCCGACAGCTACAAAGAGCACAAATTGTTGGAAGAAAAAAGAAAGAAGGCATTTTATCATATAATTTATCTGCAAATGCAAAATGCATGCATCGATTCTGTGCAACTACATCATATGTTTTTGCAGTTTTGTGTATTCACTGTTTACAACAACAGGTGCTGTGAGGGCACTTTGCCAAATGATTTGAAACATCCCACATTTGTACAATTAGCATTTATATTTGGCTAATTGTGTTCTGCTCATTCTGTATAATTGAACTCCTTGTGAATTTTATGTAAATGAAAAGCTTTTTGTGAACTTTATCATCTTCATCATATCTTCATTACTTGTCCTATCTACCCGGTGAGGCTGTACATTAAGTTCTCTTATGTTTCATGGCAGCTCTGACGGAGAAGGCTTGCAGGTGTTTTCAAAGCAAATCAGTTTTGTTTTCTCCGACCTCTGTCTGTTTGCCTGAACGTCTCTCTGTAGGTTTTTAATTATCGTCTTCACTTACTTTAAAATCCATTATGCCACATATTAACACCCAGTTTTATGAAAGTGACTGAAACCATCCCTGATGTAATTGTTTTATGGAATCCTTGAGAGCAAAATGACAGCACGTGCCTGCGGAGGGTTAAGGTTACAAACAGCATCAGCTGACGTTAAGGCTGCAGAAAAAGCTGATAAATAGCCTCCTACACAATGTGTGTTCTTTAACCCTTTAATCCACGCTGTCTGACACTGAGGTGTGACCGGACTCTTCAACATAACAAGGCAGCACTGGGAGCTGTTTTAAAGAAAGCTTTCGCTGAATTCCAGCTCAGATTATTAGAAACTGTCCTGTGCATTTTTACATCAGTGTAGCTAAGCACAATTACTGTCCAGTGTTTTGAATGAACATGTTCAGCCTGTTATTTAGATTTTTTCCCCTTTTATTTTCCTCCAAGGTTTCCATAGTGACTTATACACATCCCGAAATAAAAAAAAAAAAAACAAAAACAAGAAAAGGCCAAGCCAACAATCATATACAGTGTGTTGTAGCTGTCACTTCCTGTCACAGCTGCAGGGTCTCACAGGGCTCGTTGCGGGCATGTGGGCCGCCGCCGTCCTCCGGTTGTCTTTTCGAATGACTCCGATGCGAAATGATCCTTTTAGCAGTGCTGACTGTTGCACCTCGCTCAAAATCTTATCCGTGCAAACAGATGCTCATTAGCCACAGGGGGACTTCGTTCCCACAAAACAATGTCGAGTCGTGAAATGTGAGGTGTGAGATGGTGGAAACGAACCGTATTTAAATAAGAAAAAAAGAACAACCTCAGTGGCAACTTGCACAGAATTGGACATCAAATCCATAACAGATGCTCCTTAATGGAGGTTCAGTGGAACCATTACAGCCTATGCATTTTTAACATGGATGGAGCTGGTGGCCATTCACCTTCATACATGATAAAAAGGCCCTTTCATTTTTCACCCTCTCTGCTGTAACATGAGGCGTGCAGGGCAGAGACAGAATACAATAGTCAGAGTTTGTGACGCCTTTTCTCGTGTTAGCGCTCCGTCGTACGGAGCTTTTTCACATTTTCAAGGCAAAAAGTGTCTCAGTGGACGAGAGAGCCATCTGAGAATCCACGCTGCATAATCCCTTCGGCAGCACGCGCAGGTAAAACTGGAGGGTTTGCTCTGTGAATTCATATAGAGAGCAAAAAAAACCACTGTATTATTTTTTATTATCTGGAAGACGTAGAGACTCTACATGAAGAGGTCCTCATGGCTGTCATCTTCCATCTGCTGTTTCCCAACCAAACAGTGTGAAGGGGAAAATGGCAGATGTGGCGGATGTTGCTGTCGTTTGATTTTGGTTGTCGAAGTCGGGCACACTGACATTATAAACATATTTTAGAATATTTCACTTTAGAAACAAACTTCTTGGAGAAGACAAACCTTTTCAGCACGGCCCAATAACTGTCCACGGCTACAGAGCAAATAGCTAATGCAGTTAATTTGGCAGAGTTTAAAGATATTGATGTAAAAAATATCTTGGTAACATTACAAATCCTTTCTTGATGTATGTCTCAGAGGGAATATGAGAAGAGAAGAGAGAAAAAGGAGAAATCTTCTTTTCACCAGAAAGTCAAACAGAGTTTTAATGGAGGATTTGGACTGGACTTCTCTAGACCTGAGAAGATGAGCTGTGGGATGTGGACTTGGTCTGGACCAGGTTTAGGTCAGTGCGACATCCTTATGAATTTTGTATCAGGCTTTCTAAATCTGGGCAGGAACCCCATCGAACGGCAGCACAGCAGCACATTTTTAACAGAATCCACCTCCTCCAAGAGCAAACAATAACATTAGTCAAACAAGTAGAAGCTGAATAATCCAGACTAAAAGCAACAGCTGCAGGACGGCCAGCCTGTGTGTTAACCCCGTCGTACATTACATCAAAGCATGGCTTAGATGTTTGTGCGACTTGTGTGTGCCGGCTTTAACCTTATTCTCTCAGCTGTAACCCCGGTGGTGTCAAACAGGCTTGATTTATAAAAATGTAATTGAAAGCTGGAAGCAGAGTGAACACCATCAGAGGTGGCTCTCCCTTCAGACTGCCAACACGCCACAGTTCTGTCAGCCAGTCGATGTTAAACACATTATACTGTCGGCAGAAACCTAAAGGCTTCTCTGACTCCGGACTCTCTCTGATGACGCCATTGATGTGACCAGTTGGTGCTTTTAAACCAAATCTTGCTCAGCTTCAGAGCTACTTCTCATTCATTTCTGATGTCCAGTCGTGCCAAAGGGTTCTCCGTTTTAATGGGGAGTCAAACCCTGTCTGCTATCTGAACCAGATGGAGGAGGCTTCTCTGCATGAAGGAAAGAGGAGGGCAGCTTTAAGATTTCATTCATCGTGCCTGGAGATTTCTGGGTACTGATATAGATTTAAGGAAGTACTTGGATTAAATCTGTGATCCGTGATATCACCCACAGGTTACTAAAGCGGGCTGCTCCACTGTCGCCTTCTTGGCAGCTACAGACTCCGCCTCACTCATACCTAATCTAGAGAAGATTTTTTACATCTGCTGTGAAACGGCATCACTTGTTGGTTTATAAAAGGGACGTTGGAATCCCGACTCTACGGGGCCTCCAGCAGCTGCCATGTTTCCATCTGTAGACGACACCAAAACAGTGATGATGATAAATATCTCTCTGGAGTGTGGAGTCTGGAGATAGATGATGACGAAGTGTGGAAAAAGTCCCCAAAGTTCATCATGGAGTGGTTGGATGAAGCCTAACAGGAGAGAATAATGCTCTTAGAGACTCTTAAATGGATGGTGAATTGGAAATTCATCTCTTGGAGCTATTTTAAATGGCTGACAGCAGAGTTACTGCTGTGTGGAGGAACAACTCAATAAAACACGTCGCTCTTCCATTTTGTCTGGGTCGACAATTAAATAGTTTGGACGCCTGATCTGTCAGAACAGATCAGTGTGGCTGAGCTCCCACACAGAGGTTTTCTGCAGCCTGTCCCAGGAGTTAACCAGATAATACAGTATCTGCTTATTGATCCCTGATTCAGGCTGCTAATGGCTCGGTGTGCTCCCGGCCCTCAGACGATCTGCTCTACACCTTATCAGAGAATCCAATTAATTTTTTTTTCTCTTTTTGAGCAGTGCTGATAAAAGATGCACCATCATTTTCCTTTTTGAGTCAGCTTTGATAAAAGTTATAATCCTCCAGATTTTTGTCATATCAAATGCAGTTCAGTTCGTCTCCTCTCCACTCAGTAATGGGCTTCATCGTTAAGGAAGCTTCTGTGGGCAAAGCAATTATTCAGGCCACTTTAAGATTTACATTACTTTTACTTCATGAACTATTCCAATGATGCCAAGGAAGTGTGAGATACAGATTTAACATTTGGGGGAAAGAGAGTATTTGCGTTGAATTTGTTTCCGAGGTTAAGTTGAGGCACTGTAAATAAAGATGGACGCCGTCGCTGTGATGTCATCCACAGGTTAGTGCTGACTCCGGCTGACTGGTTGGTTGAGGCTCTGCAGTTTCTGGGACCAATAGTGGTCTGCATCAGGAGGAGGAGGATCTGGTGCAGATCCAGCTCCCATTTGGTGGCATGGATGGAGGCTCAGGTGTGGCTGTAGAAAAGTGGAGCATGCAGACATAACACCCTTCTAACACCCTTCCTGGGTCGATAAAGGTTAAAGGAGCTCTGCAGCTGGCAGCTGCTGGCCACTGGATCTCAAACATGTCCAACGTGCCCAGAGCTAATAGAACAAGCTCTCAGAAATCCCCAGACTGTGAAATTACCACCAGCGAATGTGGCTTACCAATTTAATTCTGTCATCTCCTCTCATTCAAGAAAAGGCACATCTGCCTTCCACAACATAACTGTGTCTCTTTACCTCCACGTTGGAGCCCATCCTCCAAGATTTTGACTTCATTGCAGCCCAGAAAAATGAATGTGTTCAAACTGGCTCATATGGAAGAAATGTATGAGCAGGTGGAGTCCAACTTTTATTCCTTGTTGCAGATTTAGGAATATCCTGCTGACATGCGACAGAAACTAAATGTAATTTCAGCTAAATGTGGTGAATGACTTTCTTTTTTTTGTGATCAGCATTCATCATATTCTTTTATTCTGTTATACATTCTAAAATACAATAAAGTTACTGAACCAACACAACACATTGAGTTTTTGTCAGCTGCATTAGTCACATTCTCTTAATATAAAACCTGTTTTTTCACAGAGAAATGAACTAACACATTCTCGCACCAGCAGAATACTGAACGAAACACTCATACACTTCTCCGACTCAATATGGCAAACTCCAATCTTTTATCACACAAAAAAAAAGAAGGCAAACAAACAACTATTGGCTTCTTTGCCCTTTTAATAAATGCCTTTGTGACCTCTTTCTGGGGCCCAGACACACAAAAGAGGAATAAAAACCAATCAAGTTTCATTTTTCATGAATGAAGACTCGCGGAATAAGAACGTAACGAAGTCAAACGAGCCACCGTCTGCCGTTCCACTAAACTAAATACAACAATGTCTTTTCCAGTCAAGAGAATTGACTACAACGGCTGAAACACTCAGTGAAGTCAACATCTGTATTTATTTAATCGCTGGAAAGCACAAGGTCAAGATTGGGTCAAGAGTACACAGGCTGCCGTTTTATTCAACCGTTTTGGAAATCAGTGGAAGCAGCTTGTTTGAGTTCAAAAGGAATTAAATTAAATTCCAAATCTTGTTTCTAGGTTGGATGCAAAAGACATTTTGTGCAAAATGTTTGGCAGCAGGTGTGATTAATCTGTCTTCTTCTCCAATCACAGCTCATCTGCTCGGAGACACTGCAGGGCGGTCCAATGAGGTCATTTCTCTGAGCGAGTCCGATCTCTGCCACGTGGGGATACGATACATCAGGTTTGCTGAGCTGCACCTTCTCCGACACCCCCATTATGGATGTCAGCAGCTTCTGGCCTGGAATGAAATTAAATGAAAACCAGCGACCCACCTGAAGACCGTCACCTCAGCTCACCCGCCGCTTGGAAAGCACCAAGGAAGACTCGAGCAGCAGTTCATCTGTTTGGGAGAGACACAAATCAGCCGTAATTTTAAAAGCAGATGTCCACGTTGCCTCCGATTACACAGCAAAATCTAAAATTCAAAACTACACTGAGATTGTTTTTGATTCCCACAAACATAAATGTATAAAACTCTGACTCGATATGAACTCAGTAAATCTGCAATGTGACAGAAAAGTGTCAGACAAAGTCTTCATTCATTCATTCATCCATCTTCTACTTCTGATCTGTTTCTGGAGCCAATCCCAGCTCACTGTGGGCGAGGGGCGGGGCCACCCTGGACAGACAACCACTCAGTGAACCCAAACATGACGTCTAATCTCTCATGACGCCAGGAACCGGACCGAAAACCTCCAATGGGACGTAGAAGACGTGTTGGAAGAGAGTGGAAGCTTGTAGTTTCCAACCAGAAAACATTTCCAGATTGTAGATAAAATGGCTGAAACAGATTTCCCAGCATACATCACTGAGAAGCATCTTCAACTTCAATTCCTGTGAAAATAAAACTAAAAGAACGTGTTTACTTCGGCATGCCAAACTTTTTCTCTGCTCATTAGGTACCTTGTAATAATCTCAAAGGATTTGAAGGAAAGTCTGTTCGTTGTTCTGCAGGTGTTCGAAATCTTCTCCGTGTTTCTTTTTCTTTTTCTTGTCTTTCATTTTCTTTCCTTGATGTATTGGGAAACTACAAAAGTAGCAGAGAATGCCGAAGGAATTTAATTTGATCAACCTCAGCCTGAAGCTGCGGCAATAGATGATGGATTTCCCTGCGGCACGGCGGCCCTGTCGTATAACTGGAATATTAAATTATCTTCTCATCAAGTTCCACTGGGCCTTAATATACATACTGCACATTGTGTGCATCTACGAGTGTGTAAGATGGTTGATTTGGAGCGAGCTCAGGTGGAGAACCTCAGGAGACGCTCATCGGGCCTTTGAAGATACTTCCGCTCATTCACTTTGCATCACATTGGGGGATGTTTGCTCTGCGTCTGCACGTATCAATAGTCAGAGAGGGGCAGCGATGATGTGTAACACTGACGTGGACGTGAAACCGTTTTAAATGCAAATCGTAAGGATTGCACTGGAAATCTTCAGAATTGAAGCTGGTTATTTAAAATTTTCAGGCCAATTTGCATAATGGATGTTTACATAACTGCACCATCAGCCGAACCATTTGCCCCCCCCCCCCGGGGGAAAAAGCTGCCCCTCCATTACCCGTCTAACACAATAAGTTCCAATGAGAATCCTCCGAAGACACAACACAGTAAGTTGATCCTGCACCAAGACTCGTTTAAGTGGCGTCCCCGATGTCTGCCTGTGAGGCGTTTAGGGGACATCTGTGAATTATAGCATTTACTGATAGTCTGACGTTGGTAGAAGAGGAAAGAATTTCAAAATTATTTTGCAAGATGATACTGGATTTTGTCTTCTTCCCTCATTTTCAGACCCAAGTGTCGCTGAACCAGTCAGAGTTTGAGAGCATCTGTTGGTAGCCATCTTGTTTTTTTTTTTTTAACCATATTTATGTTTTGTTTTTTTTTTTCTTTCACTTTTACCTTCTTTCTAAAGTCACAACCAGGTAATGTCTGAACGGACAGTGATGATATTTACATCCTGGATTTCTTTAGCTGCGTTGCGTTACAGTCAGTGAGAGGAAAAAACACTGCCCACTTTAAAACGACCGTTCTCCATCATCTGCTGACGACAGTTTAAAAGTTTGTCCCGTCTGTGCTGCTGACAGAACAGCTGGTCCTGCAGAGAGTGATGCCACATCAGGAAAACAGTTTTTGTTGGAGGAGTTTTGCTGTAAATTTTTGGGGCCAACGTTTGAGACGGAGAAAAGCTGGAGTGGCAGAACAGACGTTTGGCAGACATCTGCTGAGCTCGGAGCACATTGGCTGTCCTCTGGACAAAATGTGGAACACTAAATAAAGAACGCAAATGTTCCAAATTAAAACTTTACAAAAGGGACGTCTATTAGATGATCTTGGCCATGATAATTTATAAGACCCATGTTTAAGAGTTTATCTATAAAAAGATACGACATATTTGTGGCTTTATGCATCACAAACTCAATAAGTGTAGTTTTAGATTACTGATAAAATAAAAAATCCACCCTTATATGAAATGTGAGTTTTTGAGTATTCGCAGTCGGAGGCTGTTGAGGAACTCGTCCAACATATCTGTTTAAAAATGTTGTATGTCTGTGGCTTTGGGCAGTTAAAACAAATTCAAATTTAAACCCTCAACGTTGAGGCGGAGAGGCAGATGTCATCATCACCATCCATCTGAATTGGGTTTGTTTTTAATTGAATGGTGGTCTCGCTCTGAAAGATGAAATGGCGAGCTGCAGCCTGCGGTGGTGTAATTACATTAGGAGTGGATGTCTGAGTCTGGACGGGCACCCGGCTGTTTTCTCCTGCGTGCTAAACTGTCTGAAAAACAAAAGCCTGGAGCGCGTCCATTGAAATACCTCAGTGTTTAGATTAGCCTTTAGCAGTACAAAAAAAAAATGCACATTCCACAAATGAGTGGATGAAAGAGACCAAAAGATAAGGAGCTTGGCAGTTTTCCCACATTTCTGATTTGATGCATTTATAAATTTCTGCAAAAAAGCAGAAGTAGACAAGAACGGAAGCCAGATTCTTTTAAAATGAAGCAGGAAGCAACAACTTACAGTAAGTCTGCAAGGACAGCAGATTTTGGCTGAAGGTAGATCGCTGAATACAAAGTAAAATTTGATTCCCCTCAAAATACAAATAAAAACCAACAACCAGCAGATTCTTCATGTTCTGAAAAATTGTAAAAATTCAAAAAAGAGGGAAAGGGAGCCGTTTTGGTTCCGCTCCCGCGAAGGCCAGCATGAAAAGAAAAGAAGTCTCATGATCTCATCAGTATCTTCGTGTTGATCTCTGCTACATGCAATTTAGCAATTTAGCTTTCTTTACTTTTGTTTTCTCATATTCACAATGTGCTGGAGCTAAAAAATAAAATCATGGTGGGAGTCCAGCCACCAGCAGCCAGACAAACGGCCGACATGCTGCAGTCTCTCTCTGTTGTCCAGAGTCGGGTGGTTCATTTCTTTACCCTCACTGTCAGCAGACTTTCTGCTTCATGTCCACAGGTGAGCATGTAAAGCCTAAAATTCAGTCGTTCATTCATTTTCAACCGCTTTTCCGTCAGGGCGGGGATGATCCAATTGTCATGCACACGCTTCAGTAACATTTGTTACTTGTTGACGTGTGTGTTTGAGGCCGAGCAGCTCCTCCTGTGTCGACGTTTGTGTCTCATTCTTTGCCATGAGTGCTATAAATTAGCACCGCTAATGTGATTCTTCCTCTCCTTCATCCTTTTGGACAGATGGACTCACAGATTCATGCACTCAGAGCCAGACAGCGAGTGTGTGTGTTTGAAAGGGAACGACACTGAGCGTTACAGATGACAAACTGGGACTGAAGCAGATATCGTCAGATGCTAATCTTCCTGTCAGCTCCATCCAGGTTCACACTCGACACTGTTTGCTTGGCTGTTGCTCCATCTGTTCGCCTCTTTGAACCTTGCGGTGGCGGCGGCGGCAGCAGCGGTGGTACGCAAACTTCATCGTACTGAAAGGAGTTTGTGTTGATTCAGAAATAGAGATCAACGATGGAGTAAAGAAACAACAGGCCCAAAGTGAGAAGAAAGTCAGCGAAGTACATGCTTTTACTTTTATTTAATTTAAAGCATAGTGCAAATATATCTGAAACAAAAAAAGTGAGAAAAGAATAACGGAGTGTGGAAGTGAGACAGAGACGGGCGTCTCTGCTCTGCTCTGTGGATCTCCACCATCTGGGATCCACAGATGATCCACAGTTTGACTTTCATTTCCCATCAGGCCTTGGAGAACCCAGAGATGCAGGAGGTGGAGCTGAAGGAACACACTGTCATCCGCTTCGATGCCTCCGAATGAAACTGGATAAAATGGTGCATTAATAGATTTCTTCATGCACGGCCGAACCAGTCAGACTTGAAAACGTCCACATCAGCTTCTCTTTCAGCGTGAAAAAAGGTCTTCTACATCTCATTTGGGTTCTGCTGTTGATTAATGTGGCCCTCCTTTTCAGACTGGGTCTTCACAGAGAATCCTGATGAGATAATCAGATTCCTACTGTGGCGATATTCCTGCAGCACAATGAGTGAATGCACTTTTTATAGGGTCCATTGTTTTAATGATGGATTACCTGCCGCTTCTTCGGAAAGCTGAATACATTAGAGGTAAAGTTCTGCAAGGCCTGCTCTTCCACAAACACCATGAAAGTTGTTGAATATAAGTGCTTATTTCTCACGTCGCTCAGTTCTTTTAACCTCGAACTGAACAGTATTCTGAATAATAACGCTTCGGCGTGGGATGTGGAGGTCGTTGGTTACGCTGAACCAGCTGAGAGGTGAAGAAGGAGCCGGTGGAGATTTAAAAATGAAAAACAGAACTAAAAGAGGAGTCAAACATCTTTGTCTCTGTCTCCTATGCTGTTGTTGCACCACCCGAAGGTTTTGTGTGCGTCAACTCATTTCCACCAAAACTTCATAATGATGAAAAAAACGGAGCGAAACATTTCATCATTGAATGGCGACACGTACAATCTTTCACTGTGGTTTTGTGTATTTTTCATTTATTTATTGTGGAAATATAACTTTTTATTTGACCGAAGTGGGCCGCACTGCAATTGTGTTGCATGTTAATGTGATGATAATAAAGACTTTATCTAAAAAAGAAAAAGGAAACGAAAGGAGCGCCATCTGAAATACTGAGCTGGTGATTCCAGCTGCTTTAAGACTGATAAGTTTCATTTTTCAGCAGCAGAATAGAATAACATTTAATGCATTCAGGCCTGTGTGGTGCATTTACTGCATCTTAATTTAGTCAGGTGCAGTCTGTGTGTGTGCAGAGTGACGCTCATCCAATTAAATTTTTCAATCTATTCTTTTTTTTTTTTTAATTAACTGAAGTTATTTGATCGAACTTTAATAAAAGCTCCTGGTGCATCCTGGGAAAAAAAAGGCAGCTTTGGAGAAAGGAGTTCATTTTGATTTCTAGTCCAGCAGTTAAATTTAAATCCTTAATACGGCCGCAGTTTTCCAGTTTGACTGTTCAGTACGGGAAGCGACACCGCCTGTCCGTCCCACCCGCGGCGCTGACCTTACGTCGGCACTCTCGCCGCTCTCTGGCTCTGATGGAGTCAACAAGGCAGCCATCTGTCAGACGGCCTTTGAGCTGCGATGTTGCAAGGACGGCGGCGGCGGTCAGTGAAATGAGCCAGAAAAGCTGCGACGGCGGAGAAGCCGTGCGCATTAATCTCTCACCTGCTGACCTTCACGAGCGACGCGCTCTCAGATCTCCGCCGTAACGAGAGTTTATGTCTTCAGCTGTAAATATGATTCACCTTTCCTCACATGACAGCAGGTGGTCAAACGATGAGGGATCACATTTTTATTTTGTCTTTTTAACCTTTATTTAACTGCTAAGTCTTTCTTTTTTATAAGAGAGGCCTGGCAGAATTAATGACGGTGTAAAGCAGATTACACTGAGTCACATTAAAAATTTACAGCATAACCAGCAATCGAGGGCCTGAGAGGCAGAGTGGGGGAACGGACTGTGGGTTCTCCTCCGTCTGTCTTCGTCCGGCTCCTCTTTGACCTTTGACCTCTACGTAAATAATCTTCACATGGAGCTTTTCAGTGTCAGATAAACCCATTTTGGAGACAGTGAGAATTTTTATGATCACTCACAACGTTTCAGTTGCTCCGTATCCCTGCCACGCAGAGAGCTTGATGCTCATTGGCTGGAGGTTTTTTGAGGCGCGGCTGAGGTCAGGAGTGCGTCACCCATCAGGGAAGCTCAGCTTTTCATCAGAGCCAGACTTGGAATGGTTTGGGTAGACTCAGCACCCGCTGCAGGGAGGGATGTCTGGAATCAACTGTAAATGTAAATACATTTTTTTAGCACAGCGGCGTAGTGGTTAGTGCTGTCACCCCACAATAAGAAGGTTGTTGGTTCGGTTCCCGGCCTGGGTCCTTTCTGTGCAGAGTTTGCATGTTCTCCCCGTGTCTGCATGGGTTTCCTCCCACCGTCCAAACACGTGCATGTCTAGGTTAACTGGAGACTCTAAACTGACCGCAGGCGTGAGTGGTTCATTGTCTTTGTCTGACCTTGTGTGCTGGCACTGCGATGGACTGGATGTACCCCGCCCCTCACTTCACTTTTATTTGGCACAAAACTCACATCAAAACTTTAGAAAAAACTAAACTCAAATGAGAAAATTCATGGAATCGGGCCTCGAAAGCATCCACAGATTTGTTGTGTTCGTGTTGTTTGACGACGTCCGCCTGTGTGAGAATTGTAAAGAATTTTGTGTCCTTCTCAGCTGGAATATCATATTTCTGAATCCAGAGCTGCTTGAATGTGAAGCATCTGCACATCCCTGGCTGAGAAAACAAGAAGCTTCTGCTCATTTATTATTTATTCACTCGCTCAGCCTCTTTTCAAGTTTAGCAAAACTGGCAGGCTGTGTTTATGCTCAGCTTCGGTCTATTATTCATGCAAGATAATCATCAGTCTGAGTGGATGGGTAGTGTCAACATGATACAGTATGCATGTACTTTATTGAGGTGTGTGTGTGTGTGTGTGTGTGTGTGTGTGTGTGTGTGTGTGTATAACAGTCTGCAAGCCAATATCTTTATTCGGCAAAACGCATTTCATACGTTGGTTTTTAAAATGTCAATGCAGTTCCAAGTTGCTTTATTCTTCCATCTCCATGCTGCAGTAAACATTTAGCAGTGTTGTGTGTGTGTGTGTGTTTGGATAGCAAAATAAAACTCTTGTTCCAACATATGTATGAAACTTCAGGCCCACATCGAAGCACCTTTTGGATGCTCACTTTGGATTCACAGGAGCTCCTGAAGGTTAAAAACACAAACAAAACACAACTGGGACTCTTCGACACGTGAGCTTTATTTCTCATGACTTAACCTTTTAATGTTGTGGGTTCAATCCTCAGAATTCCTACAGTCACTGACTGTGTGTGTACATTTTGTTTTAGAAAGCCTGTGTGTTTATTAATGGTGTTTTTCTGCAGTGAAAGGAGAAGGGAGCATCCCACATAACTCTTTTTTTATTTTAGAGAGCCATGTTTCAGAGCAGCTTGTCTATTGCCGGATAAAAGCCAGTAATCATCTGATTTGTGTTGTCTGGAACAAATCACCGAGTTCACAGAGCAGCAGAGATAAAGGTAGAATCCACAGAGAAGTATTTCTTCCAACAAACGAGAACCAGCGATTAATGGCAGCTTACACTGAGTCCAATTGAGATAACGAACCAGTGAAAAAGATCCTCCTGTCGGAATGAAGCCATCAACATCTGCACTGCACTTGGTTACCAGATTTTATCCATTTCCTTCCCAATCTCAGAAAGTTTACACAGGACACGACATTTTTAATCTTTTCAGTCACTGGAAGTAACTTATTTAAAAAACACAGCACAAGTATTTTACAGAGAAACTAAGAAACGATCCGTCAGGTGAAGTTTTCTCTCAACACGGTCTTGACTCCTGAATTACGTGTTGAACCCAGCTGCTCTGCGACGGCATCAATCAACAACATTAAAACATTAAGCAAATGAAGACGTTTGGAGTTCACATACGAGCATTCATCTTCCTGAAGTGCCCTCACAGCTCCACGTGTGCAGTCAGCCAATGAGACGGCAGCCTGGAGGAATTTCTTTCACAGATTTGGATCACGAATGCTTTCCAATAGCGTGATACATGACGTGACACGGCTTAATGTCATCCAGAGCCATTCCTTCACCTCCACACTGAAGAGACAGCGCTGCGTGCTTCCTCAGTGTGGGGCCCTCAGAGCTACATTAGCTCCAGGAGAAATCCTCCTGGATCATTCTGACTGAGGACTGTTTTCAGCTGCTCTGCCTCCTGTCTGGGACACAGGTTAGGCTAGAGATCTGGCATGAATACCATATGGTGGGACGGGGCGAGTTTATTTATACAGCCCCGCTCAGACACTCAGAAATTCAAAGTGTTTTTTGCGGAGGCATGGAAACACATTAAAAATAGAACAGCAACATATGGTGGGTTTAAGTAAGTTTGTTTGTTGTGTTTGCTGCAGTTTGTGGAATCAGGATGGTCCTTCAGCCCCAAAACTGCAAACAGGAGACGATTGTTTTAGAGGGAGACACCAAACACATTCTTCTTTTGACTTTCAGGAACTGATTTGTTCAGAATCACAACCAGAATTCGATTTATTACAACAAGATGAAAAGCTCCACCTATTTAATGACCAACAACACACGACAAACATCAAGAGCACACACAGCTGCATGAATTGCATTTCTTTAGGTGTGTGACAGAGCCCCTGGCTGTCTGAGTCTGTTTATGAGCCTGTCATTGGTTCCAAGGTGGAAACGCTAAGTTCACCGATTGTTGTGGTCGTCAATCTTGTATAATATAAAAACGACCGTATGGACGTGTTAACAAGGTTGAACACTTCATTATCGCTTTAGAAGCTCTTAATAATTGTTTTTTTTACTGACGGTCTTAACGCTGTCACTTCTTCTCTGTGTGCAGGGCAAGTTAGAACAACAGATGAGGATTACAGGGTGACCTGCCCGGGTTAGTCACATCATCATCTGAATCCGGTTACAGTGATGATGTTTCACTGGGCTGCTGAGTCACTAAACATGCTGACAGCTTCTGGAGAAGCAGCACTGATGTGAGAATCCATCTTAAATTCATGAGGACTGCTGCTAATACTTAATATTTCAGGGCATAAAAACAGAAGACAGCTTGTGCTGCAAGCTGTTTGTGTATTTGTAAACACTTTTAGTTTATGAAAAGAAAAGCCTGGATGTGACAGATTATTAAAAAGCTGTCAGACTGTCATCAGATCTACTTACACCTATATGTGAATGTTTTCTCACCGCTCTCTCCAAAGTGCGCTCTTGTCTCTCTCTGATGATGCATTAGACACGTGTGTTGTGTTTGCCCCTGAGGGAAATTTGACTTTCATCCGTCACAGGTTTCCTCCTTCCTCAGACTGATTTCAGACCATTACAGGAGCAGCTGGAAAAGGTTTTTTTCTGACCGCAGAAAGTCATTGGGTGTAAATGTAGTGAGTGACTTCACGGAGCCCCGTGAGTATTGTCAAACAGGAGCGGCCCCGACGTTCTGCAGAATGCCATTTCAGCCAAATTGAACGGATGCCAGCGTGCGTAGAGACAAACGGTCAGAGTCCATTTGTAGCTTGGGCAAAGTCGCGCTGATGAATCGTACCAATTTCCACCAAATTAAAATTCATTTGCATGAAGCCAAAGTGCATCTGGCGGATACATTTCCATCAACTAGACGGGGCAGAGGGGCAGCTCTTGAGGTGTTAGCGTGCTCGTAATAACTGAATTAAAATTTTATTAGAAGCAGCTAATTTCAACAGAAGAAAATTGCCTTGACAAGGTTTTTTGGCAGCGGGGGGGTTAAATGGAGGCGAAGACAGACCTCTTCTCCAGTTTCTGAAGCTTCTTCTGTTTTTAGCGTTGCAGACTCACAGACAGGATTCCTTTTAAAAGCATTAGAATATGGACCTTAATTATGCAGATCGCAGATCAAACTCTGTTCGTAAAGGTGATGAAGCTTTTTAAAAAATTAAAACCATTTTCATAAATTATGGATTAAAAAAAAAAGGAGCCATTTGGTCGTTTCTAAATGAAGCGATGTTGAGATCGGACACAAACTTTGATCATTGTTCTCTTATGAAATATGGATTTGGTGTGTGAGATACATCCAGTGCTCAGAGGGGAGGAACGTGTGTTTGCTTGCGGGAAGCCTTTTATTTACAGACACCGGTTTTCCCCGGTGGAGATATCCGCTGGATTAGAGCCCAGACGATGAGTTTTCTGAAAAGCCGTGTGCTGTGAACGGCTTTCTGATCAAACCCAACTGGGTGAATGTGTGTTTTCCTGCAGCTGCGTTTAATTTAAGGAGAAAACAATATAAGAAAGGCGTTATGGGACATGAAATGGTCACTCCATCTTTGCCAAAATCCTTTTGAAATTGCTGGCTTTGATTGCTTCCTCCTCCAGGTCTTCTTGTTCAGCAGTGCTAAACGCCTTCCCATCAACACGAGGACGATGTTTTCGTTGGTCCTTTCTGTTGTCGTAGATTTCTGTTAAAACTTGCACTGATGATCCCAAGAAGACAAATTTAAATAACTCTGCTGCCTCAAACTTTCATGTAGTTCCACGGTCAGACCGATGTTTCCTATTAACCAGCGCTTTGGTACAAAACTACACAGCTCTGATTGTTGAACATTTGGCTTTCAGTTCCTTACCTGATGAAATGAAATGAAAATGAAGACAATGTACTTTTTTTGCAGGTTTTCTCTGACCCTTTCATTAAAAATCGTCTCTGACGGCCTTTTTGAATGAATGAATTATCATATTTTACTGTTCTTTTTTTTGTACTGCCTCTGATTGATTCCATTGTCAGAGGAATGAGCACCTCTGTGCTTTGAGGACTTGATATGAAATGAGTAATTATCTCCACCGGCCGGAGGAGAGGATGGAAACTTGAATGTGGGCCAAGTGAAAGTCGATGTTTGCATAGAGGCGGTGGGATGTGTTAGCGTGGGCTGACAAAATTCTACGTATGGATTGATCATAATCGGCCCGCGGGCTGACCCGGTTAGAGGACGTGAGACTGGAGATTCAGCAGATCAATGAAATATATTAGTTTTCCAAAATGAATTCGGATCCTCGTCTTTTCTGTTATGTGACTGTTGAGCGTTAGAAATCCTTCCGTCACCTTTAATACTTCGGTCTGGGAATCGTAGGAAATGGCCAGTTGGAGTGGAAGTGATGAAGGAACGTTCGTCAGGCAGTAAATTGATCAGTTGATCAGGAAAAAACAAAAACCTTCTGGATTACAGTGAACGTCAGAGAGCGACGATAAATAACGAGGTGAGGTGGCTCTTTAGACGTCATCGTTCCGTCGCCCCTCAAGCCTTTAGACAGACGACTCCATGAGATGTGAATGATGGGCCACCTCAAAGGTGCACAAAGAAAAGTCTTTCAAGTGAGCACCTCTATGCCATCTCAGAAACTGAGGCTCCGCCATCCGGCTTGG
Organism: Echeneis naucrates; assembly: GCF_900963305.1. Classification (NCBI taxonomy): domain Eukaryota; kingdom Metazoa; phylum Chordata; class Actinopteri; order Carangiformes; family Echeneidae; genus Echeneis; species Echeneis naucrates. The sequence goes on along the minus strand of NC_042524.1, from coordinate 1,426,986 downwards.
CTCCGCCCCCCCCACCGCACAATCAGGGTGAAGAATGGTGCTGTTCAGTTCTGCAGGTCGGCCTAATTACGCAGACATCGCTTCCCACAGCTTGCAGAGACTGCTGATGTCAAAAGTCTCAATCTCCGCTTCATTTAGAGCTTCTTCAGTTCGATATCCGCTGCGTTGTGTGTTAGAGAATAATGCAAATGTGCCCTTTTATGGTGAGTCACGTGCTCAGGAAGGTTCTCAGAACGGCAAACACAAGTCAGGCAGTTTTATTATTAAGTACAAAGATATAGTTCTCTGACTTGCTTCTCCTTTCAGCTCTTTGCTCGCACAGCTGAGATGTCACCGTTCTTTCTGTTTTGTTTTTTTTTTTTGTGAATATTGTGTCGCTCTGCAGATGAACTGGAAATCGGGAACAGGCTTTGATTCCTCACTCTCTGGCAGATGCTTCCACACGGGATATCTCCCCTCCAAGCTTTCTGATTATCTCCGACTGTGGCAGTGTTGAGAGTTTCTGACTTGTTCTTTCTGGCTTCATGCAGGACGGCCGTTCTCAGTGGATAGTGTTGGCAAAATGTCAAATCATGAAAACAATCGCTCATTATTTTGTGTAACAGCCCGAGGAATTCACCCCATAGCAAGTGACCTTGTGTGACAAACAGCATTTGTTTTTGTTTATTTGGCACCCTCATTTTCCATAATTTGGAGGATAAAACTGAAACAATATGATATAGTCTTATATTTCTTATACAAATATATTCTCTTAATTCACGATCAATAGCTGGGAGCATCAAACTTCTCCGCTGACAAGCCTTTTAGCAGCAAGACGTTGAGCTAACGTCGCTAACGTTGACACAGAGCGGCCTGAAAAAAAAAGGGATCCATCACAGAATCACAACGCTGAAGAGGAATCAGATTTGGACCTTCAGCGGCTAAAGCCTCTCTGAAAGTTTAAGGTCGGCGGTTCCACATGGGAGATATCAACATTTTAAATTTCTGGGCTCTAAACTCATGAAAAACACAGAGAGTCCTCCAGACAGAAGTCGATGTTGAGTTCAAGGCCATCACAACATATGTGGTTGCACTTGCTTCCACACACGACCTGTTTTTTAATCTCAGTCGGCTCGGACTGAAAATACTTAACATAAATTATACATGATCTCCCTGAAGAACCCGCCTCGACTCTTCTAGCAGACGCTCACAGCCATAACCACTCAACTCCAAAAAAGCAAAACAAAGAGCCATATTTATACATACTTTTTGTAGTAATTGGACCCAAAGTGAGAAATACACCAGTGTGGACCTGATAAACTCTGTTTTCCGGCTGACACATTTCCTGGTTTCCTTTCATGCGAAGAGTCGGTGAAAAGCAGCTTGGCCTCCGTACGTGAGCTGCCTTTGGACGTCTGCCTAGCTCCGGCAAACCTGAACAGAAAATGTAGCATGCCGTATAAATCTGTTGAAAGACAGAAAATGACAGCAGCATGTGCGCGCCTCCAAAAAGCGCAGAGTAACTGACGGCGGCACAATGAGCCGCAGTCGCCTCACGTCGCTGTCAAAGCACCGCCGATTCGCTGCGGCTCAAGTCAGAGATTTACTCACCGGGAGCTGAATGGGTTTATGTAAATATAACACATCAGGTATTTAACAAAGTGACTGAGATGCAGACAAACTCCAGGGTGGGGGGGGGACAAAAAAATAAATCATTCAATTCACAGTCGGGGGGATGATGATAAAAATATGTCGACTGTAATGTTGAAGGAGTGAAAACAACAGGTAGGATGACAGATATTTAACTTTGACACGACGCTGTTAAGTTCAGGACAGGAGGGATCAGGGATAAGTGCGATTGAGCAGCATTTAGTCTGTTACGCTGAAACTCAACACAGTTTGTAGACCTTTACAACGTACCTTCAAACTGACAAAGCTCAGACTGTTTCGCTGTGACATCACAAAGTTACAGAAGTCTGTTTCTAAAATACTGGCTGTGTGATATCAAGATAAAACACAGACCTAAATACAAAACAATCCTTCTGAGACTGAATACAAACCAAACACATTTTCTTAAAGGTCAACACGGCGCGTATAATTTACGATGTGATGTCACCGGAGCGTGAGGATGGGAGGAAGACGTGTTAAATCACCACCTCCGTACAGTTCTTCTTTTTTTTCTCCAAACAGCAAAGCGTGTTAAAGGATTTGACCCGAATACGTCCAGCCAGGTCCCCGGTGACCCGAGCCAGCCGCTTCGACACCGCCACTGCCGCGATTTTCCATTAATGTGTGACAGCAGGGCCGTTTATAGCAGCGAAGCCCTGTGGAGAAGAAGGTTAGCTGTAATTATTCAGCTGATAGCTTATGAGCAGAGCGGGCCTGTCACCTCTCCTCGATCCGAAGGTCTGAGCCACGAGGAGTCACACTGGCAGCAGGCGTCTCCCCAGACAGGGAGTTTCATCTTTCAGTTTCATCGCCGACTCTTCCATTTCTCTGCTTAGCGCACATGCTAATGAGGTGTGTTTGATTTCTGCAAACATATTTTCCAGGTGTGACGCTGTAGATGAAAAATAGCGCAGGATTCAATTTGCTTTGTCTTTTGTTTCAGGTTGTGCATCTGTCCTTCTATTTCGTGCTGCCCGGCGTTGACATCGCACGCCATCAAACAGAGAGGGTCCAATTTTCGATGCCACGATACGGGAACGAGGAGACAGAAATGGAATTTGAATGACATGATGTCTCTTCCCTTTTTGTGAAAACCCCGCGTCTGTTTTTAAGAGCTCAAAGTTTAAGCGTCTCTTTTCAAACGGCACTCACGGCAAACAAGAGAAAAAATATCCTGCTTAATCAAAAAAACATGCGCCAGCCTGTCATTTCAATCCAATTCCAACTCGGGAGCAGAGCAGCAATTATGTCTACCATTAAACCTTGAATTAATTAAGTGGAGAAGCCCACTGCTGTAGATTTCACAGATCATCAAAGCACATGCAGCCATTCACATTTCTAATCTCATTTCTAAAGCAAAAACAAAGAGCCTCAGGAGCTGATGGTTCCCCGAAATGTTTATCTTCTTCCTTTAATAATTGAGTAGTCAACACAGTCTGATATTTCGTGAGAAAAACATGAATTCCTTATCTGGTTTTTAATTCCACGTTCCGTATTCAAGCTGTCTGAACACTTATGTGACGTCTGATGAACAATTTCATCCTTCACAGAAATGCATGACAGTAAGTGCGAAGCTAAAGCTGCAGAGTTTTTAAATAAATTGCTTCCATCACCTCCATTTTGAAAGATCTTTTTTTGCACAATAAGCTGTTGAATATTTTGGAAAATGAAACATTTTTCTTCATAAAGTAAATATGCAACATTTGGAAAAGCTGGACAAACTCATCCAACCTCCTGAATGACACCACTTTGTCATCGGAGGTTTTTCTTTTATAAACAAATTATTTTTTACGGCTTGAATTCCACATGAACTAACTGTGGAAATGAAGATGACTCACTTCAGGTCTCGGGCACTTTGGGTGGAGTGTGAATCGCTGCTGGATGTAGGAGGTGTGAAGATTTTGCTCATTATGGCTGAGCTTCTGGATGATGGCTGGTCAGATGTTCAGACTGATCCAGCACCAGAGGACATGCTGTGACAGGACACACACATCGGGCCAGTCCATCAGAGACCAACAACCACGCACACTCACATTCACACCTACAAACCCAGGAACCCGGGAACCGAACCTGCGACCTTCTGACCACCACGCTGCCGTGCTGCCCGCCAGTCTTGTGTTATTACACTGAAATAGTTTTCTAACTTTCTTGCGTACAAAAAAAGACCAAGGTTACAGTAATTTATTCAGAGGCTTCCAGTGTTTATTTGTTCGACCTTGGCAGAATAAGGCAGCCAATAAGATCTCCAGATCCGAACTTGGGTATTGGATTTGCCGCTCAGGTTGATGACTCACTCTGTCAATAAAAAAGTGGATGTGGTAAATGAACTTTGGGCCTCGGCAGCTGCCGTCCTTTGTGGGGAAATGTTAGCTGGCTGCACCGCTCTCATCTCCAGGCTGAGCAGAGATGATGAGTTTGTGTGACCTTGTTTCTATCAGACATACAGGTGGTGGAGTACACAGAGCTGGAGCAGCCGACACCACGCCATAATGAGTACAAACTTCAAACTTTGCTTCATTATCATGCAGATGTATTAACTGTGAGGTGACATCTCTCTCCATTGCTGATGACCTTCACTTAACTACAGTTTCCACTGGATTTATTCATCTATTTAAAATCGTAGCTCATTTTCTCATGTCAAAAAACAAAAATGCTATTGAGTAATTTTACTAAAACCTAAAACTCCGAGGCGGAGCTTCTTGATACTCAGTCTGTAGATATAATGTGGTTTCTATCCCACATTGGATGGACGTTAATTCACAGATGTTCCAACTGCAGCGGAATTAAATTGCACACTGGTGACAGTAAAAGTGAATTTTATCTGAGCAACGTGCTGCATTTCATCAAATCGTTCAAAACACAAATAGAAATCCATAAAATGAATGTTGTCACTTGCTTTATTACAAAGTAGAAAAAATATTTGCACTTTCGAGATGAGTCTGTACAAATTGTTGTTCCTTTTGAAAAAAGGTTTCAGCCGAGCATCCGCAAGAATAATAGTTCAAAACACGTGCAATGCTTTTTCAGAGTAACACTGTCCGTCTGTCCGTCGGATGGAAACGAAGGGCAGCCGCGTCCTCTTTTTGGGTTTTCTAAGGCAACAGTTGAAGAGTTAAATGAGGCCAAAGCAGAAATCCGTGAAATCCAGCAGAGTCTGTGTTTGACAGAGTCAAACCAACAAGGAAAAAAGGAGCATCTTTCCAAATGTTTGTCTCTTGTAAACTCTTGAGGTCCAAACAGCAGGTTTTGTTGGATATCCACACGACAATCCTGTTTCAGTGTGATTCTCCCGTCCTGCAGGGAGACACAATACAGACAATCAGTGAAATCAGTTTTATCTCGTTTTTAAACCAGCCAATCGTTGCACGCTGCCGATAGCCGCGGCTGTCGCCACGTTAGGAGCTCGTCCGAGCTCGTCTTTCTTTTACCTCCTCTCGTCATCACAAGCTCATGCTGAATGAGTGGATTCTGGGTGTTTTTGCTGTGTGTGTGGTCTGACCGGCACTCGGAGCTCTCAGCCGGCGCTCTGGATCACTGCTCCACCGCGGGGAATGTTTCTAAAGCAGCGTGCTGTTCATTTGTAGCTTCCAGTCTCATCTGGCCAACAGTGAGAAACAGAGCAGATTAACAGCTTGGAGCCACTCAGACAACAAGCCAGTTTATGGAAGTATTTATTCTATTATTTTGACTTCTTATTGTGCTCGGGGCTTTGGACTCCACTCTGTAAATATATGTTACACTCCCACTTGTTGGGAGTTATTGGAATTATTACGTTTTAACCCTTTAGCCGCCACGGTTAATTTAAGATAAAATTCCATTACTCCACACTCCATCAAGAATTGAGCAGGCTGAAGCTTGGAGGTTACTGAGATAACATCATTAGCAGCCATATTAGAATACTTCACTTTCAGTTAAACGGATTTGAGTAGCTTTTTTCGTCAGCACCAAACGTCATCTCGACATCATGCACGCTTCCTCTGCATCGCTGACTATGAGCTCTTCTATGAGCGCCCTTTGTATACTAGTGTCCTTTGTCTTGTGGTGGAAAGCGACAGCACGTTTGCAGCGGTTTCGCGACTTTAAAAGATTTGTAGAGGATCAGAAAAATCTCCTCAGACGTTTGGGACTCAGACAGAACTCACCTGATCCGAGGTGACCGTTGTTCCGTGACTTTTTCTTTTCCTTTGGAAGACTTCTCGTTGTCCAGTGGCCTCAGTTGGCGCCACGGTTGAACTGCTCCAGCACGGTGGCGTTGGTTCTCTCGAACAGCCACTGCTGGCTGAGGGAGGACGAGTCGCACGTGTTCATGAAGACCCGCCGCTCGCTCGGGCTGCTGTCGATGCAGCCGTTACTGACGGGGTGATACAGGCTGTTATCCTGGAGGACAGACGAAGGTAGATCGAAAAGCCTGAGTAACTTTTAGCGACCAAATTTATATAACTAACTTCCTCATTAGCTTAATTCCATCCCATGCGTCTTGTCTCTGTCTCCACACTGTGTGGGACTTTGGGAAATCTGCTGGAAACTCGTTTTAAGGTACTCAGCATCGGAATTCTTGTTCACCGACAGAAAACGAGGAAATTAAATTAATATGCTTGATTATTTTTCGTGAGTCAGATTCGCTGAAACCTTTCAAAGTAATGCGGCGCTGCATTTCGTAAAATGTTCTCGGTGTTGACTTTGGGGAAAAAGATCAACCCTGAAAATTAGCAATCTGTGATTCCACATTATCCACAAAGGTGTCCTCCGTGTCCAGTTATAGAAATGGTTAGTCCTTAAAACTTCACAGAACAGGAAGTCTGGCTGTCTCACAACAAAGCCAGATGCCATGGGAATATTTTAAAACGGTATGAAGAAGATTTTCAGACTTTTCAGACTTCAAACTTTTATCTGATGTTTATGTATCTTGCTTTCTTCCTCAGACTTCTGACATTTTTAATTAGATGCTACATTCACTGACTAAAATCATATTTAGCTGACGTAACGGTAAAAAAATAACGTCGTACCTTCCTGTAGCGCCACAGCTGGTTCCCCTTCATGCCATGACAGTCGTACAGTGTAACAGGGCTGTTGTGGGAGACGGCGTCGAAGCAGACCTTCCTCGTGTGCATGGGATCGCCCACTCGGATGTCCTCCCTCCAACCAAACGTCAACACCTGCAGGGAAAAACATTCTTTGTCAAATGGTGGACAGGGAGACGCAAACTGCATCTACACAACTCCTACTGATTCTGAGCTCGCAATCACACTCACAGTTTCACATAAATTTCAAGTCATTTTTCTTTTGCAATACTTCACTGTGCAACCTGCTAAATGTTCATTTTAGCTCATTATGCATATATGTATCCATGTTTATTAGCGTGGAATGTAGTGAGAGGTGCCAAATAGTGATCAGTAAAGAATAATTCTAATAATAATAAAAGCATTCATTGAAAATGATCAGTGAGGAAAGTCAGCAGCAGTCTTGTCTCTCCTTTCACTGTGGAATGGAAACGGCGTGGGGAGAACATCAGGAATGAGCCTCACCTGTCCGTGGCTCCAGCCCGCCTCGCCCCGTCCCTTCACGCAGCTCTCCAGGCGGATGGGGCTCCCTGACACAAAGTGTTTGATCTCCATACACATGTCGCTTCCCACGTTTCGTATCTAACAAAAAAAAAAAAAAACAACAACAGCAGCTGATCTTTCATACGAATGACTGCGTGGTTTTGTTTCTGTTGTTCAGTGTTGAGTTTGCTGTCTGGTCCTGGTGTGTTTGGCTCAGGAAGTTGGATGTTTTTGATTTATAGGGAAGGAGGAAAAAAAATGTTGTTATTGCAAACATGTTTCATCGCTGATTCTGCTCTGTTTGTACCACCAGGAGTTTTGCTATCACCATCTCCAGCTCCACGCGTGGCCTTCTGCTCTCAGCGTGGATAATTCCCTCTCCTATCTCATTTTATTCATGAGCCCAAAGCTCCTGTGTTGAATTGAACATGATAGGCGCCTCGCGGTGGTCACTCTCATATCGAGTGCACTTTATTGCACTGTGCGCTGCACTGCTGCTCTGCCTGCTTCCAGCTTCAGGGACATTGCTCTAAAACTCCTCAGTTGGACTTTCTTACCCAGGAAAGGGGCCTTGAGGCATTAGAAAAAAGTTTCTACTGTAGAAACTGCTGACGTTTGAAGACAAAAACTGAGCTAAGCTAAGGAATTATCCTGATTCCTTTCTATTTCTCACTTTGTTTCAAATTTCTTTTTATTATTTATTTTTATCTGAAATAAAGCACACAGCCTCCCTTAGTCATGAGCAAACTTTAAATGAACAAATGAAAGCTGACTGTGGGCGAGTTTATCACCTTATTACTGATGATGAAACTTGCTGGGTGATTAAATTCGGAGTGGCTGATGTTGATGTGAAACCAAAAGTACGACAGAATAATGAGCTCATTTTTAAATCCATGTGAAGTCCTCAACCCGTGAATCCGACCCTTTCCACTCACCTCCCCCCAGGCCGCGGCGGGAGGCTCCACCGGCGGGTAGTGTTTGGGCAGATCCCAGGCCACTTCGCTCATGAACCACTTGAAGTTCTTGCAGTTGAGCCGGTTCCTCAGCTCCTTCTGCGCCGTCATGTCTCCGGCCGACAGGTGGCGGTACTCGGGCCGCCGCTGGTAGACGTATTCGGCGTATTCGTCCATCCACACCTCTGCGACGCGCTTCAGGTTCTGGAAACAGATTCAAAAATCCAAAGTAGTTCACATTTATAGTTACTTCCTCGTGGAGGGATTCTGGATCAGACCTGATTCCTGTTTTCCATCCTGACCGATGAAAGACGGTGAGAGGAGGAAACATCAGTCAGACAGAAAGATGCTTCAGAATATATTTGCCATCTTGGCTGAGATGCTGTCATTGGCTGTTTTAACACAAACTCTGGCTCTCTGTAATGGAAAGGTTTGTGGTTTATTTTTCCCGCCTCGTATTGGCGTGTTAGCAAGGATCAGCACTTGATTTTTATCAGGAGGAGCTCAGGCCTCCCACAAACAGACACAAAATGGCGCAGCAGTGAGGATGTTTACGTAGCCTGCTGGTTCTGCTGTTTATCGGCCTGACGGGGTCCTTTTTCGTCCCCCCTTCTTCTTCAGAACTACCCAACATGACAGCAACGGTTCCTGCTTTGTTGACAACTTGCCCCCATTGAAATTCATCAGGAGCCAACTGCATTCGAGCTGAAGAACTCTATCAGCTAAAAAAAAAATAAAAAAAATACGATGCCAATAAATAAAGGCTACGAGTCGCAGATAGAAGACACGTCTCCACCGCCGCCTCTCATCCGGCGGGCTTTTGTTGTTTTTTGTTAGCCAAAGCTGAGCGGATTGTAAGGTGCTTTCATGCACAAAGGGGAAGGAGGGAGTACTTAGTGAAAGGACGGAGGACACACAGAAATTTTAAACTCTGTTACTCTTAAAAGCCGAGCTTTCACATGCACTCGTGTGCGTGCACGTGTTGCAGGATGAAGATTTTGTGTCCTTTTTTTTTTTATACAGTGTTTGTGTGTTTATTTGTGCATCAGCATGAAATGACTTTTCACTGCTCCTGAATATTTCCTCAGCTGAAACATATCTGGTTTCCCATCAAACCATATTTCAACACAACACAAAGCCAAAAAGTTGTTTTTGTATCAGTTTGTGCCAAATTCAACTAATTTAAATACTGAACAGTTTTCTGTGTGCAGCGAAGAATACTGAATAATACCAATGCATTTAAAATCACTTCTGCTGATAAGATGTCATGTTTTTATATAACAGGTAAAGTTGGATTTTGCCTCATTTGTTGTTTGTTTAATCAAGACGGATAACAGAAAAGAGCTTTTTCACAAGACCAGAAAAAAATATAACATAATGGACTGCAAGCAGAGTGGGGCGCTCTATTGTTGCTTTAAAAAGCTCCACAACACACTTGACAAAGGTCTCACAGTCATGAATCGAATATATTAATACGAACCAAAAAAAAAAAAACGCAAAACAAAACAGCGAAAATGTTTTGATTCCAAATAAAATGGAAATACAGCACAATATGAAACGCTGGCATGAGGTCAAAATCAACAAAAGGGTTCATCACTTTATGAGCTGGAGTGAAAAGATATCGACTTCCGTCAGCTGAAAACAGCGGACACGTTTGTTCGAGGAAGAATAATTATTTCGCCACATCTTCAAACGTCCAAGTTACATTCAGCAGAAATCAACATCGTGTTGGTGAATGTCCACCTCCAGGACAGCTTTGGGTTCTTTTTTATTTTATTTTACATTTTTGCACAATTCTGTGTAAATTGGGCTGTTCAGACTGCGGAGTGCCAAGATGGCTGTGAGCTTTACGGCTGCTGCCCTGCAGCCTGAGGCGATGTTGGAGAGGCTTTATGAAGCCAAACGTCTAAAGAAAGGTCCAGAACGGATCGACCTTTACAGTACAAATTCAATACGACTTCATTAGCCCAGCGGTCAATTTCACTGATTAGTTCTATATATAATGTAACACAGTCTGTTGCTGTGTTGTGTTGGCTTTAACGGAGGTCATCTGAGGGCACTTGTGTGTGTCTATTATAGAAAATCTGCCGTGTTGTATTTGGTCGTGACCTGCGGACGCACCGAGGGTGAAAAATTACCTTCGCCAGGCTGATCCCGCCGGGCACTTTGTAGGGGACGTACTTCCTGTAGATGTGTCCGACCCTGGAGCAAGGAATGTCCTCCATCCGTCCACCGCACATCCACACCTACAGAGACACACACACATTAAGAAAGCCATTTCATCTGCTGGATCTTTATTGTAATTAGGCACATTTAGCATATCAAGACAGAAAAGTGTTGGCGGAGGTGAAGGAAGGGGAGCGATCAGGAAATACAGAGAGTCTAAGAAGAATTTAGAAATCCTGGGACACAGAGAGTGTGAGCAGTCAATGCAGGGAGACGTTAAAAACAAAATAAGGATATAATGGCGACCTGAGTCAGCAGCTGAGGGTCAGATAAGAAAAAGAGCCGTTAAGTAGCTTTAAACTTTGTTGAAACTGCAAAAGCTACAAACTCCACGAGACATTTCAGCAAGAAAAGGCACGCTGTCTTTGAATTATTTGTATTTAATATGTAGGATGAGGATTTAATATGTTTTAAGCACATGAATGTGCTTGTCTTAAGTAAAAATAAACCTTCCTTTACAGCAATTTGCCACATTTCTTCTCCTTTTGCTTGTCTGTCCTTCCGACAGGAAGCATCCCGCAGCGGCTCCTCGTTTTAATCCTCCAACTAGGACGAACACAACAGTGATGATTCTCCTTCTTGGCCGGAAATGTTGAAAATAAGCATTGACAATGAAGAGGATGGAGAAGAAAGGACAGCCCAAAATAAAAGGAGGTTTTGTTTGGAGACAATAGCAAAATAAAACTTGGTGGAATGAAAAGCTGGATTTATAAAATACAACAAACACTGAAATCACAGACTGCGAGAAGCGCAGCGCGTCCAAATTGTTTCTGAGCATGGGGGCCTTTAATCTGTAAACAGGATTTATGCTGTTTGAAGGTTGGAGGCAGGTTGAAGCTGCGAGGAGTTCAAGAACGTAGACCGACGAAATGAAACATGACACGTCCGGCCGTCATGACACGACATCACCGTTTACTGCAGCGCAGTAAAGTCACTTCACCAACGGTTCCTGATTCTGATTATATCGTTCCCAAAATAAGAAAGGAATGGCCAAATGGCTGGTGTGCTGTGTGTTCCTGTGGCTGAAAACATTCCAGCAAAAAAAGAACCGAACCTTGAAGCTGCAGACTGATGGTCAACTCTATGATTGAGCTCAGTAAATGTTTGACTGTCGTCCTCTGAATGAGATGTAATTATTCAAGCGATTTAAAACCAGCATCACAGATAAAAAGACAACAGCAAATAAGATTTTAGATTTTTAATTTGAAACGGCTGGGGGGGGGGGCTGGGACCAGTGTGAAGTGATGAATGATGCGAAGACCTCCACAGGAGGGAGCCTGACCAGATGTTGTAACACCAACAACTAGATTCTTCTGGTTGTTGGAGGTTCCAGCTCGGAGCTCAGCCACTTGTGTCGGTCGCCACCCAAAGCTAATGACCTCGTGGCCAGTTAGATTCCCAGCAGCAGATCAAACTGCTCTAAAGTCTCTAATGTCTCTTACAGGTTCAATAATTCACTCCGGCTCACGAACAACACAGTCGGAGATATCGCAAAGAATCACAGAACCTGCAGGTGTGTTTTATACACACATGTCCACATGTTGGTTCCCAAGAGGACATGTCCAATATCCAGGAACATTTCTTAATAATATTTATCCTGGATACTAGCCAGTGGGTAAGTGGTCGCTCACAACATTGTGTGCATTGTGTTGACCTTTTGCACAACCTTTGTGTCTTGACATGAGTGCAGACGAGGTTTGCAGCTGTCTCAGCACTGTGTTGTACTTTGGCCTAGTCTTAACGTTCAGACATGATTCCCAAAACGTTCCCAAACGTTTCAGAATACGGCGACTGGAGGGGATTTATGGTTTCTTTGTTCTTAGTTGGGATCGCCTCCCACGTGCTCTGAAAAGAACAACAGAGAGGCCTACATGTCCCTCCTGAAGCCTGAGCCAGAGTGCTCTGCCTGTTTGAAAATGGCGCCACGACCCCAAGAGCCAGCAGAGAGCTGCGCCAGCTTTCGTCCCGACCGGATCTCCGAAGGGAGCAACACCCAACATTTGGATCCTGTCACAGTCTTCAGCTCGCAGGACGAGCACAGACTGCTGTCTTCTTTTTGTTTGTTTGATTTTCTTTCTTTGCTCAAACGCAGCTGATCCACCTGCTGAGAAGACCAGCACTCCAGCTTTGTTACCTGAAGCTAACAAAGAACAATCGTCTTCTGTGACCTTCCCAGCTGAAGCCGTTATCTGAGGAGAACACGGACTGCTCGTTGCAGACGCTCAGAGCAGATCTCTCTCTTTATCTCCCTCACTCCGGAGGAGCGGAGCAGCCAAAGTAAGAGGCTTTATGTCTGGGCAGAGACAATTGGCATAGCGTGCACTGTATTTTTTTTACTGTCTTTTGTTTATTTGGGGATTCAGTTTATCTGTTTGCTTTGTTTCTTTCCTCGAAATTCCATAAAATTGCAAAAGTGGTTGGTGCTACAGGGCGTCACGTGATGAGTGATTGAGCAATATCAGTAGTTGAAGGACCAATACCCGACCCGTGATACTGTAACAATCAACTGTGGTGCCGCCATCTTGGCTCCGACAAGTGCGTAGCTGGCATCTTGGCCATTGTACACGTCACCCACGTGACTGCGGCCATCTTTACTGCTCGCACACACACACACACACCCTCAAGATCCAAAGATAGACTGGTGCGGTTGCTGTGCTATTGTGATTATCATTGCTATCGCTTTTTATTAGTGTTGCTGCATATGATGTTACTGTTGTTACCACTATAGCCATCTCCATCACTAAGGCTATCCAGATTACTGACCCATCCTTATTACATGTGTAGATCTGTTGTAGTTTAGTAGCGGATGCATCATTGAATAATCAGACTAGAACAATCTCCAAGTCATCCCTACTCGTGCACAACACAGCGAGAGTGAGAGAGGAGCACCTTTAAACAGCCGTCTCAGATTTTGAAATGTGACCTTTAAAGCGGTTTGGGGTCGGAGTCAGTCCAAACCTCAGAGTTACATGTAGTGGAAGTTAAACACTGAAATACAGCCGGGACTGACGTCGTCACTGAGGGGCTGAGATAGAGATCGCCCTCCAAATAGGACGACCTGCGGCCCGATGGCGAGACTTCAGCAGCATTAATACAGAACTGAACTGTTCTATAGTCCAGACGACACGGACATCTTTTCGTCTGTCAGCGTCCTTTGAGATCAAATTACTTTTGCTCTTTGGTTCGAGGATGGTCGAAATCATCAAGAAAATAAAACAGAAATTTAAACACAGTTTTTTTTTTTTTTGGCCAGAATAGACAGTTTTAATGCTGTTGCCGTGGAAACAGGCATCAGCACGTCTGAGCTCTGCCACGCTGGTATTATTTCATCAATCTCGCCACTGGCTGATATGGGATGTTTTATGTCGGGGAGTCCAAACATCTAAAACTCTGACAGCAGTTAAACAGCTTTGACTCTGAATAATCACTTTTTCTTTACATTTTTATTGTTATTGTGTCCTCGGAGCAGCTCCAACTACTGAAACTCCAATCAGACGGGGCCGCTGTCGGTTTGACGTCATCTCGCTCGGCGCCTGGGGTCACGTTTCCTTGGAAGGTTCTGACATTATCTCGCCGTGTGAGCTGGAAATGCTCGTTGCTCCCATACCAGCGTCGCTGGGATGAAGCTTTAGATTAGCTGTACGGCTGAATGAAGCGATTGTGTTTCACATGCGAGCGGGCCCGACTGTCTGTTGGAGCAGCAGTTTGGTTGTACGGATTAGTATGAGAGCCTGTTAATCTTCTCACCTCAGGAGACTGGCTCTCTGCGCTGTATCAGCTAATGGGGATCTTAATAAAAAGAAAACCAAATTGAATATCTGAGAATATAAAGTAGACTTAAGAGGCGCAGCTAGGCATGTGCTGATAGTCAGATTTTAGAGTTTGATGATCTTGACCAGAATAATAAGTCAGATTTTGGGATATCATCTCAGTAATTACTTAAATAAGATGAAAAGCTTCAAAACAACTGAAGAGCTTTTTCACACCAGGCTCATCCTCAGGGTGACGGCTGATGTTAGCTAAAGGGCTGCCATTTTTCACCGAGGCGACATCTTTAAATGTGGGTTACAGCGGAATGATACCGCTGCATCTTAGTGTAAGGCGGTCCGGTCACAGGTGCTGTCGGGGTTGAAGTAGATTTATCGTTTGGCACCACAACACCAACGTTATCGCGACGCGGTGCCACGAGCAGCTTTAATTATGCAGCCTGAGGAAAGTGGCGGTGGGAATGATTTCCAAAATCCAAAAATATGGTGGGAGGCAGCGGGAAAAAAAGCTCCTCTGAGTTACTCCTGTTGTTTGATGTTGTTGTTGGCATCAGTATGACAACTAAACAGCAAAGGTTTTTATTTTCTTTCAAAGCGACCCAGCAATGATTTCATGTTGCCATCAAAAAGGACTTCACGAGTCAGCGTGCGCCAACAAGCTGTTGCGATGATTATGCTCCGCTCCAAAACGAGCCCGTCCGTCGTCTGTGCTGCAGCTTTTGACCTCTCGTTGGGTTTGCACTGAGGGAAAAATGCAGAAAGTGCAGCTTACAGAGTGACAAAGGGAATGTCAGATGGACGGGTCACAGGAATATGACACAGGGGAGCCATCTTTACGTTTGTTGTTTCTGTCGGCCGTGACTGTTCCACGGAGTTAAACATGCTGCTCTTAATACCGCCACAGTCACGTCCTTCTCCCGCTTCTGACACACAGGTGAAAATCCTCTGAACGGCTTTGACGGTAACATGAAAACATATTAGCCAAGAAGTGGATGAGAAATTGTGGGTGTAAATTTCAATTAAATAACAAAAAGGAACCTGAAAAAAAAAAAAAAAAAGAAGCAGCAGCGTTTCAAAACGAAGACAAACTCCTTTTTCTTTTTTAAGCAAATCTTACAGTGTTGAGAGTTAAGAGAGAACAGATCCATAAAACCTCAGATGTGCCTGAAGAGGAGAGGATTATGTCATCGCCTGGAGACGAGAGTAATTTCCAGTGGAACATCTTTTATTATGTTTATGACCCTGATGCAACAGCTGAAGGCTGGAAAGGTTTTTTTTTTTAGACAATGGTGAGTAAAGTCAGTAAAAATACATTTCTCATGTGTCTCATGCAGCAAAACCGCGTAAATAAAAATGTAGATTCTTACCTTGAAGGAGATCTCGTACTGCTCTCCTCCCCAGATCTCCAGTCCAGTGTCATATCCTCCCAGCTCCCAGAACCACTTCCTGTCCACAGCGAACAGTCCGCCCGCCATGACCGGAGACCTGCAGGACACGTGACCTTTTTAATAACCACCAAGTGACCAAATCCGATGAGAACTTCTATACGACTGTATCTCTCTCATGAGATTAAACGAGGTGATTACATGATTATATGTTCACCAAGTTTTCATTTTATATGTATACACCGCCAAGTTGAGGATGAGACATCAGGAAATATTTTACAGGCAGAGAAGCAACAAAATCTTTTCTTTGATTTGGTTTAAGTAGCCACAAAATCGATTCAATACATGGACACAGAATTACAAAATACGACAAAATTGAAGAAACGGAAATGATTCTTCAGGCTTCATTGTTGTGTTTCCGATTAAACTGGGTACGGAAGCTGACTTAGTCCAGTAAATGAACGTTGACAAATGGAAGTGTTTTTTGGAGAAAAGATTGTGTGCAATATTTAGAACAACCAGAGAGGTGACGGTTTTTTCTCTGCAGATAATGACGACGCTCTGAACGCGGCCCTGTCTGCTGTGACACGCTCCGAGACGCTCGGCGCACAGCTTGTTAGCTATTGTGTTGCTGCTGTACTTGATCATAACTGTTGCTGCACAACTGAGGCGGACAAACTGGGGCAGTCGGTGCGCACGCACACAGACACACACACACATTAGATTCCTTCATCAACTCGTATGATCCTCAGCCTTTTCTACTTTCTGCACCACGTCGCTTATGCTTGCAATAATCTTGACAATCAATGAAATCTCAAGAGGATCTTTCTCATCTTTTCATCCCCTAAAGAACTGGCGGTCCTCTTTAGCGATGCAATAACACACACTCTGTCCTCGTAAGCACACCTGGTTGTCATAGTTACGGGCTCTTCATCGAGCAGGCAGCAGGAGGTTCGCTCTCACCAAAGTTGTCCAGTAGGAGGATCAATGAAAGCCAGTGAAGTTACCCTCCTAAGAGGGCGCAAAGGCCGAGGTGGCAGTGATTATGAAAAACAAATGTTTTGTTTTTTTTTCCAGTGTGTATTCAGAACCTGAGCCTTTAAACTGCCATCATCTCCGATCAGTTCCTCTCTTCTGGTCACATCTCTGATATAATTTAACAAACATCTCTCACTTTGTCTGAACCGGTCATAAAACTTCTTGATGAAGTTGCTCAAAGGAAAAAGTTTGGAGGAGAAAGTGTTGACGCAGATGTTTTATGTTGAGATTTGACTGATACCAGATGGACAGGTTGGAATAAGTTAATCTTTGGAAAACCTTAAACATTGACCTCGGCTCTCTTGAGCCTGAAACCTGCTGGCCATTTTGGCCTGAGGCCTGACTGCGGGGGGGGGGGGGGGGTCAGTCCACTTCTTCCACGCCAGATTTAAATAAATTCTTGGTGCATGGAGGCATTTGTCATTTTTTTTAAAGGCACAAATTAGAATTTTGAACACTATCCACATGTTTTTGGCTTTTTATCAAGTTTCTTTTCTGCTTTTCCTTTTCCTCTATTGATCCATTCACTGTTTGTTTTTCAGCAGGTGCAGTCTTTACTGTTTACCCTTAAACCTGAATCCAGACTACAGCACAGTCGGGTACTTCGATGCACACACACTGGAGGAAAATCTCTAAGCACGTGGATCATAACAGAGTCCTTGTAGCCGGCCGTGCTGATTAAAAGGTAATGAATCTTAATGATAAAGCAGGCAGGAGTTGGACGACCTTGCTGCCACGACTGAATCCTGTCTGGTGTGAACAGGGTGTTAGATTCCCAGCAGCTGAAAGCCTTTTACTGTCAGACAATATGACAGTTCGTCTTGAAAAACACCCCACTGCTCTAAAAAACATTACTCTATATTTATTTGAGTAAGAAGTCGAGCACAGAGAATCAGTTTGAAACATTGTAGGGGAATAGACTTAATTACCGCAGAGACAAGGCGAAGCAGAGGAGTAGATTTTCAGCTTGTGTGTGTTGTTTTACTTAAGGAAGCTCATATAAAATGCAACTCTCTGCAGATCCGTAATTACCCTCCCAAAAAAGAGAATCATATTTTTGTCTATTGTGTGTGGATAAAATCAAATTTCACACTTTTGAATGGAATATTTCTCTTTTCCGTGCCAAGACGTAGCACGTTTCCTGTCTGCCTGAAGTGGGCCGAGCCGCCGCACACGCTGATTTAAACTAACAAAACGGTGAAAACTTGGCAGCCTTTTTTTCGGCACCATGTTTAATTCATGTGTTGACTCTGAGTGTACAGTTAGAGGAGCTCTGCAGTGGAGGGGGGCCGGTTGGTGGTCTGCCTCCCCAGACGGACTCCGACATCCTGGCGTTACAGCAGAGCAGAGGGACTGTACCACAATTCAGGAAGTGCAGTTTGAGTGACCGGATTAAAGGCTGAAAATTATTTTACCTCCCGTCTCAGTGGCAGCTACACAAACGGCAGTGTAAGAACATAAACGTGCATGTAGCTGTTGAATCACGGCCGTGCGTTGGCCCTCCGCACAACAAAAGTCAAACGACAGCAGAACAACATCGAGTGCAGCATCGGCTTCGCTCTTTGTTGACATTTATACCATTAAAGGTCACATGCTTCATGTTTTTGAGGTGATTGCTCTTTAACACAACAGTTACAGTCACCAACACAAGTTTTGTTCGACACCACGTCTTTGTTTAGCAGAGAGCAACGTCACAGAAATTATTTTCAATGATCACAAACCAAACAGCATCCTAAATTTTCTCTCACTTTGACGAAAATCATCCTGTGACAAAACTAACTAATGGGGTGTGCTGACAGGAAACAAGAAAAGTGTTTGGCTTTTAACAGATCAGCTGGGCTGAAATGGAGCTGATGCTGAATTAAAAGCTGCTGGGGGAGAATGAAAACAAAGACATCATCATTAAACCCCATCGCTCATATTATGACGACAAGTCGCTCAACTGTCATGTCGATGAAAAGCCTTCAAAATTTCAATTGGCCGTTGAAAAGAAAAAAGAATGAATGAGAATATTTTCCTCGTGAAGAAAAATATGAGACCGGAATAAATCTTTGTTCAGGTTTGGCACAGCTTCGTGTCGTCACTCACTCAAAAGGTTCACTGGGGTCGTCGCTCAGCAGCTCCGGCGGGATGGGGATCCGTTTGTAGTACATTTCCCAATCAAACGCTCCTCGCATGGCGTCCCCCGCCTGCGTGTCGTAGCCGAAGTTGTCGTGGTCGATCACGTCAATCATCGGACACACGATGGTCTTCCTGTTCTGGGCGATCCGGTCTGGGGGGACAGAGACGAAAGCAGCTTTTTCTCTGAGCTCATGACAGACACAGTTTTACCATCACTGAGAAAACTTTAGGCTAAAAGCAACCGATGAGAGATCCAAACATTTCCTTTCTGTATTCCTGACTGTATTCTGAGCCATCGAATAAAAGATAAACACTCCGAGAAACCGGCGATTGGTTTCGTTGTGTCATCGCAAAGCCACAGAAGTCCAGATGGCTGGTTTTAAGGCTCACTTTGATACTTCCGCAGTATTTATCTAGAAGCTGGACCTGATTTATTAACAGAAAGACATGAACATCCACCTCCTTAAAATAGGAAATAATTATAAACCACTCTGCAATTTCTGTCAAAAATATGTCATTTTACTCATTTGCTCACAGCTGTTTCACATTGAAATTCATCAGCAGGGTGTGATCAACAAACTGACCCCCCAGTTTGCGTTCCTCGCCGGCAGACACGTGATCTCGTCAAACACAAACTGCGTAAACAGATCGACATAGAGATAAAACGGGTCATAAAGTTTCTGATGAAATTGCCCCTCGGCAGGACGGCGCCATGCTGAGAAACGGGGCTCGGTACGAGTCCCTAATGGAAAAAGGGTAATCGAGAGAGCGAGTCCATCAGCCAGAGAGGCGGGCACTCAGCCTCACGGCAGGGTGGCGGACTGTGTGTACGAGTATGTGTGATTGGCTCTGTGTTTCATACAGTAAACAGCAAGCAGATATATCTCTGCTGTCTTTGAGAAAACCTTCAGGGTTTAGGACATTTTCAGAAAGTGAGGGCATGTTTTGGCCAGGAGGGGAGACCTTCTTAAAAAAGTCAGTATGTCACTGAAAGTCAAAACTTTCTTTGTGACAGTGACAGTTTTTTCGGGGAAGTGAGGACATGTTTGGGAAACAAAAGAAGATTCTGAACATGTGTAAATGCGAGCGAGGGAAAACAAAATGATATGATATCAGAGAACACATATGTAGACATGACGTGTCTGTGTGTGATCCTCACCGAGGAGTGGAGGCAGCCAGTTGACGTTGGCCTCGCAGTGGGAGTCCAGGAAGGTGATGACTTCTCCTTTAGCGGCGGCGGCTCCCAGCAGGCGAGTCCTGATCAGACCTTCCCTCTTCTTGGTCCTCAAGATTTGAACCTTTGGCATTCGCGCCATGTACTCCTCCAGCGGGGCCTTTAGGTGCTCTGCACAGGTGGGGGAGGAAGAGCGGATCATGTTGGGAGAGGGCATATCTACTTGTAATATCACAATTTGTTCTGAAACAACAGAATGGAAGTCATCTTTGTCTGGATTGCAGCCTCTTCTCCGCCTCTTACATAATGTGTGATGATACAGCTGCCAAAAACACCCAGGCTGCAGCCGATTGGATTCGTCCTGCAGAATTATTCTGGTCCCTTTTCACAGAATCACAACTTTTTGTTGTTGTTATGGGGAGTTTCTCAGACATGAGACATCCCCAGAGGTGCAGTGGTGTGTATGTGTTGGGAGAGTGTGTGAGGAAGGTTAAGTCGTTTGAAGTTACAGAGGTACATCCGCCGAGTTTCTCGATTCCATGAGGAAGGTCAGTTGGCAGTCAGAATGTAGCCGGAGGCAAATGGTACTTTGTTTGTAGGTGAAACCTCACGAAGAATAGTAAGGGCCCACATCTCCATTTCCTGTCCTACCACTGTTCAACCAGCGACTTAAAAACCAATATTATTTCAAAACGTGAAGCTTTTCACTCATATTTATTGGCCCAGAATTTAAGGCATCTTTAGCAGCAGTTCACAAAATGGACAGATGGCAGCTGCAGCAGAGAGGGACAGATGTAGGACGGGACGACTTCTGAAAACAGCCAAAGTTACCTCGACGCCTCGACATCAAAAACCTCATTCGTACTGACCAAGAAGACACAAATCACTTTTGTTCTCGAAGCAACGATCCAACGTCGTGAAATCGTATTGTTGAGGCACATTTCAGACTCGCAGCCAGGTCTCGCTGTATAATGTGCATTTTTCCTGGCTGCTGTTTGGAGGACCGTCGCTCAGTCATCCCTAACGATCGCTGCAGGTTTCCCTCTGGCCAAAGTTTAACAAGCAACCAAAGCTCGAGCACATTTTAAGCCACAGGTTTGTCCCATCGGCACGGCCAGCTGAGCGGAGTTGGCTTCAGAATCAAATCCAATCCATCTCAGATACAGTTGAGACGGTGAGCTTTATATCGCTCCTCTCTTGCTTTCAACACCAATTTAAAGGCCTTTATATCATGTCTTTTGTCTCTGCTGGCAGTAATTTGAATAATTTTAGGACTTGGAAGAAGATATTCAGATCTAGATACAGGATGTTGGTGATCTGCCCTTTCAGTCAAATACTCCTTTGTTTTTTTTTTAAACACGTTTGAATTAGACCCTCTTCCACTAATATTTCAGTGAGGATAAGAGCACGAGCCCTGAATGCTCAGTGTGTTTGAACAGAAATGATTTCCAAGGCAACAGAAACTTTGATAGCTTCTGTACAAACTGCCACGACAGTGTGTGCTGACAGGAGCAGAGTGAAAAAGAGTAAGAAAAGCTGAAATGTTGACCTTTTAACATCTTTCTTTAGAAACAATTTACTTTCATGGCAGTAGCAGCAGCAGAGGTGAGGCTGGCTGAGATAAACCGGTTTTGCCACGAGGATGCATTTTAAAGAGATGGAGACAACCTGCAGCAGGAAGGAAATAAAACAATTTACGTTTGTATTTTTTGGTCCGTGACTACATCCACATCTTTGAGTTTTTATCACTTCTTGTCTTGTCCTAAAAATACCCTGCAAACCAGCCAATCCTGGTCTCTCTTCGTTACTTTCCGATGCCGAGTCAGAGTAAGAAGTAGCTGCTTGTCCGGATTATAACGGCTGCAGACTGATGAGCAAACAGTTGTTTATACTAACGTTGCTTATCGAGCAATCACAACACTTTCAGGCAACTTAGTCTCCTTTAAGATGGTGATGATAGATGATAGATTTTTTTTTTTTATGAAATTGAAATTCTTGCACTGTAGAACTTAAATGATTCCTAAAACAAGTAAGAACTGAAGAAGCACTTCTAAAATGTGTATATCTATTTTTCAGATGGTTCAATGTAAAAGTTAAAGAAAAGGAAAGCGATGCTTTGCAGAGACACGTAGATGTTCCACCTCAGCAGTCAGGACTTAGTGCTGCTGAAATGAAGGTGAGGTTCTCTGCTCGATCTGTAATCCCTGCAAGCTGTTTGTTTGTGATGGAGTTTACAGCGTGGCTCTGATTTCTTATCTCTTCCTCTCTCTTTCTATCACGCCATCAAAAACTCCTCTCCCTCCCTCTTCGTAGAGTTTTTGGAGTCTTGGGATGCTGAAGGTCGGCCGTATTTATTTTCATGCTCACACCTTTATTGCGTCTCGCAGCATCTGACCTCCCTGCTGTAAAGTGCGACATCGCAACAAGGAGAGAAGGTCCCTGTGCGGTCGGCGTCAAACCGGGAGGAAAAAGGCGAACTGTCCGCCATAAATCAGCCCAATAAAGAGTGACCATTACGAGGCCGACTCTGGCTCTGACTCACGTCATCCCACTAACAACAGGAAGCAAGGTGAAATTAATCAACAAACATTTGCCCCACGTGTGAGGGGGAACTTGTACAGGGAGAGATAAGGGAGAGAAAGATCAGAGCGTTTAATTATGATTGGTTAATTTTCCCTGAATAAATTGGAATACAGCTCATACTGTTTACCAAAAGCAAGGAGGCGATTAATCACGCTAATGAGAGCGAGCTGATGTCGGCAAACACATTAGTCTTTATTAGAATGTGAAGCGGAGGAGATCAGAGGGC
Organism: Echeneis naucrates; assembly: GCF_900963305.1. NCBI lineage: Eukaryota > Metazoa > Chordata > Actinopteri > Carangiformes > Echeneidae > Echeneis > Echeneis naucrates. The sequence continues at coordinate 1,404,323 of NC_042524.1, read as the reverse complement.
CGAGGTGTCACCGGTGTCGAGGTCATTTCACGCCAGGACGCCGTTTATTCAGCAGAGACTCCGCGCCGCCATTCCTCCTGTTGGAGGGAGCCCGAGCCCGGCACCTCTTTCATCTCCTCGCATGGGGCCGTACGCGAACATGAATTGGCTGTTAGCAGATGAAAGGCGCTCCGGTCGGCCTCGGGCTCTTGTCAAAGTGTCTGCGTGCATTTGAAATGTCATTGGTAAAACGTACATGTGTTACGGTTGTCTCACTTCGATGACTCAGAGCGTTTAAACGGGTAGTTAGTCGCTTCTGGTCTCTCACAACATCCCATATGTCTTCACTGCACAACGTCCCTCCTGGCATGACTTAGAATAGATCTTCTTTAAAGCAGACGATTTCACTGGTTGAAGACAGCTTGTGTGTGTGTTTCAGTGTGAGCAGAATTAATCCACTACACTACAAATCCTCTGGGAAAGACACAACAAAGTAAATAATCAGACGGACTCTGTTTGGTCCAGACCTGGAACAGTTCTCTCTCCAGTTAAAGACAAGACACAAATTTCATGAAGATACGCACAAACCTGAGCGGACTGGGGTGAAATATTTTATATTCTTTTATTTTATGAAATATCCTTTATTCCGGCAGACATTGGTCTGCGTTTCATCATGTTCTGATGTGGAGAGTCTGATTGGCTGATGCAAAAAGGGGGTGGGATACCACCAGCGGCGTCCTCCTTGATGCCTTTTCTAAAAAAAATTAAATTCTTGGCTTCCAGGGCGGATAGATTAATCTCCCTGATGCTGCACATCACCAAAGACTGGAGCTCCTCAGTTATTCCTGCTGCAAAATAATTCCAGTGGCCTCATGAACTCCATCACATTCTGTCAATAATTAAATTTTACATTTTTCTTTCCTGCGCCCGCTTGAATTTGTGCCACTATCATCAAAATACAGATTTTCATGTCAACACAAGGAGGTTAAAATCTGTGATGTCATGCTTTACCTGCATACGTGGAAGGTGAAAACGTGGAGCTGCTGCCTCAGATGGCTGCACTGTCCTCCGTCGCATCAGATTACTTTTTTTTTTTTTAGACTTTCGATGTCATAATAATTAACAAAATGACGCTTTCACATACAAACGAAGCAGCAAGATGAATGACACCTCATAAAGATGGAAAGCCGATTTTTCAAGTGGGCTGTGATGATAGCGCCGCCATCTTTCAGCACTTTCTGACCCCGCCCCTAACCTGTCAATCACAGCAGTAACACCCTAAATGATCCATAACTGAGTAAAATTGAGATCTCAAAAAGAAACACGAAAGTCTTTGCTGTAAAGTTTAACGAAGACTCGCTCCAGCGCTGGTTTTACATTTTCAGCCTCAGCCTCAGATAAGAGCTCGGCACCTCTGAGGGTGAACCTTCATGCCTTCCCTTCTCTGATTGGTCAGAAGTCCGATGCTTCTCAAAAACCTTCGACAGGATGTTTCTGCTCTGCTGCTGAACTTCGACAAGCTTGTCTCCTCATCAGGAGCTTTGAAAAAACAGTTTGATAACGTGGAGTCAGCTTCCACCAATTTTTGTCTGAATTTCAAGCACATCTTGAAAAACAAACACTAAGTTTATGTTGTGAGCAGGAAGTGATTTCTCCTCCACCTTCATCCTCATCTTCCATCTCCTGAACTCTTACACTGAAGGGCCGTTAAAACATTTCCCAACACTTGTTCAGGGTTTTTTAAATAATTCCCCCCGCCCACATTTTCCAGGCCAATGATGCCGGTCCATGTCAGTGACTTGGTCCGATCCTCTTCAGAAAAGACGTTTGGATCGATCGGCCCTCCTCTGATAGCTCTACATTGCTAAATGGCAACACTCAATTAGCTCCTATTGTCCTCCATCGTCTGTCTCCCTCTTCATATCGCTGTCCTGCTTGTCTCTCCGACACACTTCACGGAGAACACTTAGCCCATTATCTCCCTATACGCTCCGTCACAGACCCACAGACACTGACACGGATGAATAAACATGCTGAACTTTGTTTAGTCTTTTTGGATTGCTGCCTCTTGTGCTCGGATCTGTGCTCCGGTCTGTCCCCCCAAATCGCCTCCTATCTCCTCATCAGCGCCGCGTCCTCTGAAGGTCCTCTGAGAAAGCTGCTGCCGCTCTGCTGTCAGCAGCTTTCTCAGGCAACAACTGTCCCGAAATAAAGTCTCACTTCCAAACACGCAAAGTTTTGAAATCCGATGTCACGTCAAGGCTCCCCAAAAGATTAACCCTCAGCATTTTCAACAATTTATACGCTTTTAATTTAAACGACAGAGCATGAACCCTAATAAAACACCAGTCAGTTGAAGAACAGCTAAATAATCACCATGTTGTTGAATGCTGATTTATAGTTATTTTGCCTTTGACCGTTAGTTTAGTTCGTTTTAAGTCAGGTTGTGTTTGTTGACTGTCTTCACGTTTCAAATTGAAGACAGTTTTGTGTTTTAAGTTGCGCGGAGAGTTGCGTTGTTTATTCATTTAAAAGGAACTATTTGTAAGATATCACCACTGCTGGACCAACAGGAAGTCATTTCAAAAGCTTCAGGCAGAATCGAGTTCCTATTCAGCGAGTGAAGGCCACAAAAAGGGAGAAGTGGTAGCAATAGAAGAAGAATAAAAACAGCTCCAATAACAGCCAACGCTGTTAACCCAATAATGCAATTAGCAGCCACATTTAGAAATCTGTTCTGCATGAAACAAAGAAGAATAGTGTGAGCTTCGGCAAAAAACTGACAAATAAATATCAGCAGTCAGACGCCATTAGTGCTGTTCTTCTCCGACTGATTCAGTGTGCTGTTAAAAGCAGCATGCCACCGACTGTGTCTTTCTGAGAGGAAGCAGAATTGCATTTTATTGTTTTTTCTTCTCCCCTTCCAATATTTCATTCTGAAACTGCGGTCTTAACCACTTAATCCTCACTTTTAAGGGCAAATAAGAGAAGATGCAAAAACCGTCTGTGGCCTCATTCCACCAGCAGCTGCGGTTTGGCAGCCACGCTGGAAAAGATTGGAGCAGTTTTCCCTCCGTTGACAGAGATAATCTGTTTTTCCCACCAAAATGTGAGACATGTTTCTGCACAATTAGCAGCAGGGCTCTTAAGGTCAGCTCTTCGGCGGCTCCAGGCTGGAAGCGGTGGCGACGCCCACCGGGAGCCGCGCTGTCCGACCGCCGCCAAACAAACCGCCTTCACGAGGAAACTGGAAATACATCAAAAGACACTCTGCATAAGAGCAGAGCACCCCTTATCTGAAATGAAGAATTGCAGCCATTTGCTCTACTGATCCCATCGGGGAGCAGGAAGAGGGGGGAAAGTAATTGGATGATCAATCTGCCAATGGCAGGTTTCCATCACAGAGTCACAGATAGTGCAGTGTGGTCCGCTGAATAAATACCAGCTCCACTGAACCGCCTGTGATCGCATGACGTGAGAGGGGAAATGTTTTTTTAATAATATCAGCGTTATTGAGAAATAAAACAAAAGAGATGAAGGAAAAACGAGTCGTGTTGACAGAGAAAACAAAGAGTTTTCAGTGGGACTGCAGTGTTTGGAAATGAAGCCTCTGGGCTCGGATCTTGATCAGATCAGGGTCTAAACCACCAGCTCAGGAGATCTGATCGCAGGTTCTGGTGTGAATGAGCCCAAAACATTCAGGGCTGATTCTGAATTATGGTGTCTATAATCCCAAAACCTGGAGTAGAAAATGACGTATATAAAAAAGAAATTCATTGTTAAGCTGCGACCGGGTTAGGGTTAGTTTCACGCGGTGCTGAAGTCACGGATGTGATAATGTGGCGGTGAAATGTCAGAGGATAAAAAAACAAAGCAAAAAGGCAATGCTGCAGTTATGTGTCATCTTTTAGGAACAAAACAATCGTATATAAAACAACATTTTATTGTGGAAAATAAGACGGCTCAGGTGCTGACCTTTGGATTTCTCACTGCTCGTGTTCAAAATTCACCATTCAGAGGCTCATAATTGTTTTTCCTCATAAAACTGCTTTCTGAACACATCTTTTCCGTGAGAGATGAAAAAATTTATTTACAAAACTAAACTGAACCATTTTTCAAATGAGGTTTTCCCGCCAAATAGTTTGTTTTGAATCAAAAATCTAATAAAAGTGGAGAAAAAATTGGTGTCATTTCAATCTAATTTGTCAGATTTTGAGTTTTGGTAACATCAGAGTTTTTTTTTTTGTTTTTTTTTTTTTGGTCCTGAAGTGAAATCAGTTGATAGTCTGATATCTGTTTCCTGTTTTATTTTGACACTTCCTTGTGTGTTCTGGTCCTCCTTTCAGGGTCGCCCTCATGTCTTTGACCTGAGTCTCATTGTCTGGGTATATAAGACAGTGTGTGTCTGTTGTTCGGTGTCGGATTGTCTCTCCCTTTGTGTGTTTTTGCTGCCTCTCGTCTCAGTCTGCATTCGTGAGTACCTGACACGGTTGAAGAATTTGAGTTTGCGGATTCCTTCACTTCCCAAATCCCCAGCGGTTGGAGAAAGACCGTTGTGGGTCTCTGATACTGCCCCAAGTTAGAATAGATGGCACGGCCATCCCGACCGAAACCTGGATCCGTCTACGTGTGAACCTTTTAAATTCCATCTAATGCCACGCTCCATGAGAAGACACCACCCAGAAGACACACCGTAAACCCGGATTTAGTCTTTTAGGACACTTCTTTAGTGGTTTTTTAATGTTTATGTTTTAAAATCAGACCGCATGTCGACTTTCACATCGTGCGGAAACTAGAACGCGTTTTGTTCAGGTGAAGTCAACTAATTCAGGTTTAGAGCCCAAAGCGGACACGTTTTGTCTCTTGGTCACATTTTTAGTGACTGAGGAAAGAATCTCACATATCGGAGGTTAAATGCAGTTTCTCTGGGCGCATGCTGTAGATCAGGAGGAGGAAATAAATGAGTGGATGGAAAAGTTGACACGGGGAGATATAAAAGAGCCGTCGGCAGCTCTGATCGCGACGCTTGCTCACCTTCGAGCTCCGTGTCATGCCTGAGCAGCGGCTGTAAATCAGAGCAGCAGAGAGAGAAGGAGGCCGTGGATGGGAGAGAGATCTGTCCCCCCAACCAATCCTGGAATTAACCAATCTCTGAAAATGAAGTGTAAACACCTGCAGTGGACGGATACCGCTCAAATTCAGGGAACAAAAAGAAAATGGAGATAACACCTCCTCTGTTGTCTCCGCTGTTCTTTGACAGCAGGGGAGCAATTTCATGGACAACTTCCTTTTTAGTGGAAAACATTTAATGCGAGGAAAGCGTCATTTTATTTCTGCCGGCGCCGAAACATAACCGCAACCAAGACAGTTTCCAGCCCCAGAAACGGCTTAACGATGGAAACAAGGCCCGCGGCAGGAAAATGAAATTCAAGAGAAAAGGACGAGGAACAAAATAAAATGCGACTTGTTACCTGTACGTTCACTTTGATTCATCGATTGTATTTTTACTTTTAATCCTGCCTGGGGTGACTGCTGTTCAGCCTGCATTTTGAAGCGTCTTCGAAGCGTCCTGAACCCTGAGCCTCCCATCACCGGTCTGTGAATGTGTGGTTATAGCAAAAGAAGAAGTCTAGAAGTCGACCAAACTTAAACCAGGACAGGAAGATGGAATTTCAAATTTCGTTCGCGCACGAGTCGTGTTTCTCTGTAAATCTCTTTCACGTGTTTGTTGAACCAGTTCTTCTAACATGTGAATGCATTAATAAACAAATAATCCGATAATAAGTGGAGCGAAGTCATCAGTCTGAGAAAATGAGCTCTCATCTGGATGAATGAACGTGCGAACCGGCACCTCACTGAAAGTCTGAACTGCACTTTATAATAAATCACTTTTACTCTCCTCCTCCATCAGCCACTTCTTCCCTGATTTATTACAGCGGAGGTCAAAGCTGAGCATTGATTTGTGATATTCTGCACAAAAACTGTGGCAGATTATTCTTGGCAACGCTGAAACATCGGCAGTTTGACCGGGGACCAGAACTGATTAAAGTTCCCTTTGTCCTCTGTCTTTTAAGCCTTAATTACAGCCCGGCTGGTTTCTTATCGAAGGGTGGTGATGGTGAGAGGGATTATGGGAGCAGATGTCCCGCAGAGGCAGAGTCTCGTCCCTGCAGCTGTGTAATGTCGTCCCATCCATCCTGACGACAGAGGGCCCAGACCCGTCACCTATTTTCACATAACGGAGTTGTTCTTTGCTTCCCACCCACGGGGATCTGACAGAGGGCCAGCACTCCGTCTGAATCCTAATGGAAAAGTTTACTCCGAGCTCTGCCTCGCATTATTTCTTGGAAAACTTGCAGCACGTCCACAGACATTCATCACCGTCAGCTCAGGAAATCTAAGGCTTTTAACAGCGAGCACCAGTTTGACGTTAACGAACGATGATAGTTCAGTTTATTTGGACATAACCACTTAACAGCTGAGTAAATTTGTGATCTTTCTGACGTTGATGAGTAACCAAGTTCAGTAACTGCGATCTCAGTATCGATCAAACAATCATGATTCTGATTATTTATCTGAATTGAGCAGCCTTATCTTCGCTCTACGCTCGCTTCACGGTCGTGTCACATGATTTAAGTTTTTTTTTTTTTCACTTTTTCACTAAATGCTGCTAAAGTGTTAAATTTCAAATTCACTGCTCTGCTTCACATGAACAGAATTTTTAATTCTCGTCTGATGTGCACTTCCTGTAAAGGCTGATTTTGGTGGAGGAGGTGGGATGGGACATATACGTGAGTTTATGACGACTTTATTTGGTCGTTAAAAAAATCTTTGGCAGAGGAGTGTTTTTACATGATGGCGCTCTGTTAGCACAGCGGCAGGAGTGTTTCGCCTCCAGGCTGCGATGGATGTTAACCTCTAAATGAGTCTCAGGGATTGAAACATCTCATTACCGTGGAGACGAGAGGTAAACACATCCTTCAACAAGGGACGGTGACAAAGAGCACTAATTAACAAGGAATTAAACACTTTCTTAAGAGACGGTGAAGGGGGAGAGAAAATTTACACACGCACACACACACAAAACTATATCAACAGTAGCACTGAAGATGCACAAACAAAGCCAAGCCCACGTGCTGAGCGGAGAGCTCTCACTGGAGTGGAGATGTTTTAGTTTTATTTTGAAGGATGTGATTATACCGTTATCATTCAGGTGGAAAATAAGAGGCCATGATTAAATGCCCAATTACTGCTACCCCCCCCCAATCTATCCACCACCACACCCACACACTACAGACTGCTCCCAGTGAGCACATGAACTGGGAATCCAGATTTTAGTTACATTTTAACTGTCAGCTAAAATAAATCACAAACAGAAATCACATATTGGTTTATTTATAAGTGTAATATGATTGAATTGTATTTTCACATTTAAACAAATAAAGACTAAGCTGAGCCACCAACACAAATATTTAACCTCACATACACACAAGTTGTCAAGTTGTAAAGCTTTTATGTTGAGCTTTAAAAGTGACATATCACTTGGAAAACTTGTGAACGCAGCAACACAAATATGCAAATAAATCTACGTGAAACCAACCCAGGATCTGCAGCTGACAGACGACTAAACAGCGCTTTGTAGCTCATCTCTGAGACTGTGTGTAATCTGTGTGCGCTTGTGTGTGCGATGTGCACCTTTGTCGCTGAAGTCGTCGACGAGGATGACCTCTGCGATGAGCTGGGGTGGCGAGCGGTTGAGGACGCTGTGAACGGTCCTCAGCAGCGACGACCAGCCTTCGTTGTGGAACGGGATGATGATGCTGGTGTTGGGCAGCTTCTCTCCATACAGCTTCTGTTTGCAGCTACATACACACAGATGTGTCATTGACAGAGAGATGGACAATCACGCTGTTGATCATTCGTCGCTGGGATGGATGTGTTTGAGCAGGACGGCAGCCGGATGCTTTTTCAGTGAACATTGTATCTGCTCATATCTCTGAGAGGAAATAAGGACAAGGAGCAATTCATTTTCTATTCAGTAGATATATAAACAATGTCGACGGTCCAGAATACTTCGTGTCATGCTGGTCAATACAATATGATTCTAAAAAAAACAAAACAACAACAACAACACAGGCCCGTTCGGAGCGGAGAGGAAATCATGTGACGCTTAAAGAAGCTTCCTGTTGGCCCTGGTGGTCTGTGGGGGATCACCTGATCACCTGAGACTGCTGAGGCTTTAGAGAGAAGGTGAAACAAAACTTACAAACTCTCCTTCAGACCTGATAAACATCAGAAACACGTCTTTCTGATGAAACTCTGCAAAGTCCAAGTCCCCTAAATCAGTTCCATCACCTTTCTGCAGGTTGCTGTTGTTCCTGTGAGGTTTGGCCGCTGAAAGTCATTAACCATATATTGGATTCTGCGTTGGTTCCACACCGGCTGCCCTTTTGGATTTTAGGGGCCTGGGGCCGTGCTGGGGGCCACAGACTGCCATCTGTTAGTGTTCTGTCTATGTTTCACTGAAACCATCATCGCCTTCAACAACCTGGTCTGGTCCATCTAAAGGACAGCCAGTAAATAAACTGCATCCACACCGAGGCGTGGAAACCCTTTGGAAGAAACGTGTGGCCCTCAACCACAAACGGTGAATCAAGATGAGACAGACCGAAACAACCGTCACTCTTTTCTTGGTTTTGACAGTCGTTCCCGCAGCTGTTGAGCCAAGAGGAACCATACGTTTGATTTTCTTTATTTCATTTTGCTGGCCAGAGAATTTACCAGAATGTCAAAGTAGGGATATCATTAACAAGAGTTTTACAACCAGACGCTAACATGGGCCTGACGCTTGAATGTTTTCTGAAGGCTGTTCCAGCGTCCTCTTCCCAAACCTGCAAGAGCTTCACAGACCGAAGCCTACGAGCAGACAGGCACACCCAACCAACCTGTGTGCAGTCAGGTGTTTGGAAGTCGTAGCCTGTAATAAATCTTAAAGCAGCACAGTACAGAAAGTACAAAGTGAATCCTCAGGCTCTTTCTCAGCATCTTCATCGTGCAATGAATGCTGGGAGACGCTGGGCCAGGAAACGGCTTTTAAAACGGGGGAGTCGAGTGATGCGATTGGTCTTCAAATGGAGTCTCTGGAGGACGTGGTCCCTGAATTGGGGCGCAGCGATAGTTGCAGATACTACACAAACACACACACATAAACAGTACACAACTATCAGTGCCAGCAGGCTTGGAGCTACAGATACACACTTAGGACTAAGTGGTCCTTGTCGAGCTTTGTGCCTCCATCCATCAGGATTGTTAATGTCTGAGATGGTGCTGCGGGCTCGGCCTTATTCACGTATTACTATATATCACAGGTACTTAACCTTATTACCGTGGACCGTTTGAAGGTGGACCGGCTCGCTGTCGACTCTGCGGTCGTCATTTGTCGCTGGAGATATTTTGAATTGATTTGTAATGAATAATAATTAGCTTTCGATTAATGAATTGTGCTCTGGAGGGGTTTGTTTGTAGGTGTGACCTTTTCCGAAGTAAAGACCTTCAGACAGCGTGGTCGTGCCAGCGACTCGATCCTCCTGAAACGGAGACAGCATTCATTTTGTGACTTGCAACAAGCACAGCTGTTATCAGCTGCCACCACGCGCTGATGGAGAGGCGCAGCCGCCGCCTCGTGCACGATCGTCGCAGCAAGGGGCAGGACCCCCGCAGTGGAGCTAATCACAGGAAGAGTCGTGCTCCCTCACTGATGGAGGGAGAGGAAGCGAACTGTGTCAGCGACCGTGTTCGACATCAGCCTTCGTGTTTTTCATTCAAATATGAACGCAGGCAGACAGACAGACCGTCTGATCGATGGACGGCCAGCTGGGGAATCTTAACAAAGCCTGTCCGCGTCCACGGGGGAGGGAGATGTGTGTGTGTGCGTGTGCTTCAATTAAGTCTTGTCAGCGTGCAGAAATCGAATATGTCGCCGGTCTGGGCCCGGCTGCCTCTGAGGCACAGACAACATGCCAATCAGCTCGAGGCAGCAAGATGCCTACAGGCCAGATGAAGTGAGGATGGCGGGGCTTTTGCATGGAGGGTGACTGCGTGTCCATCTGATTGGACACAGGGGAGTGAGTGATGAGCATCTGGCAGCCAGGAGGGGGCAACATCAGCTCCGACAGCATTCATTCATTTAACGTATTTACATGCTCATAATTGAATTACAGCCGAGTTGAATCGAGAGTCCGCTTGGTGTTTAGGTGGTGGCTGTCCATCTGTCCTCATCCACACATGGAAGCCTCATTTTGGTGGGAGTTGTTTGAATTGTTAGAAGCAGCACAGCTGCCAGATAACGGATGGATAAACACACGTAAAGCTTCGATTCGTTTTCATTCAGCTGTTTTTGGACACTCAGATCGGTCAGTGCTTTTCTAAAGGTACCATCTTCTTTCTTTCTGTTTGCGGTGTGAGCTGAGCTGTATTCCAGCCCAGAATACACAAAATGAAAAAAAAGAAAAAGGTTTTATTCTGTCACATCAACAATAAAAAAAATGAATAACTCTTCAGCACAAGCCTTGAATCTTTACATATTCAGGCTCTCTGTTGAAAAGATTTAGTCTCACTTGCATAAAAAATCAAATTAGAAGGAAAACAGTCAAATCGTCTGTCCTTGTATTGATCTGACGGACCTGAATCTTGACTTCAGGTTTATGTCGTCTTTGCCCCAGAAGGCGAAGGAGAAGAAAGCAGCTCTGTTGTCTGAGTTACGAGCGCGTAGGAGCACATTACGTAAGCAGTTTTAAAAACAGCAGCCAGATATCTGCGGCTGAACGTTTTATTCTCTGTACCTGACAGCACAGATGGGTCAGGGCGAGAGATGCACAAGGTCAAACGAGGCTCGCTTTTAAACACAGATAAAAAGAGCCGGTCCTCCAGAGGGAACCGGCTGAGGGGAAGCTTCAAAAGCTGCTTTCCACATGAAAGAAGAGGGAGGGTCAGGAGTCGGAGGAAACTTCTCGTCAGGCAAAAAGAAAAGGTGTTATTAAAGGTCTTTCCTCCGTGTCATTCTCAGATTGAGAGGGATCACAGGGGCCAACACTGCTTCACTTTTCTTCCAGAGAAACTTTTAAGATTTGAAGATTTGAAGTTGTATTTTTTCTTCCTTCACTGTTTCCTGATAAATTTATGTCTGAGAAAGTGGATCTGGTTTATCTAAGTCACAATCTGTTGCACTTCTTATGAAACGTAATCAGCAGGACTCGACTCTGGTTTAGGAATCCAAAACAGTTTGGTGAAGGTTTAAGGAAAGGGAAAGATTTCGATTTTGCTTCGATGCAACTAAAGAACTTTTTCCTGTTTTATTAAACCAGAAGACAATTCCCCAAAAAACATCTAATTGCTGTCAACAGAGCCATAAAAATTATTAATAATGCTGCAGTCACTACAAGAAGATCAGATGTTTCGAATACCTGTTCCTGTGATTTATGAGACATGGAAATCAAAGATATATCCTGATTTAGTTCATAAAGATGGGCTTACTCCTGTTATAATCCTGAACAAACACTTCCTGTCCGTGACCTGCTGTTCCCATGGAGACGGGTTCACTCCATCCAAACCAGAGGCTCGAATAAACATCCGCAATTTCATCAAACAAGGTTCCAAACAGCTCCTCTGTTGTTTTAATGAGATCTAAAGAGAGGTCGTCTGCACAGACAGCTCCTGAAAACGAACATGATTAAAAACAAAGAAAGGAAAGACAGGTGGCAGCACCACGCAACGCACCAACACGCATACACGGGACTCACTTTGCGTGGCGGATGTCCGGCAGGGAGCGGTTCAGGGAGATCCGGTTGCTGACGTAGATGTTGAACCCGTTCTCCCTGTAGGCCTGGTCCACCTGGTCGGTTTCCATCAGCGGGAACGGCTTCCCCTGCTCGCCATTACCTACATCCAACAAACGCACAAAAATCAACACACTCCCTCAGCGTGTTTTACACCTGGAGAAATAAAGAAGCAAAAATCATCTTCCTGAAAACTCAGAGATCTGGTTGGTGAGCCAATCAGAAGAGAGGCTCTGAGACTCTCCTCTGATTGGCTGAATTAAGTTACATCTGCCTTTACTACGGACAAGATTGTATTTTTAATTCCGAAACTTTCAGTTCTACTTTGTCCCTCCAAGACAACTTTCAGATTGCCAAAATAATATTATATATAATATATATAAGTGTGATTTTTTTTTTTTTTTACAAACATTTTCAATTTTCACATAAAATAAGTCTGTGTGAGAACATTGAAATTTAAAAAGAAAATTATTCTAATAACACATATCACCAGGAACTAGTTTGACTGACTGAAAAGAGAATCAAAATATACAAATGAAATCCGTTCAGCATCACAGAAGACTGAGAAGCAGAAAAAAGATCACAGCAGACAATCATTTGTGTATCAAAATATTTGTAATACATCTTTTATCATTTAATTAGCTTCATTCTTTCATTCCTCACGCTGAGATTTTCAATTTCACACCGATAATATATCACGTATCAAGTATGTACCTAATCACTTCCTAACAACGCTTTTACAAACACACAAAGTTTATGAAATCTGAGCTCATTTCAGCAGCACAACAAATTACACAGGGCTGCATGTTTCATTAGCCACTCATCAACGCACTGCACACAAACACACACAGCCTCATGCATGCAGGCTGATCTATAGTCAGAGCAGGGTATCAAATTAAAGCAGGCTGCCTTGTTCCATTAGGCAGAAATGGTCTGTCTATATTCCTGAAGGTAATAACTGCGGAAAATAACTTCTCACTTTAATGCTTCATTTCAGAGATAAACTGTTCTACTTAACGCTGTACTTTTTGCCCGTGTAATAAACTTGTTGCGTACTACGTCTTCTGGCAGTCCTCGGGCGAATGTGAACTCTGTGAAGTATGTTGGAGATTCACTTCTATAGTTATTTTTTTTAAAAAAAGAATAAAAGCCTTTTTTGGGGGGGTGATTTGTCTCTTTGAAAATGAGGCATCCATGGATCTAATGTTTGTGCACAGTTCAGTCACAGAGAGCTTTTTTTAATCATCCGCCACTCTTTGAAGGGAATCCTTAACCTTCCTGGAGACCCATAAATTGGCCCCTTTATGTGGAAACTTCATTCAAACTTTAGACAGGTTGCACATTTGGATTTTTTTTTTCTTTTTATTGCTTTAAAGGTAATATTTTTCCAGTTGAAGTAAATCTACAGCTCGTTTATATCACTAACTATGGCGCATTTTTCTCTATAAAAAGTAGAAAATGAAGCTTTGAACTGTCGGTTCCATTTTCCCTTTTTCATGCACATGAACACGAGATTTTAATTCAAATCTTCACTGAAAATGGACGAAATGAAAGGCTAGGGTATATTTTTCTGGCATGATAGAGGACTTAAAGTGTAAAGGACGTCTAAAATCTCTCATTAAAAACAAACTTTTTCTTTTATTGCTGGAAGTCCTTTAATTCAGGAGTGATTGAACAAAGAAAACTAGATAAAGTCTGGGCATCAGGATTTAAGCGTTCGATTTAGCTGCCTGCCACAATGGTCCCACGATGCAACGCTCAAAGGAAGTCAAAGACTGGAAGAACTAATTCTATGACGTAAAGCCAATGAGGTGTCCGATGTTCACCCTTCTGCTGCACTTCTGCTGATGTTCCGCAGTCGCTGTGTTGTTTTCTTATATTTAACACTCCGGACTTTTACTCTGTTCTGTTCTTCGGTTTTATTCGCTTAATCGAAGCAAACAAAATGTTTCCCTTTCTGGATCACCTGGCCGCAACGACACACGACCTCAGAAAATAGCACAGCGACACCCGATTCACAGAAAGTGTAGAAATCGGACTCGTACAGCTCTCGTCCGCTAAAAACACTCAACATTAAACATTTAGGCAAAGGAGGAGGTCAGGTGGTAGTTTATACAGCATCCAGAGCGTTGTTAGCTGACGTTAGACTCGGTGGGTCGGATTCATTTCCAACGGTGAGCAGAAGTCTCCACGTTACCGTCACATTTTAATTCAGGTTTTGGCGTCTCTGACAATGTCTTTGGTTTTGACTTGAGCTTTAATTTACAGCGTGCAATGAGTCATGGGATTGCTTTGGCCTCAAAGGGTTCTACGGTGCGGATCATTCAGCCCGGAGACTTTCCAGGCTGAAGACGTGATCCAGCTGTCTGTATGGAAGGAAATTAACTGTGTGACTCTCTTCATGCTTCCAGCCCACGGAGACCTGATATCTGTCTTTGTCTGGTTTCATCTTTTTTTTTTATTTAAATTCAACTGATTTATTTAACACAAACACTCATAAAAAAAAATCCATATTTCACACCCCAAGAGAGTTTGAGCTGAAGCAAAGTACCATTAGTGGAAAAAGAGAAGTGAATTATGAGGCAGAACTTTCTTTTTCATGGAAAGGGAAGTCATAAAGTTATAATTATATATCCTGGTACCCCACAAAATCTACTACATGACCTTTTAGAGTCTCAGTCCACATGGTACTTGCTCACAAATTCAGCTGATTCACCACTTAAGTATCTCCTAATAACACATAAAGGCCAGTTAAATCTGTTGCTTTGCAGTAAAAAGGGAGAGGTGTGTTTCTCACTGGAGGCCTCCGGCTGAATCGATGCTTATTGTATAAGATTAACTGTGTTTAATTATGAACTCAGAACTTTACTCGCAGCATCGATTTACACTGCTTCTGAAAGAGAGGAATGTTCTCAGCAGAACAACAGCATCAGCAGAGAGAGGTTGGACTTACCGATGCGAGCGGCGTCTCTCCTCATGGCTTCGTAGTCGTGCCAGTCTGTCCGCCGCACGCCGTCCAGTCCCACCTGGGCGACCTTCCTCATCGGGTTCAGCTCCTGCGGCGGCACACAGGAGACAAACGGATTAGGAGGTTGGAGGAAATCGGTTTTTAGGTCAGCTGTGTGGTGTTACCTGTTAAACCATCTCCGACTGCCTCTGTGAGGCGGCACAAGCCCCGAGGACTGAAGGTTTGTAAGTTTTCCTGGAATTTCTCGGGTAATTTTAGCGTTACTATATGTTTACCTATCAGGAGTTTTAGCTCCAAGCAGCTACTTCTGCAGAAAGAGACAACACGAGCTTGTAGAAGAAAAGAAGCTGCACTCACGTTGAGAGGAACGACGGTTGTGTTTGTATACTCGAACCTGGTGAATAAAGAAAGATTCATGCTAACGACGATTATGCCACAGAAACGAATGGCTCCTTTCAAGAAGCATTTATGTGCCTTCATAACATTAAAGTCTGACTCTCACGACGCTCCCACCGAGTGCGTGGAAATACACCAAGGAACATTTTTGTTGGATCACATCTGGAAAATAAATGAAAATTGAGTTTATTCCAAGAGAACGGGGTGCCGTTGTCATGACGATAAAGAAGATTATGCTTTCATGTTGCAGGTAAGACATATTTCCACAAAAACTGCATTCCCTGGCATGCTGAGTGGTAGAAAACCTTTTACAGACTACAACTCTTTCATTAACAGTGTTTGTTTCTTGTTTATTCATATTTATATGCCTTTTATTTTGCTTCCTAAAGGGCGCTGCTGACTGCTGGCTTCTTTAAGAATCCACCTTAAATTTCCCTGCCATTAGGAGACACACACATATACAAACACACACTCATCACCATAAGCTATTATTCTCCACTCAGCATTAAAATGCATAATCAGCCATTTACGAAATTCTCTCTGCTTCAGAAATGACTTTTAGTGACTTCGGATATTATAGGATCACGGCACAACGCTAAATTAATTGGTTCCACAGGAGGATGCAATTAGCAAAACGTTGTTAATACAAGCGACACGTCTGACTGCAAGGAATACCATTAGCCAGGTCGTTAGCTGATACCACAGTACAGTCAAACAAACCGCTGTGGCGAGTGTGTGAGTGTGTGTGTGTGTGTGTGTGTGTGAGTGTGTGTGAGTGTGTGAGTGTGAGAGTGTGAGTGTGTGTGAGTGTGAGAGTGTGAGTGTGTGTGAGTGTGTGAGTGTGTGAGTGTGAGTGTGTGAGTGTGTGAGTGTGTGTGAGTGTGTGAGTGTGAGAGTGTGAGTGTGTGAGTGTGTGAGTGTGTGCGAGTGTGTGAGTGTGTGTGAGTGTGAGTGTGTGTGAGTGTGTGTGTGTGTGTGAGTGTGAGAGTGTGAGTGTGTGTGTGTGTGTGTGTGTGTGTGTGTGAGTGTGTGAGTGTGAGAGTGTGAGAGTGTGAGTGTGTGAGTGTGCGTGTGTGTGTGAGTGTGTGTGAGTGTGTGAGTGTGTGTGAGTGCGTGTGAGTGTGTGAGTGTGTGAGTGTGAGAGGTAAACTGCAGACAGTAACTGCGCTCTGATTTCGCCGTTCACTTCCAGACTCCTTGACATTTCAGAGACAGCCGAGCCAATCAGCCGAGGTGCTGGATCCTGAATAAAACAAGACTCCATACGTACTTCCTGTTCACTGTGAGTCGATAACACAACTATGCTGTTACATGTTTATACTATTCTGTTGTACATCAATCAAACTGTGGCTTCAGTGCTTCAGATAGAGATGTACAGATGAATTCATGTATTCATATAGTGACATAAATAGGTCAGCGGCCTGTTTGTAAATGCTCTGAATGAATCCGTGTGTATAAATAGAACTGTACAAATGAAAAATCCACAAAAAGGAATGAGGCAGGAGTCCAGGACAAAAGTCAGAATGAAAAGACGCAGCTGAGTTGTTTCTTTTGGGACTCAGTGTCTTTGTTTGAGTAATAATTTAACACTTCGATGGTGATAAACCAAGTGAAATGAAGGGTCTTTTTCCCACAGACTTCAATTCAACGTATTTTACACCCTGTGATGGGCGTGAGATAGAAAGTAGGTTGTAGCTTTAAGACAAAACAAGATGTGAGGACGGCTAAGGAGGCTCTGTTGGCGTTGAAATGATGCATGATGGCGCTCGTGTGCAGGTCGTACATAGAAAACAAGATGATTGGACGCACACTTTGACTGCACAACCCTTTAACCTCGTTTGAATGCAGAAAATCGGCATAAAATAACAATTACCTAATTACTCTGATTGATGGCGTTACCGCCGTCCTGCAAGTCGGAATAAATGGCCGAGTTTGATGTTAAAGACAGAACGTCGTCCTTTTTCTCTTAACTTTGCCTGCGTTGTGTTACAGTTCACTGGCGGTTTAATTCCTCCTCCTCTCCTCCTCTGTCTGCTTCACGTCTTCTCCGAGCGTCAGTCATGCCTGAGCCTGACATTCAAGGAGATTACATCTGTGTGTTTCCAAATAAAAGGAAGCTGCTCTGTGCCACCCCGTTCCCTTTGATTAAATTTTCAGCACACGTCACCGTGTTGTTCCGCCGGGCCTCTCTGCTCCACCAAGACCTTGTTAAACGAGACAAGGAGGAGGAAAAAACTTCTGCAGTCTCGGTCGCTGAGATCATTTTTGCATGAGTCTGCTTAGGTGGTATTTTTTTTTTACAGAATAACATACGAGAAAAATAAAAATATGTCTCCTTTCCCCGTCCTTCTAACTCACACACACTCACAAGGGAATAAACTCCCAGAGAAGCTGTCGGGATCATTCAACACTAACATGCAGGAAATGGAACTGGACACCACATTAACCCAGCAACTTCCATCTCATTACCTCCCCTCCTCCACCCAAAGACTCACATTCATTTTCATTCACTTCATTTTAGTTAAACCGGATTCTGTTCGGTTCCGTTTGGATTTACTGTCAATCTGGGTTACGTCGCTGCGCAGCTGAAAGGAGCAGCCCGTCTGTTCAGGTTACAGCAGCATCCAAACTGGAGTCGACAAACATCCCTACCCATTTTTTTTTTTTTTACGTTGTCACCTAAAGACGACGGTCCAGTCTTACTGGTCATTTAGGTCATTTAGAGACTATTAACAAGTGAATATTTGACTTTTATGTACATTCAGCAAGTAAACCTTCACATAAAATCCAGTTTATGTTTGTTTGGGGTGATGAGAAAATATAAAAAGCCTTCGACATGGTGGCAGCTTGTTTTGGCATCAAATTCATACAAGACATTAACACGCGAAAACATTTTTTAAAAAAGGAAGGTTTGACGCAGAACTTAAGTAATTCCATCCATCCATCTTCTACCTGTGCCTGGGCCACACCTGGGCCAACACACAAAGACAAACAACCACTCACGCTCACATTCAGACCTACGGACAATTTAGAGTCACCCGTTAACCTGGACATGATTTCTTTGGACGGTGGGCAGTAACCGGCGTACCGGAGGAAACCCACACGGGCGGGAACCGAACCCGACACAATAATTTAATCCAAATAAATTAACAAAACGCTCTGCTTGTTTTTCACAAAATACTGACGCACAACTTTTCCCATTTCAGTGGTGCTTTCATACATAAGAGGGAGCCAAGCCAAGGAACGCCAGAAAAGAAGAAAAAGTGTGTCACCATTTCAGCTTTCACTGCAGACTTCAATGTAAATGTAAACATTCATTTTGTCCTTTTGCTCTTTTCTTCCATATTTAATATGGAACAATCCATGTGACTACTCAGTGAAACGAACAAAAGAATGCCTGATTACAAAAACAATCGATTGGCCCGACCTGATGTGATCGACTCCAACGCTTGAAAAACATCTAATTCAACCTTGGTTCAAAGATCGGTGGGTGAATCTGTGTGGTGCGTTATCACACACATCTCCACCCCCATAAAAGCCTGTGTGAGTGGAATTCACCGTGTACAAAATGGAGTAGAAACATCATTTTGGTGCTCCCCTGCTGTGCGATCTGCCGCTCATCATCAGACAGATGAGCTTCCTGTTGCTGCGAACAAATTTCTTCTCCAGACTCTTTTCTGCTCAATCAATATTCAAGGTGCAGCATGAACCGGCTAATAGGGCATAGCAGGGACTACACCAGCAGCCACGCAGCCCGTGTTTTATCTCCATCAACTGTTCAATCATTAATTACAAAGCGCTGTGTCCGATATGTGACAGGCTGTAATGGAAATTCATATTTTATTGAGCAAAACATTCAGAGAGACAGAGGCAGAGGTGTGGAAGAGGCCAATTTCACCTGCATGAGTGATCACTAATTAAGTTTCATGTCGCCTTTGAATGGTCCATTCATCAATTCATCTAATGTTTGCTGATTACAAAGTGTCTCTTCCCGGGTGGAAATAAACATTATGAGTTCCACTTTGAAGGCTTTTTTTTATTGATTTGCAAATGTGAGTGTGTGTTTGTGTACAAACCGGAGCACAAACAACAAGTTGGCTTTAGGATTAAACCCACGACGTCAACATATCTTTCACACTCAGCTGCATCAGCTGGATAAAACGCCGGTCCAGCTGATGCAGAAGAGATGAGCGGTCACTAACTTCATTTATTCTTCATTTGTTCCAGAGGACGGTCTGTTCGACGCTTCGCTGTTTTGGAGTTTCGGGGTTCAATCTGAAGGGAAGGTGGTGAGATATAATGTCTGACTTCCAAAGGACGCACACAACAGGTCTGAGGAAAGTGGCTGGGTTTGTTACTCGACCACCAGTTTACCATTTCAGGTACAGCCCCACGCTACACACCAAAAATAACGTCCACAGTCGACAGCCATAGAAACAGATACTAAGGAAGGAAGGCACTCAAGTCTCATCTGCACTCGAGGAAGGGTTTCTTTGCCCCGCTACACTTTTTTTAACCTTCTTTTTACTTTTTTTTTTTTTACATTTTGCTTTTTACTGTTGAAACCATCTAATCATCTTGTACCATCTGCCACTGCTTTTAGAAAATGTCTTACACATGGAACCTAACCAGACTTGAAAAGGTCCTAAGCATGACAAAATGAGAGCGAGAGAGAGAGAGAGAGAGAGAGAGAGAGAGAGAGAAAAGGAAGATCACAATGAAAGGAAAGACTACAGTGAATGGAAATGCCATGCTAACCTCTGAGGCGTCACCTTTTGGGGTTTTATTCTTCAGGAGATTTATTTTTGAAGAAAAACAAAAAAGAAGAAATCTTCTGAGGGGAAGAATTCAAAGCCAAATCACAACAAAATATCAGCGACCTCAAAAATTTCTTTAGCAGCAGAATGAACAATGACGCAGAGAAATCCAAGTCTTGGCTGTGGTTTTATGTGCGTCTGTGTCATCTGTCTGAAATAACCCAGGTGGGCCTCCACTGAATCAGTACCACTGGGGTAATGCTTTGTATTGCCCCAAGAATGCCCCGGGCCGTCCTGCTGTTTCACTGCATCCCCAATGCCGAGCCCAACGTATGCCATTCATGTTCAGGCTAAGCATTAAATATCAACGAAGTATCTGTCTGAAATGTCTGAATCCACTCTACAATTCTTTTGAATATGCATGATGTGTAATTTTTTTTTTATTCATACTAGTTGATTGAATTAAATTTTGTAAAATGTGTTCGTCTGCTGTTTGTTTTTTGAAGTCTATGTACAGTCATACATACACCTGACGTAAGAAGCTGGTGTGAAACTCGACTTCCGCAGATTTTAGCTCTGACTTCAGCTTGATCCCTGAAGGAGCCGGTTCATTTGGTTATTTGTGTTTGTCGTCCTCATTGATCTGATCCATCTCTGCACTCCTTCACGTTTGCTCAGTGTTGCTACTTTCATATTTGGAGCATTCCCTCGTGAGCAGCCAATGATTTTCAGCTGCTTTCACATCTGTTGTGCACGATGACAAAGAAGAAGCTTTTGTTTAGCGTGGAGGAAAAGCTGGTATTAGCAGCAGAGCAGTGAATCTGATAAGAGCAGAGCTTCCCATTCCTTGTGTGAGGAGGATGAATCAGACCATCTTGGGTCAATACTTCACTCCTCCTGCAGAGAGAGTCCACAACTGCTCAGAGTGACGACGGGAACTTCTCCTCTTCTGTGTTTTTTTTTTTTTTTTCCTTCCCTTTCCTGGTCTGTCAGATCACAGGCGGATCTACCTCGACCCCCAGAGACACAATTACCTTTCCCGTTCTACCTCACCCTCTGCTCCCCCTCCACCACCTCCAGCCACTTCACAGACAAGTGAGTCTGGCCTGGTTCCCTCCCTCCCTCCTTCCCTCTTCAAAGACTATGACACTTTAACACAGTGCTGCTGGCGTGATGGAGCAGGATGGAGAGATGAATAAGTCCGACAATAGTCCATTCCCAACTGAGAATAATAACGTTTAAATCAGGAGACTGTGCGTCATCTGTGCAGCAGGTTATTAGGTTCTGTTGCTAGGCGACATCCGGTGGTTGCAACAATGGAGACAGGAGTGAAGGGGAAATGCACGGCGGGTCAAGAAAGCACAGGAATGGGACGCTGGAGAGCTGCATTCGATTCCCACGTGAAAGCAGCAGCTTGTGTCGGCCACCCTGTGATCACTAACTGTGCTGTTAGTGATCATCTGAATGATGATTCTTTCAAAACGAACTCAGCATCTTTTCTAAAACCTCACCGGGCCACGGCGGTACAGTAAAACAGATCTGCCGTCACAACCATCTCATTCAGATTAAAGGACTTCTGTTCAAGGTTCAGTCACTTATTCTTATTCGGGGCAGAAGAACCCGACAAACAGCTCGAAGACCGACACAATCTTTTTTACACGTTGCAGTTCAAATATTTTCTACAAAGACATCCACCAAACACAGAGGAACTTCTTCATCATCAGCATTGTCGCACTGAAGCTCAAAAACAGAGGGCTCGAGGCGCAAGACCTCCAGGCAAGAGCTCCCGTGGTGAGTTGCTCTGAAGCTTCCTCGAAGTGGAGGCCACAGCACAGTCCATTATCTCCCAAAAGGAGTCATTATCCAGAGTCCTGCTGAGACAGATCGAGCAGCCAGAGGACCAGAGAAAAGCCAGGACTCATCGAGTCCTCCACCTCCTGCAGTTTCAGGCTCTCTGCTCTGATATTGATGGATTGTGGTACGAACATGGTATAAAATGTGAAGATCGCCTGCTGTTTTCATGAGCCAAGCAGATGAGGGCTCCCAGTCCTTTTTGATTTTAGCTATTAAGTCAAAGATGAAAAGGGAACAGAAGGACATGAAAAGATTGTGCGATAAAGAGTGCAGTCTTGTTTTTATTTGTGTGTTGGTTTGTTTTGTTTGTTTTTTTTTTAATTGTAGGAGAAATGAAAAATTACAAGGCTGTCAAAGTGCAGCTGCTGTTTTATCAGAACCCACCCTTCCAACAAAACGCCGCCCATGTACGAGCCAACGACCCATGCATGGCCCCGTTTTATTTCATCCAAGGCCTTGGGATTGGAAATTTAAATGTCCTTACGTCCTTTGAGGGAAGCTGGTCAATTCGGAGAATACAGTGTGATGCAATTACAACTTTTCGGTAACAGCTGAGAAATTTCCCCTTTTCCCTGAATATTCTTGAGAATTTATCTGGTCTGCACAGAAACTCATCCACCCCTGGGACCAACTGGAAACGCGACTGTGAACCAGATCTGATGCCTTTTGTGCGGCTCAAAAAGCAAACTGGTTCCAATATGTTTGAACCTGAAGAGTGGAAGCCAATCACACGCTCAGGTGTAACTGGGAATATATTTTTTTTAACTCTCTCCCTCTCTGAAGCTGTAGCTCTATATCTGCTGTTATCTGCGTGAACACACACGGTACACTAACAAATTGTAGAAATACGAACAGGAAAGTACACACTAACTGGACAGATACACTCTCAGTATGTGCACAAATGAGAAAAAGGCCTGAGTAACACAAACTAAGTAGGGCAAACTGCACAAGTGAACACAACCACACCTCCAGCCCAAAGCAATCCTGCTATCACCGGGCTACAGCCGACTGAGCCTCCTAAACAGCTGAGGGATATTAATAAATGTTGGCGGATGCAGCTGGGAAACATGCAGATATCGCAAATTCGACTCATATTACTGCTGCTGAACACTTCAATACATTTGCACACACCGCTGCTAAAAGAGGCCATGTTTTTTTTTTGGTTTTTTTTTTGTAAAGCCTGTTAAGTACATGAAATGAGGATGACAAAAAAAATTCTCTTTGTAATCACTCTGAAACGGTGATCAAACTCAGTGCTGCAGTGTCTTTTTGTTTTTTGTTTTGCTTTTTGCTGTCGAGGTTCTCTCAGTTGTTTCAGGTGCAGTCGAGCTGCAGTTCTCTTTAATTTGAAGAGAAAGGTGGGATTTGCTCTCCTGAGATTATTGAACCTGAAACTGTCGATGCGATTCAGCAAAGACTCTAAAATACTTCATCATTTTCAAAAACGTAAACCACAAATTACACCCAATAAAGTTGACGCATAACCAAGATGTCACAATCAGGTCTGTGAGCCTCCAATTTATAATGTAGCCGTCAGCCATCCTCTTTTTAAACCAAGTGAAGTGGAACTGGGGACGAGCGAGAGATGGATGTCCGTAGTTCCGCCCTCTAATCCACCCAGTCGGTCTATTTTTCCTTTGTTTCAAGAATTAACATCTCGTACTGAAGACTGAGATCACCAAGTCATCAGGAGTTTACTGAGGTACTAAATTAAACAGTTTTTGTTGTTCTGAATGATGGAACTTTACAGTCTAACTTTGTTGTTCTGTCAGAGTCAACAGAAGTGATTTTATTCCAGTTACAGTCAAAACAGGGATCCTTCTCCAACCTACTGCCAGCTCACAAGCTACGACTCCGGCTGTCTGCTCAACTGCTGAGCATTCTGAGTATTCGTTTACAGCTGTGTTGGAACTGCTGCAATCACAGCCTCCGCTGGCTCCGGTCCAAAGCCCTCTGAGCTCCTTATCATGTTGGAGGGAGAGGAAACCGGGGTGGGGGGGTGACATGGAAGAAATGCTGCATGGTGGCCATTAAGTGCTGCGCAGTATTGGTACCACCAGCGCAAAGAGCAGCCTCCTTTCCCGTCCGAGCTAAACGCAGAGCTGAGAGAACAAGCAGCCATTTTACGTGCCAAGCAGAGAAATAGCATTTTTAGCTCAGTGTGCTATAAAGTCTGACCGTTTTGTGTTGTGATAATCACAGGAGATCCACACCGCAAACACACACCCCGCTTCTCCATCTATTTTTCTCTAAACTCATTAAAAAAAAAGGGACATTTTCCCATACACTTCAATACAATCCGGATTTCAGGCTCTTTTGTTGGCTTCACTTCACAGATAGATACAGTTAAAAATGATGTCATGTTGTTAATCATAATAATAAATCCCCCGAAGTGGGACAGTTTCTGACTGATTGCTGATCTGATGCTGTCTCTTTAAGGACGTGTTTGAATCAGCAGGTCATGTTTCAGGTTTAGGTTTGATTCACTGAAAGAGAAAAAATAAAATTTGAAAAATGCCCGCTGAGGTGTGAATGACGGTTTCACTTCTGAGCTGTTTCAGAGATCAAAAGGACCATTAAACACCTTCTTTATTTTCACACCTGCCTGAGCGAGTTCCTGTGATGATTCTAAGGTTTTAAATATTTCATTCATTTCCTCACTAATTCTACTTCAGTTTTCTCTGCTGCGTTCGGGACCGTCACGGTTAATTAGATCCAACTTAATGAGGGCGTCATTACAAACAGCGAGGTGACTTCCTCACAGCATCCGTCATCCGTTGTTGTTGTCGTCGTTTTTGTCATGACAGGTAGCGGGTGTGATAACTTTGTGGTCACCAAACCAACTGAAAGAGGTTGGAGCTGATGTTGAAGGAGACCACGTTCAGAAGAGGAGCATCTCTTTGTCTTCATTTCAGATCCACAGTCACATGACCGGCAGCAGCCCCCCCCCCCCTCTCTCTCTCTGTGTGTGTGAAGGTCTCTCTGTCGGCAGGACTCAGAGTACAGATGAGTGACCCGTCTATGCTTGTTGCTGCCGAGTTTGGCTCTGCTCAACACGGGGGCCTCCTAAAAGACAGATGTGGCTTTCAGCAGCTCCCCCTGGCCTTCCTCCCAGCATCCTCCATGATGTACATGCCCCCCCCCAGTCTAGAACAGCCCCGCTCCGCTCCACTGGGCCGCAGAGACTACACTACAGCGATCAATTCTCAATATGGTTAAGAGGAGCAAATCAATTGGTTTAACACAAAGAACTGTCAGTGTGCTGCTGAGAGGCCATTTTGGTTTTAAACAACACGGAGAGGAGCTGGAATTCTGACTCTTCCGTACGAGCATGTTTCCATTTTCCAGTTTGATCGCTGATAAAAGGCTCCACCCTACCTGCTGGCCACGCCCCCTTCAATCAGCCAACTCAGCTCACCTGTGTGTCACTCATCAAGCCAGAAGAAAAGCACCTGCAGCTCACTCAGTCTTTGCTGGATTGTTCTTCACCTTCTCCTCAGCAGCAGGTCAGTTTTCTGTCTTTGTCTTGTCCGCAGTGAGCTGCCTGTTCTGGTTCTGGTTCTGGTTCTGATGTTCTGTTTGTGGTTTCCCATCTTTGGTTTTGACCTGCTGACTTCCCTGCTCTGACTTCACTTGTTTCTGTGCTGGTTTGTCTGAACTGATCTCTGGTTCCAGAACTATTCAGCTGCTGCCTGTTAGAAACAGCACGTGTTGAAAGCTGGAAAACGTGTTTTTAAAAAAAAGTTGCAGGACCGAAGGGAACAGCTTCTGACCAGGCCAGTCTCATTTTGGCCGGACCTTGGCGGTCTGCACTTTCTCTGTGGGACCACACCGTCATAGACCAGATCCTCTGAAGGATGCTTCTGAAAGCACTTTCTCAGCATTGGCTGATCTTGTGCTGTCATAGTTACAACAACATGGTCTGAATAGAACTGCTACACGACCGCAGCTCTACTGTGTTTTATCGGCCCACTGGACGTGGTTTTTGTCGCTTTATATTTCCCCCCCGCCATCATCGTAACCGGTTGATGTTTCCTAGCAACAAAACCTAACCATAAGCCATAATGACCAGAGGACCAATGGGTTCGCTCCTTTTTCCTTTCGATGCGTGCGCGGTGTCGGTGATTGGTGTGATCTGATGCAGAGGAGCAAACTGCTGACTCTGGATCTGTAATCTGTGCTCATTACAAATAAGTAAAAACGCTCCAGGACAAACAGAAGTCTGGTCGTCATAAACGCCAACAAGGAAACAACTAGAGAAAAGGCTTCTCGTCTTCCTGTCTGGGTAAATAAAGTAAAAACAATCTGTATCTTTTCTTTTTATCAATTTCCATTCTGTTTTTTCCAACACAGCAGGACAGGAAGGAGACTGCAGCTCAGTGTTTCTGATCTCATTCTGATGGTTTAAACTGCGTCTTCTACAAGTGAAACAGACAGAAACCAACAAGGGGAAGAAAATATCTGCAACAAACGTCTCAAACAAGACTTATGTGGGGAGAAGAGAGGCTGAATGGGATTAGGGTATTGATTCTTATTTTATTTTTTATTTTTTTTTATCTACTTCAGTGAAGCCATAACAGCCCGCTGGGAGCACTCACACTCAGAACACAGTAACAAATATTGTTCCTCATTTGTTCTAATGAAAGTTTACAATGAAGGAGATGAATGTCTGCCTTCCCACAGCGCGCTGACTCCAAAATAAAGTGCCGGCTGATGACAGCCTGTCCTAATATAGGTGTTTCACCGCCGGTGCACAAGTGGGAGATTCTTCAGGATGACAAAACTCCACTTTCCACCTTTGTCACACCACTCAGGTCTCATGACTTGACATTTTCCAAAAGGCCAAATATATAAAAATTAACCCGAGCTGAGCTGATGAGCTGGCTGATGAGTCACAGCACAACCAAACATCCCAGTGCAGCAGACGGTTACAGTCCGAGCCGGCTCACACCACGCTGAGATTCTGCCCCCCCCCCCCGTATCCCATCAGCATATATGTCGCTTTCAGGCATATCAGCCAGAAATGTCACACAGCAGCCACACTGGGTCTAATCACCTTCGAGTCAGCCATCAGTTTACAGCATTCAGACACTGAGCAACCACGACTTCCCGGAAAACCACGAGCACAAATATGTTTTCTGCCGTAAAGGACGAGCCACAGCATCGTTTGACGCTCTGAGAACATCACAGCAACTGGTCAAGCTTTGGGAGAGATTCTGGTCTGAGAGTTCAAAATGAATTCTGATACACACACACATACAGTACAGGCCAAAAGTTTGGACACGCTTTCCTATTCATTTGAATGAGAAGGTGTGTCCACACTGTATATATTTAATCTTCCCAGATTTTATAAACCCCACACGACTGTGGTCCAGCGTCATGTGTCTTTAGTTCCATCCACCAGCCTCCAGCTCTGCAGCCGTTAATAAATGTAGCACTTCATTGGCTCTGCACATTTTCCAGCAAATAATTACATTCCTGACAAAGCATGTTCAGTATTGCATTCCATTGCATATAAATGTCATTTCTAGACGTCACGGTTGCTCGACTGAGCTGTCCAGAGGCGACGGAACCCTGAAGCACGAGGGCTCGACAGAGCAGAAACCAACTTTCCATTAAGCCCTCCACACTCCACAGCAACAGCGTCCATCCACGACAGCTCTACCATCCAAAGCTGTTCATAAGAAGTCAGCAAGCCTACGGTGACGACAGGATCAGGGGGCAGCACTCCTTTGGATAAATGTTCAGACATCCTTCCACTCTTCCTTCGGTTGGCTCTGCTGTTGTGTAACAACATCAGCCAGAAGCCTTTTACAATTTTGGAAACCTGCGCATGAAATAGACTCACCAGGAGAACCTGACCCCAACCTTTTCCTTCTGGGCATCACTGCAAGGTCAGAATGTTCAATTAAACAGAATAAATATGATCCCAACGCTCTGAAGCAACTCACTAATGAAGATAGATTAAATTAGCCTTTAAGTTGTTGTTGAAACCTTGAGGGATATTACAGGCAATCTATGCAAAATATCCTTTTAAAATGATATCAAATGAAGCAGAGGGTTAGAGCGCAGCGGCAATCTATTTTAATTTTCTACAAAACACGACAATGGGCCTTGAAGGGGTTCTCTGGTATAAATGACTTGGGACTCACTTTGGAAAAGGCTGAAATTGAAAAAGTAATTGTAAATATTAGTGACTTTCAGAGTGAGACAGCGGATCGGCTGACTCGACACAAACTTAAATAGGTGAATATAAGACGCTGTGTCAGAATCGATCCACAAATTTATTATACAAAGAAAAGACCTGCTTTTGTATCATGCATTATAACTTATGCCATCATAAATTCTAAGTGCCTGCTCTGGTCTTCTGGGGAGAAATTCATCTGAACCTGCTGCTGTATGTCACTGAGGCTCAACATTTGACTTCAACAGCAGCACATACATCTAATCCGGATGCTGAAAGTTGGAACTTGTGCATGACTCATGCTAAATGAGCTGCCTCTTTCCAGTGTCTGTTTTACCTCGGTGCCTGCTGAATCCGTATTTAATCCCTCAGACAAATTGAAATCGCTAACATTCTGAGCTCACTCGAAGGGGAAAAGTGCTTGTTTCATGGTTTCGTTGGAAATCAGATATGGAGTTCAGGGTAGCTTTTCCCATCTCATATGTGCAGAATAAACAAACCTCCTGAACACATCTTGGCGTGCCCATCACTCCCACCAGTGGTTTCAAGGCAATTCCCCGCTGAGTGTAAACACCAGCAACAGGACACAAAGCACTTCATGACTTTTTCATGTACACTGGTGAGCTAGTTATAAAAGCCATTTCTAGATGACATAAATTATTTAAAATAACGAAATACTTGCTGGTTCAGAATGAAGATCTGCTGCTTTTACTCTGGTTTATGTTGTTTATAGGTGCACAGACAAAATAAGCAGATCAGCCACGGTGTGTGTTCTCATCATTCTTGGCATTTCAAATACTAAAATTCTGAGTTTGTCCTCGTGTCTTATGCAGATAACCGGGGGAAGCATTAGTCGTTCCCCATGGCAACAGTAACATCATGATCAGTGAAGGAAACCGACTCCTGTTGCTTACAATAAAAAAAAGACGTTGCCACATTCCATATTTCATTTAGGACTAACTGACAACTCAGAGGAATGACTTCACTGGGAGATGATCTGATGTCTAACTTCTTCAGCGTCTCCACAGCCTCTTCGACGACGACAGTTCTAAAATTAAAATATGCCATGTTCCCTCAGTAAGCAGTTAAAATAGAGAAGAGTTGAAATGTTTGTTCGCTTCATTTCCCCGAAAAAACTGAAATCCTCAAATCCCTGCTGCCGCTCTCCGTGGTGCTGAACCGGAGCAGCGGCGCTCTCCGTGGTGCTGACTGAAGAAAGTCCGCCAAACACAGACCGGGAGGGAAAACCGGATCCCACCGCCGGTTTCCTGACCCCCCCCCCCCCTCAAATCCTCCTCGAGCTTCCCGCCTTACCTGGATCGGGTGAACACCTCCCGGAGCGTCCACCGCGTCGGGCGAGTTGTCGAAGACCCGGTCCCGGTACAGAGACCACAGCCCGACGTTCGGCAGGAACAGCAGAGCCGCTACGAGCAGCCCGGCGACCTGCAGCAGCCTCTTCTCCTTCCGCCTCATCTCTCCTGGAGCTGGGGGGACAGGAGGACAACGACACCGGGGGGAGACGGCGGCTGGTGGGGGACGAGGACGAGGACGAGCCCTGGAGCCGGCTCCTCCAGAGCGGAGACAACTTTCGGTGTGACTGCTGGGGTGGGAAGTGTAGAGGAGGAGGGGAGGAGAGGGGAAGGGGAGGGGGGGAGGGGGGGGAAGGCTGCTTTCAAGCTCGTTGTAACATCCACACATCCGGTCATGACTTTCAAAATAAGACGCCCCCCTCGGCCGTAGACTCGCTCGTTGCTCTCACTGTTTTCAAATACAAAGGCAGCTTCGATTGTTTCCCCACTGGAAGACTCATCACTACAGATAAAATGGAAAGAAGGAGCTGGAATTCATGACCTCAAGAAAAAACCAGAGCTATTTTTAACTGAACCATAATTTACAGACTGAACTAAACTGTAAGGAGCCACAGAAGGCCGGACCATGAAGAAGATTTTCCAGATATTCTCTTCTGTATTCATCTGGTGGAGGGCAGGGTGTTCTGCACTCTTCATGTTCAGCCTCTCCTGTAAATGGCACAATCGGTGCTTTTGTTTTGAAAGCTCAGACACTTCTCCTCTTGTTTTCTCATTTTCTATGCAGAAGCTTGATGCAGTCTCTTATTTTGAAGGAGCACTTGGCGGGATAATAGAGAGAGATGCTCAGTGTCAGAACGCAGAGTTTATATAAACTGGGAAGGAAAAAAATGGAACCATCAATGGAATAACAGTATGAGCAGATAGTTTGTTTCATTTTGGTGTGAAGATCAATCACATTCGCCACGAAGAGGCTCTAAAGGCCATCGGTGTCCTGTGAAGGAGCAAAAAAAAAAAATATCCTCATAAGCTTGTCCTGCTGGAGTCAAAATGAAAATGGCAATTATTCGATTTCTATGACCTTCTGATCTAAAACGAGATTTGAAAATGAAGCTGTGCGTTTCACAGAGATCTCAATAGAGAAGTGATCTGATCTCATTCATCTGCATGTCTGACAGGTTTTCACTGTCAAGACAAGCTTCGAGTTTTCAAACCCACCAAAACGACACATGGTGTTCGGTTGGTTCGGTGTCTGTCTGGCTCAAAAAGAACAGCTAAGTTGTCGTGCAGCTTCCTTTTGTGTTCCAACACAAAGCAGCAGCTCAACACTCTCCCACTCCGCCCCAACCACCTGCTATGATGACCATTTCTCACTTGACTGCAAGAGCTCAAATTACAGGGTTTTGAATTTGATTAAGGGAGAAGTAGGCAAACACTGTTTTCATGGTTCTGTTTGTGTTAAATATAGTCTCCACTCTTCAAATTACAGCAGTTCTCTATGGCATTGAATATTCATGTCACAACAAGCCACTTCAATGTTTTTTTGTTTTTTTTTTAAACACTCTAAATGATTACTTATTAAGAGGTCAGCTCGCAGAATCTCAATAATCTGCCTCGTTTTTATTGGACCCTTCTAACTGAAAACAAACTTTCACTTCTATTTGTTATGATATTTGAATCATGAAGCCAGTTGTTGGATTCATCAGACCGTTTCATTATCTTGTTTGGATACCTATTTCTGTAAAAATACTGAAGGGTTCTTACGCGTAATAGCTAAATGTGCCATGGTGGTCATGGTATCTCATGTTTGTATTTCCGTCGTTGCTCTCTGGAGACAGCGGTGACGTCTTCCTGTTTATTTAACCTGATGCAGCACATTTTATGGCTCAGTCCATTGAGACAGAATGATGGTTCAGTAATTGCTTCTCGGGGAAGTCGCCGCCCGGCCTTTTCTGAATGAGCTCTGCTAATAGCTTTCAGCATGGAGGAGTTGATCGGTGGTCTACCATCAGAAGATAATAACTCTGGTATTTCCTCTGCTTTATGCTGGATGAATTACCTTGATTTTTTTTTTTTTCTCCCGCAACCTCTTTCATATCCATGCTGAGGCTGCGACAGGAGCAGGAGGAGTAAGGAATCGTAAATCCCCTCTACATTCAGAGGTTGCGAGGTTTATCCATTAATCATGCCAGAAGACGCCGAACAGATTGAATTGTCACAAGTAAGGCTGGTGCAGATGGAGAGAACAAGAGAGGAATGAGCTGCTCTCTCTCTCTGTGCCTTTTTGAGCATCCAGAGCGGGATTAGCAGGGAGGAGAGACTCCATCGTACCCCGGGTTCAAGTCCACTCTGTTAAACAATGTGACTAATCTTTAGTTAACCCGCACTCATTCTTCCTGCTCTGTATATATGTTCCTGTCAAATACAAGGGTTAGAGGAGATTAGGCTGACGCTTGACTGGTTTGGGAATTAGGATGTGTTCAATTTGTGTGTGTGTGTCAGAGGTTGCAGAAAAAAAAAGAAGGCAAATCGGCTGCCACTCGTAGCAATAACGGATCACAGAGCGGCAGCAGAGGTCAAGTAGAGGAGGTCAGCATTTCCTCTCCTATAAGTGACAGTCAGCCTTTGAAACTAAGACAGGAAAAATTACTTTCACAAAATATCATTTATCTGAATTGGGGAAAACAAACAAAGCCTGTGTGAACTCTCACTTTTGTGTCAGACATCAGATGTCAGTGCAGCATCAGAAGGATGTTGGACGGATGTGTGACAATCCGTTCGACTTTGGGTTTCGTTCCCGTCTACGCTCTCTGCGTTTTATCCGTCAAGATGACTAAACTTTGAGGTGACATTGAAATTCAACCAAACCAAACGCCAAACGCAGATGTCATCCTCCGTTCAAACAAAACTGAGCAGCAACAACTGGTGAGCTATTTTTTTTTATCTCAACTATGATACCAATCCACACAACACTGCACCACATATTTCTAACCAGCTCCAGCTCCATGAACGGGGATTTATGGCTGCAGTAAAGATCTGTCTGCAGAGAAGCAGGAAGGCCCCGGCCAATCTTCTCTCAGATCTCTGGAACTGGGTGAAGGTCCCTCCTGCTTCAACGCTCCCCCATCATCCCAGTCCCTGAGAATTCCACCATTGACTATCAGAAGCCCCCTGTTGGACCCCCCCGTGCAGTTTGGTCGGAGCTGCACTGAATCCTGCACCACTTTGCCTTCGCAGGGACGCACGCCAGGATCCTGTCTGTGGACTTCAGCTCGGCTTTTAGCACGTCATCCCAGACTTCCTCCACCAGAAGCTCACCCAGCTCACTGTGCCCGCCCCCACCTGTCAGTGGATCACCAGCTTCCTGGCTGACAGGCAACAGCAGGTGAGGCTGGGGAGCATCACATCCGGCACAAGGACCATCAGCAGCGTTCCTCCCCGAGGGCTGTGTTCTCTCCGCAGGCTGTCACTCTGACGAACACGCGAGTCAGAGCACTCTATAAATAACACACGGTCTATTTAACTCTGCACTGTCAATTAAAATCTAAGGTTATATTTTTAATATTTTATTCTTATCACTCTCTCGTCCCTCTTATTTGATATTTTTTCCATCATTTTGTGTACATATTTCCTTGTAGATATTTTTCCCATCTGCTTGCATGCTGAGAGTGAAGTGAACCGAATCTGAATCAGAATCTGTTTGTGATTCTGATTCAGATTTTGAGGTTAATATTTACTGGATTTGCGTGTGTGTTTTTTAATGAATGTCATTGACAGTGTTATTCAATCGCTGTGTGTGAATGCACATCCACGATGGAAGGAATAAAAACACATTAAATCAATAATATTGCTGACACGGCTTGGGGACGGGGGGGGGGCTTCCATAATGAAACTCCTTTGCTCACTTTCAGTTGGCGATAAAGAGGCTGCAAGAACACTCCATTCACGATTTATGTGTGAAAGTGCCCTTTCTTAATGCCATGAAAGGTCAAGAAGTGGCAATTCACCAGAGGAATTATCATTGCACATGGCATGACTGCCGCACTGAGTGGAGGAGCGGAACTGAAGCAGAATTGTTTTATGGTTCCCCTTCTCTCTTATCAGCTGATGCTTTCTATATAATTGCTCAGCTTTTCTGGCTAAACGCGAAGCACAGTAATCTATCACGGGGGGGTAAACACGGGAGACTCTACCTGCCTCAGATAGACTCTTTTGTGCTAGTGCCGGTTTTACGCTTGTATTTTTATTTTTTTTTCAAGGTCAACCCAGAAGAGTGGCCTCTTTATTTTATTTCGCCTCCACATGTGGAATCTGCTGGACGAGTAAACAAAGTCATTTACAGTCTTTCACACACTGAAGGATTGTGGGTATTTTTGCATTTAGCCACAGTGGAGTTGAAGCTCTAGAGATGGTCGTGTTAGTCCGGACTCAAACATGGATGCTGGCGGTTTTCTGGCTTTGGCTTCGTGCTGCGGTGACATTTTAAATGTTTAGTTTGTGGCAAAATATGTTGACAACAGCCAAGAAATGTATCATTGACATTTATTTTGTCCCGAGTGCCAAAATAGATTAACCTTTTCTTTTCCTAAACTGAACCCAGTAGTCCGATTCTTTTTTTTTTTCCTAAACATCTTAGTAATCATAGCAATGAAGGTCGAAACTGTCATCTTAATTGTAACACAGCTTTTATAAGCATGCTAACAAACTTAGCCTGACAACACTGGCTGGGGTCGTAAACGCTTCACCTTGTGTTACAAACTGGACTCGTCAGTCAGCCGTACTGATCCTCAAGCTTCATTTATTTGTTTGTGTTTAGATTATGCAGCACGCACACTGTGGCAGCACATTGTGATAGATGAAGGACATTATTAGACAGAGCTAGTTGAAAATCACGTCAAATAAAAACGTGATCAGTCTTGGAATCCGCTGGATGTCACAGATTAGGATTGTATTTGTCGCTTGGATTCATTCATTTATTCATTTTATGCACTAAAAAGTCTTCCAGCTGGACTTTGTTATGAACACAGCATCAGCGTGTTTGGTGGGGAGCTGCAGCCAAATCAAACATTCTCCATGCAGGAATCCTTCTGTGTTGACTATAATGGAGCCTGCTCTCTTTGTGTATGAATTAATTATGTGCCATCAGTATTCCCTCAGACTCGTGGTGTAACTGGCACAGAAAGAAAGATTAGGCTGTTAGATTCCCAGAGCTGTTCCTGGACCGGTGCCTTCTGTAAATCTGCCTCCTCTGGTCCTGCAGTACTTTCCACATCCCTTACATCATATCAGCACTCTCTCCCTATTTGTTTATTTATTCTGGATGCTCTGACTGTAGTTGTGCGACACTGGCAGCATCTGTGAAAACTCTCAGAGTAACTTCCTGCGTTGCCAAGGAGGCCTGGGATCAAATCCCACCTGTGGGAGGGTAGATGAGCCCCATCATCCCCGTTTAAAGTCTCTGTGTTGGTGTCTGCTGCTCAGATCTGACCCCCGAGCTGTTCTGAGCTGCAGCTCTCTCACCGTTCCTCTCCATGATGAAGAATTACCAACCTCCGCTCTTTGGCAGACTCTTTATTTATTTTCACGAGTGTGTGTGTTTCCGACTTCACCTTTCGCTCCATCTTACGTCCCCTAAAGGCTCAGCCAGTCGCTCCGATCCACGGCCTGTTACAAATGATGCTTATTGGAAATGAAATGACTGCAGTTATATTCTAATTATTCTGATTATATTGCAGTTAGTGCTGTCGCCTCACAGCGAGCAGTTTCCCCACACAGTTCAAGGACACACACGCTGGATTAGCTGCCCATAGATCTGAATGTTTGTCTCTTTGTGACTGGTGGTCCAGTCAGGATAAGGAGTGAAGACAAAAGATGGATTATTCTTATTATTTCACCTCAGAGTATGAGTTTTTCTATATGACCCTGAACGTTTTCATTTTATAATCATCATTGAATGCTTTGTCTGCAGATCATCCAAAGAATGGGATGGGATGAGAGCTCAGACAACGAAGATCACCAAAAGGGAGGGGAGGAGTTGCACAAAATTAGTAAGTATTACCATTCGCTGCCCCAACAACAGGCTTTCATACAACAAGGAACAACGTTGGTCCGGAAACATATCATGTTATGATTACAGTGAATAAAAGACACCCCGTACTGGTTATGTCTTAAAACATCAGCAGCATCATGTTGCATAAAGAAGCAAACTACATGCTGCTCTTGACCTCTTTAAGCATAAACAAGATGAAGAGAAATGTTGTCTTCACCGTATAATTGGAACATTTAGTTCAATCTAATAACACATCAAAAAGTATTTTAATTATAACTTTATGACATCCATACCTGCTGTTTACAGCGGGGTGACTGTATTGTCAAGTACAAGGCATCAGAGCAGGGAGATTTTTTTATTCTGCTGAAAATTAATCCATTCTTGTATAGTTCCCTCTCAGCATGTTCACACGTCTTGAAATTATTTTTGTTTATTTTTGCTCTCTTTCTCTGTCAAAAATCAGTTCATCTCCTTACCGGTTATCACAGCCCTCCCTGGGTGTTAATGGTAACTGAAAAGAAAGTAATGAGGGAAAGAAATTAAAAGTGGAAACCACCTTAAATAAGCTCACAGTGACTAATTAAGTAGAAAGATTTAGTGATTACAACTTTCAAACATTTATTTTTCATCACACAAGCAATCCTGTTACTGTTCATTCAGTCATCTTCTACCTCTGATTTGTTTCCGGGTCACAGGGGGTTCTGGAGAGAGACAGACAGACCGACGGACAGTTTAGAGTCCAGTTAACCCAAACATGTCGTCTTCGGAGGCCCCCCATCTTCTCGTTGACCACCATGCCACCGTGCTGCCTCGTGTTACCGCTGTGCTGCATTTCTCTCTTCTTAAAGTCTCACATTCTCTTTGAAAATAGTGCAGTGATAAAATTAAAATAAATGTTTGCATACAAATATAATTAAAACTTAAAGTGTCCATGCGGGGACAGCTTTATCCTCAGTAACCATGGAAACCAAGATCTGACGGATGCAAGGAAATTAAAAACTGAGATGCGAAACAAAAGTTACTTTAAGGTTTAAGGGCGTAAAGGATCGCTTATTAAAAGAATCAATCCAATAGGTCGTCTGTCCTCGGGTTATTATGGCCAGGTTTTGTTGCTAGGCAACATCTAGTGATTGTAGTTGTGCTGTAATTGTGCATACATCTAAACTTGTTTACTTATCGTCTTGTACTTTTTGCTCTGATACAGATTCACAAGATGAAAACTACCTAAACGCATCAGAACTATTATCAGGTTTGAAAGTGTGAATGTGAGATGGAAAAACAATGTGGGGAATAAATTTATACTTCTGATCACCGAGCTCCGCTCTGAATATTCTCCATTTTCGGACGTTGAGTTTGTAGAATGTGTCGGTTTTTGTCTTATCTGAATTTTTCCGGCAGTAATATGAGACTGGAGATAAGAGCCTCAGTGCATCGACCGTTAAACAGGTGCTTCTCTCACAGCGATGTCTTCACTTAAACAGCTTTGCAATTTCATGTTCTGGGTAATACTGACAGCTTTTCCCTGCTTTTAACTCTCTGCTGCAGCCCCCCCCACCGCCCCAGAGTCACCTCTGACGGCGGTCTGCCTCCATTACAAACACAAGTGAAAGTCTCTCCGTCCAACAATACAGTTGTTCATCCACTTTGAAGCCCTGTTTGTCTCCGCTGTTTACGCTCTTAATGATCCTCCTTCAGTTCTCAAATTCATTATCAAACAAACACACACCAAAAACACGACTGCCATTCAAACCTCACACTTTGATCTTCCTCCCTCCCGCCGTCTCTTTCTCCTCTGTCTGTCTCCGTCTGATGCTTCATCACCCGCTCTAAGTGGTGATCATACCCAGCCAGCCAAATAATGTTCATTTCCTCGCGGCCCAAAACACTTTCATAAAGCTCCCCTCTCTTCCGTAAACATAGCCGGCCCATCCACTTTTCTTCTCATTTTCTGCCTTATTTTCTCCTCACCGCTACCTTTTAATACCTTCATCAGCCTCTGCACAAACAGCAGCTTTAATGAGTTCAGCAGATGGTGCTGCCAATATGTCTGTTTGAGGACTGTGCATTTCCCTAAGAAGGGGAGATGAAAGCGGCAATAATTGTTTACAGCTTGCTGACCTTCAAAGACAATAAAAGCTGGAGATGAAGGAGAACGCAGATGGTTTCTGAACATTTCATCTCGCGGCTAAGAAATTGGACCAAATATTTTTCAAAATGCGGCCGATCCGTCTGCTGGGCCTAATGCATCCTGTGGTGATAAAGGCGCCGGATCCACCCCCTCCAAATTCATACTCAGTTTTTCAACTGGCAGGCGGCTGATTGTCTGTTTATGCTGGCTGAAATGGTCACTTCTGCTGGAAGATTGAATTTGCTGTGTCTCGGTAGCTTCAGGAGGTCACGGGGACTGTCCTCCTGTGGAAAAACAAGGTGGCATGTGCAGCAGGTTATTCTGACCCATTTGTAGTCTGGTATCATCTAGCAGCTATAATAATTATAACAGGAGCAAAGTAGAAAGTTTATCGTGTTCATATTCAAGAGTTTTCAGGAGTTGCAGGTCATTTTCCAGAACGGGCATACGCTGTTTCTCTATATTCTCTAATTTTCAGTCAATTAATGATAATGCACTCCACTTATAGTGTTTTTCTGGCCTCACTGACCACTTTACAATCAAAGCCACGTTCACACAGCACTTTCTACTGCCGCTGCTGCTTTTACCGACACTCATCCACCAACAGAACGGCCGTCGGAGGCTTTCAGGTTCAGTCGGTGTACAAAGAGAAGGAGCTGGGGATCAAACCAGCAGCTTAATGATCAGTGGATCCTGTTCGTGTTGTGTCCAACCGACAGTGATCCCCAAACTGCCCCTTGATGCATCATCGGCATCGGACTGTTGCAGAAAAAATAGTTTGAGTGGTCCATAAAAGTAGAAGAGCCTGTATAAGTGCAGCCCATTTATCAAATTCCATTATCTTGATGTAAAGCTGCGGTGGCTAACGTGTTTTGCTGAGGTTACTGGAGCATACTGAAAACAATTGCTAAGCTATGAATGATCAATTGCCGTTCAGCGGAGGAGCGCAGTAAACATTTGCTTCATCGGCTTCCTCGTATGAGCTTATCAGTTACAAAGCAAAAATACTTTTTTAGCCTGTTAAATTACTTTCTTGCGACGGGACAGTTATCATGAGTCATAAACTGAAAAGGACTCTCGCCGGTCTGGTGTTTTGTCCTTTTTTAGTCTTGGGGAAGAAACAGGAGGGGATAAAAAGATGAGGAATAAGACACTCTGCTCCGGCGCCTCCTCGCTCCACTACTCCGACAAGTGCCTCGACAATCAGGCAGACATAGAAATTTGAAATCGAAGAGAATGAACCACTTTAAACGTTCGGCTGTTGTCTGTTTTCCACAAAAGTCAAATAATGCAGGCCCCGATCCAACACTTGGGCAAAGTCGGCCGGGCTAAATGCAGAAACACAAGTCATATTTTCAAGCAGCTAAATAGGAAGGACCAGCGTGAAGGATTGTGAAACACAGAAACTGACATGACTTCCATCTGATAAGAGTTCTGCTTTGATATGTTTTCTAAAGGAAAGTGCTAGAAAGCCGGCTCATTACTGAATTAGCCGCTGTTAGTCTTCTCTTCTTTTCTTGTTGCTCTTGTTATTGTTGTTGTCTTCTGGTAAAAAAGTTGGGATAGACCAGGCTGCAGAGCAGAGGGTCCACATTTATGTCTGGATAGTGACACGTTTGTATTTATCAAACCTCTGAGCGCTTCTGTTCGTGCAGGTGAAAGTGTTTAACTTTAGAGTTCTGGTATCTGTTACACAACTGAATCACATCATTCAGTCCTTCCTCTTCATGTGCGTCTCAAGGCTGGAGCCCCGTCCATTCATCGGGAACACTTTGTTACTCCATTCACAGAGAACTCACATTTTCTTCACAGCTGCTGAAAAAGAAGGAACGTTAATTCCGTCTTTAATTGCTGTGGTGAGGAAGAGGAGAGGGAGGATCCAGGTCAAACTCTGCAGAGGCTGCTGACGCCGTTAATCTCACTGTCATGTTTTATTCCAGCGTGACAAAGTGATGCTGGTTTTTGTTGCCATGTTTGCTCGCCAGCATATTTTCAGTGAAGTTACTCAGACAGTGAACTGATTCTATACAGGTGGTTGTGTATATGATGTGAACCCGCTCAGCTTTAAACGGCGCCTTCACAGATTTCCCTAATTCTTCATTTTCCCTCCGACTCTCACTCAGCATCTGTTGTCGTGAGGCTTCGAATCACCAAGCGCAGATATGAACCGCCGAGGTTCGGGGAGATGTGGTCAAAATGAATTCATAAAAGAGGGATTTTTTTTCCCTCCATCCTCCATCTCTGTCTTTTTGCCTTTATTTCCCCGGTGATTTTTCTTCATGAGAGCTGAGCAAAGCAATCATATCCATATTGATTGGCAGCAAAAGATATTCAGATTGTTGCTTTAAATACTTATTCCAGAGAAATGGGCCGAAATGATTGGATGGCTTCATTCATTCTGCAGACACACAAATCCTCACAGCTTTGACAGATGTACCATCAGTACTATGGTGTATCATATTAAGTATTTA
The DNA here is from genome assembly GCF_900963305.1 of Echeneis naucrates. Taxonomy (NCBI): domain Eukaryota; kingdom Metazoa; phylum Chordata; class Actinopteri; order Carangiformes; family Echeneidae; genus Echeneis; species Echeneis naucrates. The sequence goes on along the minus strand of NC_042524.1, from coordinate 1,364,396 downwards.
CCGCTGATGTAGAAGTGACTGTATGTCTGTGTGGGAGGGAAACGTGTCGTCTTTAATCTAAATATTAGTTCCTCCTTTAACCCTTTTAGAGCCACATTCAGGTTTTTCTGTTTTTCCTCATTAAGTCACCAAATCCTGAAATGATCACATATGTAACTCTGTAAAGACTCTTTTGGCTCTGATGGGAGATACTCGGTCAGAAAAAATGTGTAAAGCAGAACAACCGAAGAAAAGTTCCTCTCATGTGTTTCTGTCTTTATCTAATCAGGAGTTCTGCTCACTCTTTGGAGCAGTAATGATGAAAAATCAGATCCTCTGAATATATCTGATTGGCCACGTCTGTCTCAATGGCTGTGACATCACCCACCACAGCCAATAGGAGTGTCCGAGGCGGAGACATGACTCTAGATGTCACCATCAGAGATGGAGGACTGCAATCGATGGATGGAATTAAATAACACTGAAACTGATGTCTTTGGACGGTGGGAGGAGCATCCAAACACAAAGAAAGGCCCAAAGACGGGAACCAAACCCGCAACCTTTTTGTTGTGGGACAGCGCTAACCACGATTTCCTGAGAATCTCTTAATGCAGCCTTAAAGAGAACATTTTATTTCTGCTAAGGGTGATTCAAGTAATGTCTCAGCTTCCGATTCCCTTTAAACATAAATCAAGTTTTACAAATGAGGTCCACATGGATTCATGTTACACTGAACTTTCCTGCATCGGAGAAGAAATCCACCGATGGACTTGGCTCAGACTGGCCGGCAGTCAGCATATTGATAACGCAGTAGATTATTGGATTTGATTAATGAGCTTCTCCTCCACAATGTGTCTTCAGTCCGACGTCGCCACATACATTACATAGATTAACAAAGCTGAGCTCTTTATCGACGGTGGTGCCTTCACTGTCGGCCCACACTGACCGAGAGCGGGCCGAGATCAAGACATCGATGAGATGTTAGACAGCCGGATGGTTTGGGCTCTGTCCCCTCCGCTCAGAGCAGGCGCTTCTGTCTTTTACCTGGACCAGCACAATGTGAATCCAGTTCAGGGTCATGAAGGAAGCGTGCAAACATGAACATCAGCTGTGACTTCAAATGGAGCTGATGTGGAAGCTTTTTCAAAATGATGAGAGAGGTCATAGTGAGCGTTGCTCTGTTGACCTTAATGCAGAACCTGGACCTGATTTAGAATCAAAGAAGATGTTGACATTTAGTCTTCAGTCTTGGACCTTAAATAAACGACAGAAGCTCTATTTCTGTCCGCTGTGGACAGTCTCAGAATGATAACAGAAAAAAAAAACAAAAAAACGGACAAATCTGTGGCCCGTGTTGGATTTTCCAGCAGAGCCGACACATGAAGTGACTTCAGACGGAGACGTGAAGAGCCCTGGATCACTTTGAGTGAACAATGTGCTGCGTCTCAGAATGACAGAGCCGACCGTCGAAGGCGCTCAACTTCCAACAGCTGTGGCCTCTTCAGTAGAACGCAAAAAGGAATCCTTTGATGGAAGAAGAAGAAAAAAAAAAAAGCTGACCGCACCGGGATTCAGGATATTGTGGCGAGGGTGTGCGACTCTGTGTGCGCGCTCATGTTTTCATTGCATGCGTCCTCACTTCACAAACTGTCATCGACCTCTCTGCCAGCTGTGCACCTGCGTCCATTTATACCAGTTTGCCGACAATCTTTGAGTGCACACAGCGTTTGAGACACACAATCAGGGCTGCCGTTCCACTGCATGTTCACCTCCTTTGTGAGACGGTGTGTTAACTGGCCAGGTGCTGCTGCTGTCTGCGTTGCACTGAATGTGTGCACATGTGTGTAACCTGGCCGGGCTGCGTGTTGTGATAAAGGGCCAGCTGCCCCTTCAGCTCTTCGCCACATGGAGCCAGACCAAGGCCGGCCCTGGATGGAGAGATTACTGAATAATGACTGATAACGGGGAGCCGGAGGGGCTCAGAGAGCAGAGGGATGAATCACAACCTTCATCCAGACAGTGACTGAGTTCATGTTGCTTCAGATACAAACCATAACGTCAGTCTGTAAATATGGGCCGAGAAGAAGGCTGCAAATAGCACCCTTTCCTCCAGAGTCCTGATTTCTGCAAATGTTTGTCTGATTCATTTATCAGTGCAGCGTGGAAAACACTCGATGCAACGCTGTCTTATTGTGTTTGATCGTGTGCCTCCCCGACATGAATGCACAGAACAAATCCATTTTCCGTGTGTGGTTTTCAGGGTCCGTTGGGTGCAGAGTGTGCAGTGTGAATGGTCTGAAGCTGTTTACAACGAACGAGACAAAACCAGTGAGACCCCAGAAGAAAGACGACAAAACGAGAAATTTAATCAGGAAGGTCTTAGAAACTAACGAACATGATGCAGCTGTGCGTTTGGGGCTCCAGCCTATTATCTGCTGCTGAGAGGGGATAGGATGGTGAAATAAGATCCACACAAGCCAATTTATGCAAGAAATTAAAGAAGGCTGATAAAGAATACAAAACTTTTGAACAAAGTGAACAATTTCAAATGACTAAAAACTACCTATTTCTTCTAAAGCTGTGAATTTACCAGCTAACGTGTGTTCAACGTCGAAGGCATGAATGTAAAGCATCGAATTCAGCTGAAGAAAGCATTGTTTTGTTGAAAGAAAAAGATTTTATGTGTCATTTGTGAGGACTCCAGAGTTCAAATAAATCTAAAATACCAAAGTTCAGAGTTTATGAATGCTGACTGAACCCTGAGCTGAGTTTTAGCCACCGATTTTAAATTAAATTAAATAAAAAAAAAAAAAACCAAACAAACAAACAAATGCTTGATTAAATAAGAGTCCTGCCATTTCCCTGCTCAGTGGTAATCAAATCAGGAAGGTCCAATCCTAGGCTGAGCAGGAGTTCAGCTTTCGTTAAAAACATGGGACTTTGGAGCAGAATCGGGCTGTCCAAGAATTCATTCTCCTTCTTTTTTTCTCAGGTTAGTGGCTTTGTAAGTGTTACAAGCCGGTGGGTTCAGCTTCACGTCCACGTTGGCAATCAAGCTGCAAATCCGCTGGCAGTTAACAAGCCTTTGGCCGAGCAGCAGCGGCGGCTTACTGCCAAGGAAAAGATTTGTTTGTGCCAGACAAAAACATTTTTCTTGTTTTATTGTTTTAATTTTTTGCAATATAGCAAGGGCAGCACATTACTGTAATTGGACCATCATGGGGAGATGAATGAGCCGGCGTCTCTGTCTATTGGTCAATGCTGTAATGAAATGGACGTTTCTTTTCGGAGACACCAGACTGTAGCGTTTAAGTGGCCGCTACTTTCCTGGCCTCTGTTAGCAGCCGGATCAAAACGGGTCACTTTAACTGATGGACACAGAAAGCAGAGTGTTGCTGAGTGTTCAGTACACTCACTTGATTGGCGAATTCACAAAAAGCTGCCAGAGAGCTTGTTTCAGGTTGTTGTCCACTTTCAAACCCACAGAAGTGAATATACTCTCAAAAATCACACAACAGAAAAGTGTAGAATATTATTTTCCTCCTAAAACTGGACGATCAGCTGATCTGTGTGATCTGAAACTGATCAGATCAGATCAGTCCGACTCTTTGACTCCTTCTGTGTGTTTATCCGTCCGTTCTCATCCTCCATCTTAGATACTGACGTCTGGAGTCACGTCTCTACATCAGACGCTCCTATTGGCTCCGGTGGGTGATGTCACAGCCAATCAGAGAGTCTCTGGATCAGTCCTGAATGTTTCTGAGTTTATTGTGTTGACAGAATAAAGACAATCAGATATTTGGAGCAGATTTTTCATCATTAATGAGCAGAAACAACTCAAACACATGAGACATGAGACAAACACATATTCTGCTTTACACTCTTTTTATCTAAAAAAAGTAGAATGTCAGAGTGAGCTGAGTTTTCACTCTAACATTTTTTATACATCATCTTTTATAAAACATCAGGAGGCCGGGCAGCGTTGTGTCAGGTTAGCCTGACCAAACAGAAAAGAGCCAGAAATGATGGACATCGTACGTTCCCATTTCCTTTTTTGAGCTCACAGGAATGTGTCTGTCAGCTGCCTCCAACTCTTTAATAACTCCAAAGGTTATTAAAGGGTGCGTCCTGCTAACTTTGGAATAACAACACATCACAATGGGACATGTGACAGAAAGATGCATGTGATGTAGGCGTTTTCAGTGGAATGGATACGATTTGACTGCCAAACAGATTCAGGTCCTTCAGGGAGAAGTACTCAATTTATTTTAATGTTACCACACGTTCATGTGGACCCGGAGGGCGACCTGAATTCCACAATCATTCCCATTTGCAATTCCAAGATAAAACCCCACGCCTTGCCATAGAGAAGATACAGAATGACCTTCATTAGTCAGCAAACCTATTTAGGAACCAGGAAAAAAAATATATAAAAAAATCTTCCTCCAATAAAACCCATCAGAGCTCTGCTGATTTAGCTCAATTCTTTTAAAACAGTACGAGGCCGAGTTCTGCACCGAGAGAACGACCTTCACTTCACATTCACACTCTGCAGAGAGAGAGAGAGAGACTGCTATATTATATATTATATCTACTATCTACAAAAAAAGAAGAAAAAGAGCATTGATCCAATCAGAACAAAACAGAACATACATCTTCCATGCTGCGATACGCCGACAGTGTGTGTGTGTGTGCAGATCTGTCACAGTTGGTAATTAACTGAGTCAGGCCACATTTCTGCCACCTTTCAGAAACTTTATGCTGCTGTTGGTTTAAATTTAGCAAACACTCCAAAAATCAGATTGAGACCCAACACTTCAACACGTCGTCTTCTTGTTTTGCTCATTTGTTTGTTTTTCTCTGCTGCTGAACATCAAGTGGGCTGTTTGAGAATTAAAAACAGGCTGTTTTCTCAAATGTTTCTGTTGTGCACATTAGCTGAGAGCAGATTTGATGAGCTTTTGAGAACCTGCCCAGAATCTGCCAGTAATAAAAAAGATATTTATTTTGTTCTCTTCATGAACTTACAAGTTTGAGAACTTGTTAAAGTTTTTATTTTTACTTCTGCCGATCTCGATGTTTAATTCATGCTGTGATGTGGCGAGTCGGCTAAAATTCAGAATTTGATGGCCTAATATGTTCGGCGTCGCTCCGACTCCAACATATCTTAACCAATGAGATTTTCCCAAGATTCATTGGGTGTTGGCGATGGCTGCTGCTTCATGTTTTTGCCACCGTCGTTACGTACAACCACAAGGTGTCGCCAAGCAACAAAACCAAAAACCTGAAACGCTGCCGCACAGACGACCTGTGGGCAGATTAATTACGCCTGTTTCTACAGGTCTGCCCATCACCGACTGTAAAATGAGCCAACGTGAATTCTTCAGGCAGAAAATATGAAATTTTGATGCTTACACGTCAATATTTCATGAAGTCCTTGTTTCATTCATAGATTTCGTTTTCCTCCAGGTTTTACCGCTCAGGTTCAGTTTCAGGTTACATTTCAACCAAAAAAAAAAAAGCTGCATGAGTGTCGCATGAGGAGAATTTACTGCTTCTTAGGTTGGATCATTTTCTTTTTGTTTTTTTAGAATTAATATCATTAATATCATAAAACCTGACAGAGTGAATGCTGTTGTTGGAGATGTGGTGACCAGTGGTCAACAGGTGATCTAAAATATTACAATCCATTTTTATTTTTTCATTTCATTTTTAGGTTGTAGAGATATATACATATTTACCTCTGCTCTATTTGTGACTTTTCCTTTTCAGTCCACTGGGATTCCTTATGGTGCCGTCTAGCTCCAGATTGTCTATTTTCTTGTCTTATTTATACATTCGGACATTTTAATGACTCTCAGCAATACTCCCCCGCTTTTCGAGCGACGATGAGCTTTTTATTTCATGTGATTAAATCAATATGTCGGTCCAGCAGACAGAGATTTTATCATCCGATGGTCAAACTGGATAAAGGAACTTTTTCTTTCTTGTCCGGGGTTCAATGGGAAGGTGAAGAAGAGGCCATCTCAGGAGGCCAGGTCTATTTGGGTCAGAGAAAAATGGTGAGAACAATGTTTGTTCTCTGACTAACAGGTGAAGGGAGAGATGGGGGGGGGGGGGGGGGGGGCACTGGGTTGGTTGGATGAGGAGGGGGCAGAAATGTGGAGAGAGAAAGAAGAAAAATAGAGGGCACTGGAGCTCATCCGGCTCGTATCACGCTCCGCAGCAAAGGGCTGTTTAGGGAGTCGTCGGGGGGCGGGGTGGGGTGGGGCGGGGCGGGGGGGGGTTCATGGGAGCCTGCTCATTGCAGTGTGAATGTACATTTACTGACAGGGTAATACAATCAGCAGCGGCATCGGCTCACAGAACATCCCCCACATCTGTGTGAAAGGCGGAGGGAGGCTGGACTTAACTCCTCAGTCACCTTCACATCTGCACGTCCAGAGAAGAAACTGAGGTGTTTAAGGTGTTTGGTGGAGGGGGGGGGGGGGGGGGGGGGGGGGCAGACAATCCCAGCAAGAAAAATGATGGCTAAATGTTCCTCATCAAAATCACCATGAAAGCAGTTTCGAGAAAAGTTCAGTGTTTCGGTTCTTCAACTTTTCAAAGCTTAAGAAGGTTTCAGAAAATTCTGAAGGTCGCTGACTGTAGATTCCCGTTTGGTGTGGTGGCCTTTTTTTTTAAGTGTTTGTTGGAGTTGAATGGAAAATAAAGTAGCGGAAAAACTGGCAGTGATGGATTCAGTCTCTTGCACAGCGGCTCATTGTTCTGGTTTTGAAGCACATGATGCCGTAACTGTTGAATACAGCAGCCATGTGAACTTCACAGTTTTAATGGGACAGCTGAATGAATGTTTATAGATCAATAGATGTGTCGCACCTTTTTCCCCACTTCTCTTTTTGTCTTGGTCTGTTTTTATGATCAAAAACTGTGCGACAGAATCTGATTTGAAGAGTTGATTTCTGTTTGATTCTCTTAATGGCAAGTGTAAAAGACACAATTTGTACTATAAATAATATCATTTTTCAATTGTGTGTGTCAGCAGCAGCCGAGGCTCATGGGTACTGTAGCACATCGTTATGATTGATGAGAATTTACAGAATCTGCAGAGATAAAATAAAAAAAAAATAATAGCAGTAGCCAAATTGTCAATTTTCCCGATCCCCTTCACTTTGTGTTTTTAAGTGAGCCTACAAAAATTCAGAAATATTAAAAGCTGAGACCATCCGATGGTTTTGTGTGCTGCAGGAGATAAAACGTGTCATTTTTTAAATTTCTGTCATTTGTGAGTTCTTCCTTCTCGACCGTTCTGCCATCTTAAGTTGTTGAGCTGCAGACTGAGACTTGAGATAATCCACTTTAGCGAAGCATTGTGCGAGTTGACACGTCCGTCTCTTAGCAACAGTTGTCAGTTTGCTGTTGCCAAGGTAACCATCCACCCGGAGACCGATTCTGTACACAGAAGCTGCATCTTCATCAGGGTTGTTGTTTCCTCACAGAAAGAATCGGTCCGTAGTATGGGGGATTCGATAGTATTGAAATCTATGGGAAAATGGTCCTACGTCTGAGTGAGTTTATGGACAAAGTCTCAGTTCAAGTCTTCAAAAAGAAGGCAGCACATTTGGTTTCATACAGTTTACAGTATGACACAATTCTGAGGCTGGAGCTGAAATAAATCCAGACCAGATTCCAACAATATTTTGTGTGGAAATTGAGGAAATCCCCGTCTTGCTTAATACAAAATAAACTCTGGACGTGCTTCAACTTAGTGAAATTAATTTTGATTTATGGATCAACAAACATCGACAAACATCTTATCTGACTGTAGAAATAAGATTTTACTGAGTAATACAGAAACTGATGAGGAATGATGAGAATAAAGATGAGTGAAATAGGAAAACGGTGGGACAGGAAAAGAGACAGGAAGTTAGAAAAAGGGAGAAACAGGTGCAGCCGTGATCATTTAGTTTCCCTGCTTACTTCACCGTGAAGGTTCCATCTCGTCTTACTACGTGCATGTGTGTCAATCATGTTCCATTTTTAGGTCCGATGCCGCCGTTGACAAATTCTGGCGCTTGTTTTTCCAGAGTGAGGGAAGAAATCAGATAATGAAACGCTGTTTACAGGCGGCGTGAGGTTATTTTTCTGATGGATGTCAGATCTCGTTACACGTGTACTCTGTCAATTATTTCGGTGCAGTTCAACAGGTTAGAACCCAATTTTCTGTACAGTTGTTATTTTTCTAGCTGCAGATCTAATTCTGCCTTCATTGTCTGCACTCAGACGAAACGTAAATACTGACGGAGGCCTGATCGTGGCCCGCTGTTCAGCCTAGGTTTGCAGAATAATTACTCGCTGCATTAGAAACATAATCAGGGAAAGAGTAGAGTTTTTTTCTATAAAATAAATGGCTCAGTGCAGCTGAAGGTGGAAAAATTGTGTTGTTGACTGGTTTGTTTTTCTCTCACGTCTGTTTTATGTATATTTGAAAAAAACAACATGGCAGATTTTCCCCGCAGAAGTCTTTTAATACTCCTCATCTTTGGATAATATTGAAAAAGTCAAAAGTAATGAGTGAGTTCTTTTTTTTTTTTTTTACATATTATAATATTAATTTCAGTCAAACTACCTGTGAAGCTCCGAACGTGAATCCAGCGGACATCACAACCACACACACTGTGCGCCTGTGTGTATGGAGTGCTGGAGAAACAAATTAAATGGAGATGAAATCTCATTTTTCAGATTTACTTTGGTTCTTTTAAGGAGAGAAAGTCATGTTGAAACACATTAATTCTTCTCTCTCTCTCACACAGCAAGCTGCTGATATTAAGAAGCAGAAACTCTGCATGCTCAAAAAAGAAAAAATGAAAATTTGATTGCAGGCCACTTCTCATCTGGTCTGCTTATTGTGTTATTTGACAAAACAATTACACACAAATGGTTTATTGGTGCCATATGATTAGCTTTGTCACAGCGAGAGAACAATATCAAGTTGGTTTTTGCAAGAAAATCTGTCTAAGAAATGTCACAGAAAGGCATTAAAGCCAACGCACATGGTGATAATTCTGCAGGATATTTAACTGCACTGAAGCCGGGGGAGAGGGAAAGACTGCGGATTGTTTTTCAGGCGCTGGGTGTCTGATAAACAACCTTACAACCTATTCAACAATTCTATCTGAACATCGCCAGCAGCTGTGGCTCAGCTGCCAGGCCTCGTGCTTCTTACAAAATCATTTTTTGCTATCTTGTGGACAGAAATAAGCAGAAACAATGAAAGTCGAGCGCCTTGACCAACCAAATTAGAACAGTCCCCTTTTGTCTGTGGCGAAATGAGCGGATCCTCTCAAACATGTTTTCAGCCCAAAAATACTAATTCTTCACATGATTACCAACAATTTCCAGAACATGCTTGTTTTGATAACATATTATCTTCTTATATTTAAGATTTTACTTCCCAAAACGTTAAACTTTTCAACAACGCATGTTTTTCTATTGTTGGGTGTCTCTCAGTCAGTGTATATCTCGACTGTTCCTATCTGGTGATTAAATCCAAGAAAACCTGCGCCTGAAACGATCCATCTGACTGAAATCATCTGTTAAAGAAACACTGAAAGACGATCGATGAAATGTGTCGTCGCTTAAAATCACAGATCTCTCTGGTTTGATAACTGACAGAAACATTTGGAATAAAGTTAATAACACGTTTAGTCATTTTTAAACATTTTTTTTGTGGAAATTCTATAAATCGTACCTCTTATCACTGTTGCTTTATGGCAGCTGAATCTCAAATCCAAAACTATACAAAGCAGAAAGAGCGGAATAAAAGTGGAATCATATCTCACCGGAAAATCAAGATGTTCAATGATGATGGATTTGACAAACCAGATACCTTTTATAGATATAAATCATTTCTCTGTGTTCCCCGTAGAGCTGCATATTTAGCTGACAGAGTTGAACGTCATCGCAGCACATAAAAAGCTGCTTCTGTAATTTCGGTTATTTTTCTATAATTAATTGTGTATGTCTGACACAACAGCGACACTTTCATTCACGCTGCAGTGGATTTCAGGCGAACTTAAGACTTTCCATCAGAGGTTCTCGGCAGTGATTAACTGCTGAAGTTCTCCAGTTCCTTGTGTTTTGTTTTTCTCTTTGAGGAAGTTATGAGCTTTTCTGACTCGAGCTAAAGCGAGTTGGATGAAAAGATCTCCTGCATAATGAAAAAACCCAGAGACAAGCCCAGACTCTCTGGGGTTGAAATCTGGCTGAGATGATAATTGGTCCCTCTCTCTCTCTCTCTCTCTCCCCATAAGGGTGTGTGTGTGTGTGTGTGTGTGAGGGTAAAACGCTCGTGGGAATGATGAGGATGAGGATGATGATGCAGTTGAGGAGACAGACAGACGGATAGTCCATGAATGTGGGAAGGAAACGAGCAGAAGTGAAAATTGGCAGCGATGTGAGCTGCGATGTCAGCGAAGGTGCTAAAAGCGTGACTTCAGTGTAGGTAACGCTCCGACTCTTTACCTTTTCATTTGTGATGTTCGTTTTCTTTTTGAAGATGAAGTGCAGTCTTTCACTTTTTCCTGCTTCTGCTTGAACGCAACAGGAACGCTGCCGGATGAATTATCTTAGCCGTACACTTCAAAAACACAACATGTCTGACACCAATGGACTCAGGCTTCGTGTCCCTCTCCAAATACAACATCAGCTTAATGGGAAGGTTCTTTCAGGTTCTGGACTAAATCTGAAGCCAAGACACACCAGTTTGTGAACTCCTATTTATGTTGAAGAAAATGCTTGCTGAGGGAGAAGTATGGGACATTTTCTCATAGAATTCAATAACCAGCGAAGGCATTGGCTTCGTTTTTTAACGTCCATTTTAAAAACAGTCCACTTCCCGTGTTTGGCCGCCGTCGGTCGACGTGGTCGTGCTGTTGGTGGTGCACAATCTACATTTAAATGAATGAAGGAGGCGCCGCGTCTGCCCAGACAAACCAGCAGCTTTCTCTTCAGCAACTCGCTCCGAGGCAAATCCAACAGACTTCCACGCCCGCATATCCACTTCCTTTCATCTTTTACGTGTTGCAATCAAAGTGCCTTCATGAGGCCTAATGAAACACAGATGGCAAACTCAGTGGATAATTTAGAATAAAAAAAAAAAAATTAAAAACGCTATAAAATTAGCTCCAGTCTCATAAGTTATTAACTGTGTTTGAGGTAAAAACGGGGAGCATTTCTCATCAGAAAAGGCTTTAATCTCCACGATGTGAGAAATAATACTGTTGATTCAGGCTCATTAGCTACAGGTAAGCTAATTGTTTTTGATTTTGAAGGCCCATTTTTTTGTTTTTTTGAAGAGCAAAGCTTTTTCTATGCCGCAGTCACTCCTCCTTTCTCTTAGCTCCTTTGTGGTTATCGTGTGTTTGTTGCTGCTGCAGATGACCTGCATATAGAAGCTGCCTCCAGTTCGTGCACGCCACGGCTTCAAGGCTCTGTCACACAGTCGTCACATAAAAATCACATTACACAGATTTTGCAGGGAGGTAATACTAAATCTGTCAGTTATTCCCATTCTATGTACATACAGACTCCAACAACATTAATCATTTTGTATCCACACACACTCTGGAGAGTTTTCTGTCGAGATTTTCCAACAGAGATTTCCACCAATGGAAAATCGTAGCACTGATTTAATTGGATGAATCACTGTGCACACGTTTGATTGAAAAAACATGAATAGATCTGATGCTGCACTGCCGCTGTGTGAGTTCCCTGCTTGGGAAAACAAACAAAAAAAAAAAAGAACCCAGCCAATTATGGATTTGCAAGTATGATTAGGAATGGTGATCTCATCTCCCCCTGCCAAGTCCAGATAAATGTGTAATGATGATGGCGAAAGAAAAACGCTGCCAAGCATGATGATGCAGCTGCACTGCTTGTTGAGCCAACTTGTCAAAATAATGACTTTGTACACAGAGTTGAGATTCCCCCCATGAATGATGTTCCAGCTTTGATCCAACCTGCAGCCTGATGATGTTAACTTACTGTTTGTCTTTTTTTTTTCTACTGAAGTTAGCATGCTAACCAGCTAGCCCAATCCCACATTGGTCCTTTAAATGATATGAACTGATTATACACATGCTGTCGACACACAGTGGCAGCAAGCTAAGCGGGGAATTCCAGACATCCCTCTCTCTATTTCCAGCTCTTCCTGGGGGGGTTCACAACGCCCTCGCAGACGGGATATTTAATCCCTTCAGTGAGCTCTGGGTCGACCCCGAAGTCTCCTCCCAGTTGGATGTTCTGAGGAAAACGAAATCACTTCAGCTGGCTCCTTTCTCCTCTCCTCACCTCAACATGGTGGAGGGGTTTGTGTCTGTGCCATCAAGGCCAGCAGTCCTTGTAGGAAACGGCCCCAGGTGGGGGGCGCAGACTAGGACTGATTCATTAAACAGCCTGAAGAAACTGAGCACCTGCTGGAGGACTTCACTTGGTGATCTAAATGAAAAACCCACGACAGATTTCTGGAACTCCTTGTTTCCACTTTATTTTAGTTCAGCTTTGCTGGAAAACACAAACAGGGACTTCAGAATGGCACATTTCCAAGTCTGCTTCTCGCCAAGCCCGAAGGCATTTCTTGGTCCACAGAAGAGCCGGGAATCCTTCAACTGAAGCTGTCAGAAGAAACATCATTGTTTACTGGCAAGAGGTCAAAGTCACTGGTGTCTCCTTCTCTGTACTTTTTCTTTCCTTCACTAGTAATTAACTGAAATTGTAGTTTAATGGGATCTCGTGTGATTTCCAGATGTACTCTGAGATAGAGGTGCTGATCTGTGTTGATAATAAATTATAATATCAACCACTTAACATGCTGATATGTTCCCCAGAATGCCCTGGGATAATAGGTCAGAGCCCTTGTGTGCGCTCGCCAAAGATTGTGTGAAAAGTGGAATTAATTACTCGCAGTAAATTCAGCTTGTGATTTTGATAATGACCTTGCTCCCAGTCTTTGTCTCACAAGGATCAGTGGTCTCAGTCTGTTTTCTAATAATGTTGTACCAGGTCAGCAGAATGCTAATCATGTCATTAAGGCCAGCTATATGGTGGATAAGATCAGATGCATTACATCAAAATGGTGACAGCCTGAGGTTTGGAAAACCCAGCAGATGCTGTATTGTTATCAAATTAGCATTTAACGTTTTAGAGCCGTCTTTAGAAAAGTGAAACTTTTTAAAAACGTCACCGACTCTGGCCGATTCTTGAAGGAGAAAGAACATCACCCCTCCGGATCAGAGCGTCACAGGCTGAAAGAGAAGAATGTAAATCTCCACCGGTGAAAAGGGAGGAAGAACCAAACACACTGTGGTGTCCTAATAAACGTTAGCCTGCATAAAACCATCAGAAATTCATCTGTCTATCCGACTGTGTGATCCATTAGCCACTTTGAATCCCTTCTTGCTGACAAAGCAATCAGATTTCTGTTATTCAACATAATCAAGAACTTTTTAAAAAATGTTTTTTACTTTCAGTCAATTACACCCATCGAGCTCCGCGCAACAGTCTCCGATTGAGATGTTATTTCAACAAGTCCCCGCCAGCCAAGCCAAAAAGTTCATTTAGACCACCGCATTAAGTTGTCACCGCCGCTCGGGTTACATCAGAGTTTCGGCTCCGGGGCTTTTACCCATCTGCCTGTGCGGCAGGAGCAGGAAAGAGGACGCGTTCTTTTGTCCTTGATGCTTGAAGGAATGATGTGTTTTGATACGTACACTAATGTTGGCAGTCCATGTAACACCTTGTCCTCTGTGACGGGTTAACTACGGATCGCTCAGCTGTGCACTGCGAGCGAGGGAAGGGAGGATTTATGTCATCGTGCCCTGAGGCTTTTTTGTGGTTTCATCTTGTGCCGTCGTTCGTATCAAAGGAGATTATGGAAATCTCTTCCGAGCATGCCACCATTTAACCCACAAATACCTTACGTGGGGACATTCCTTATCAAATGTATTTCTTGTGACAGCGAGAGCCAGCCGTGACTTATTTGAAATCTCCCAAACGTTCAGATGTAACGCAAGCCAAACTCCAAAGTGAGCACAGGAAGTGAGGCCAAGAACCGTTCTCGAACATGTTAAACAACCGGGCAGAAGCTCCTCAGTGAAATCATGTTTATTGTGACACGCAGCGTTCTTTTGTTGTTGATAGAACACAGGTGTTGTGTTGTTTACAGAATTAGCTGATTGCAAAGTGCCTCCACAAGAGAACATTAAATCAGTGCGCCATTCATCACTAATGCATAGCTGAGCTGGTCGAGATACCCAGAATCAATCATCTAAATGGGGCCATGAAAGCATCGAGTGTGCCATTAAATGAGTTGTATCGGCGGCCGGGCTCGCTGCTCACCTCGGAGTGTAATCAGCATCGCTGCTAGAAGGCAGAAAAAACACTTCAAAACACACAGCAGCTGTTTAATCGCTGAACTCCAAAGTAATCTGTCTGTATTTGTACCCTCCTTATTTCAGTTACTGCTGAGGAGCCTTTTTGTTCCAGTACAAACCCGATGAATACATTTCTCAGAAATTCGCCTCGACGTGCGTCACTGCAGTCGTCACTTTTGGGACCGAAACATGGATGTTGTGTATTTTATATCATTAAACAGGTTTTAAGTTGATTTTAGAAACAATTACTTCGCAGGCAAACAGGCTGTTTATTTTTTGTTACTGTGTTAAAAATTTACATGTTTGTTCACTGTGTGTTCACTAGAATGTATTGAAGTCTATGGGAAAATGTCCCTCCTCCTCCCTGATGAGTTTATGGTCTCAGTCTGAAATACAACACAATGTCATTTTTTAAATGAAGCACCATTTAGATTGAAAGGGGCGGAGCTACAGTGTGACTGACAGAGAACAGAGCAGGTCAGATCCACCTTCTCAGAAAATCAAGATGGCGATGGCCAAATGAAAAACTGGAGGCGACGCCACGCACAGCTTACAAGCAAATATTCTTCCTCCGCTCGGATCGTATGATCCATTCTACATCATCTGCAGGTCGTGTCGATAGCCTTGTGTGTTGTTGCCATAGTAACAACGCCATATTGAGGAAGCTCTGTCCGCATCAGAACAGGAAAAGAAATCGTCGCCTACAACGGGAAAACACCAAAATCGGCTTGCAGTGTGAGTTTGTAAATTCTTTGCCCAACAGTGACACAGAAACACGTTTTTCCTTCTAATATAATAACTAGCTTTGGTGGTAAAAGTTATTTCAAAGGACATAAAAGTGAGACTGTCATCGGAGCCGTGGGGGCAGAGGTTGTTTTCCAGGGATTTGTTTACCTCGAGTCTCTGGTGAAGAACAAAGCGGCAGGCAGGTCAGATCAGGCAGGTAATAATTCGATCAGTCGGCGCCTGAAGCAGCTGTTCTACATGAAGGCTTCTCCCAACAGCTCCTTCCTTCTGCTGGCGTGGAGGATTTACAGAGCACATCAAACACACTAATCGAGTGTGTGTGTGTGTGTGTGTGTATTACAAATCTGATTAATTCCCCTCCACCCTCCTCTGTGTATATTATAACGTGAGACAATGTGTTTTCAGATTTATCTTCACTCCACAAAGGAAAGAGTTGGAGGGAACAAAACAGGGAGTCATATTTCACACTTTGAAATGTGATGACGCAGAAACTTGCATTGCCGGCAGTGACTGAGGGGACAAACCCGCCCACAGGTCGTCCGTCAGCAGGTTATTATGATCTGAGCTCATACCGGAGAGCGTACGAGTGTTTCAGAGCGGGAAGATTGGCCCAAACTTCCTCCTGATTTTTCTACATTTTCTTTCTCCGAGCGATGGGAGACGTTGGGAACCAGGTAAAAAAAATACAACACACAGTCCTCGTTTGTCCAAGTTAACTGGTAACAAGATAAGTCTGTCATAAATAGATACATGACATAATTAACCATAACCATAACAGCAACAACCAGAGAGATCCCAATTAAACCCTCCCAGCAGGACCAATAAGAACAAATAGCCGGAGACTCGGGACAGCAGCCAGACGAGGAGCAAACATGAACCCATGAAAAGTCATATAATCAGCATAATGTTAGAGTTAAATTATCCAGGACGTTAGATAATGCTCCATGTTGAGGAATTCATTATCAGGACCCAACTTGGAAATGAGATGGTTCATCTCGTGAGGTTTATTAGCTGAACAAACATGTATCATTATCATCATCATTAAGACAAAACTCCAGACTCTAAATTGACATTTCACTGTGCGCTCGCATAGTTTGGTGTTTGTCTGCCATAAATCATAGTTTTACGCACCAACCTTCATGGCTGCTGGTTATTTGTACCAGGATGGTGTGTGCGTGTTTGTGTTTTTGTGCGTGCAGTCGAGGTGTTACTCGTGTTGTGGGGTCACAATAAGGGAACGTGAAGCTGGTCATCATAAAATTTGAACATATTTTGTACGGTTAGATTTATTTCTTTGAGCATGTGTGTGTGCTTGTGTGTGCGCAGTGGTAGTGATCAATCAAGAGCAGTGAAGTAACACAACGTGTCCCCCGCTGCAGTCACTGAACCTGACGTGGCGCATTATAAGGTTCTGCACTGCCAATGAGGAGCACTCACCTTTTCAGTCCTGTTGTCCGATGAGATCTGGATCAGGCCTGAACTGACCTGAATCCGGGTGCCCCCCCGTCTCCCCCCCCCCCAGGCCTGACGCTTCAGCCTTCAGTTGCCTGTTTGTGCAAACTAGCGACCTTCCAGCTACCGAGCCGTGTAGCTGAGTGTAAACACAAACTGTGGATGGAGATGATGTGTGTCCAAGAACGCCGCTCATCCATCCATCTATGAATAATCCAGACTGCTGGCTGAAGGGCCACAAAGCCAATCCCAGATGACACTGGGTGGGGGGCGGGGGGGTTAAACCCTGGACAGGTTGTCAGTCCAACGATTTCAGCTTAAACTGCCAAAATTCCCAAAGCTGACCTTTAAATCTGTCTCAATTTAACAACTAATAAACTCCTGACAATATATTGTCTTCTGTATCCTTGAATATTAATACAGAGTCACCAGAGAAGCTTCATCCACATAATATTTCCTAAACTTTTCCATATCATGTCTGCACAATACAAATACTTCAAAACTATTGTGAATAAAAGCTTGATCCTCTGATGTAAACATCATTTTACAGAGAAGAATAAAACTTAATTCATGCCGTTTAATTAAACCTCATTCTGTCAATAATCCTTTCAATGTAATTACCGTGAATCACTGTTATTTTTCATATGCACTTAAATAAATTAGTCCAACATCAGACTGCATCTATATATATATCCATACATATATATCCAATTAACAAATGTAATGCGTTTTATCATTCTTGCTTTGTCTTGTATTTCAGTGGCAGCTTTATACTGAAATACTATTTGAAGTTGGTTATGATTCACATTGTTTTCTCTGTCAGTCATGATTAGCTTTTTTGTTGTTTGTTCTTTATTGTTTTGCAGTTTAGATTTTACATTCTGAGACAAGAAATGAAAAGATGTTCGGTTTTTAAAATAGATTTTTTTTTTTTTTTTTTTTGGAGGGGGGGTATTAAATAAGTCAACAGAAGTCTTTATCACTTCTACCCTTAGTTAAAAGTTTCTGAACTTATTATAGCTGTCAGTTTTGTGCTGCAGCTATCTCTGCTTCAACATGTCCTGCGTTAATCAATAGGCGGCCTTCACAGCTCATGGTCCAACTTAACGAGCTCGTCAGGTCCAGCTCGAATCCATCCGGCTCCTCAGATGATCGTTTCCAGGAAGAAATGTCTTTAGTCGTTAAAAGACATCCACGGTTATTTTTAACTACCAGTCTTCGCTGCATCGGGGTTGAATCAGATGCTTCCCACCACCTCATTAACTGAAGCTCACACAAGGGATGTACTTGGCAAAGAAAATATCTCTGTATGTCCTCACTTGCCTGTATATAGTCAGAGTTCGACCAGCTGAACAAAATACCTGATTACAGCAGAAATACGAGGTGTTTCTGTTTATGAGCTGATATCTGGGAGTTTATATCTGTTTTATATCTGAGGACTCAACCTGAACCACCACACCGGTCCTTTTGATCCTGAACTGTCTGAAAACTCAACCCCCCCCCTCCTCTCCTTGACTTTATTGTGTCTCTATCACTTCATCTTTTAAAGTAAAGGCAGAAATTAACCGCCCCTCCCGGTGTTTTCTAACAAGCTAATGTTCGAATGGTGCTGTCAAAGTGTCACACAAGAACAATGAATTCTGTTTTATTGCTTCATCAACTGTGTTTCTTCATCATTATGTCACTTTGATGAAATGGTCACATAATGTAGGTGATTCAAAAGGCCTCACTTACTCTCCCAGACTCTATTAAAGTACATGCTTTCTTTTACAAATTGCCATTTTCTATCAAGGTGAAGGGATTCAACAGCATTCCCAGCAATTAGACTGAAAGGCCTTCAAGGTTTGGCAAAGCAGGATGACAGCCACAGCATAAAGCTGCTCTCATTGCTTTTTATTATTATTTTCCTCACAGTGCTGTACGGCGCCGAGATAAAATCAAAACTGCAGAGAGTTGCAGAATCGGGTCACTCTGCTTTGATTGGTCACTCGTATTGTACGAGGCTTTGATTTGATTTTTTTACACCGCAGCTTTTCATTTCATGCAACATTTTTGGATCTTGGATTCCTGTACAGCTGAAAAGAGGCCTCTGTGGGTTAACGTGACCTCTGTTCAGCCGACAAACCTGACCCTGAACCTTCCCTGGTTTCTCAGCTGTGTGGGAAATAAATCGATGCCGTTCCGCCTCCCTATCCAGACTTCATGCAGCCGACTGAGTTCCTCTCTGTCCATTTCCACGGGTGCACCTGTGGTTGTTTTCCGTCCTTGTTTGCGACATAATGGCTCCGCAGTACGCAGCAAACACCAGCATCTGTCTTCTGTGACTTCCTGTCTGACGTTTGGGAGTTTAAGGTGGTTCATGTTTAATTAATGACCAAACGGTATCTGCAAGCCGGATCTGTCACGCAGCACCTGGAGGGAAAACGAAAGCGTGAGCCTCGTCATCTCTTCACTTCCATCATGTGCTTGGATCGCTGCCGTCCATCACTGCTCTCGCCGCTGTGCGTTCATCTGGATCCTGCTGATTTGGGTGAAGATGATGAAAATATAATCGTCTTCCTTCGCCTTCTTCAAATGCTGAAAGGTGTGATTGTGATTGTGTGATTTTGTGTGTTGGGGAAAGCTGACTGCGTGCATCGACACCTACGTGAGCATATGCAGGTAAATATGGACGCTCAGCATCATGGAGCTGCGTGTTCTCGGCGCTGAAGTAAACAGAAGTTAGCAGGCCATATGCCTTCCTCCAGGTGAAGCGCTGAAGTCCCTGAAATCCTCCAGATGTCACTCCATAACTTCTGAGCCGTGTTCTCAACTTCGCGTGATTCCCTTTGATTGCTCCAGAGTTGAACCAGTGGAGATGAAGGTAAGACAGGGTGCTTAGATTTAAGGCTGAATCACACAGCCGCATTTTAACGGTCTGTGAATGCTTTCGCTGCTTTTCTCTCCTCAGCAGGACGCGGCGAGG
Source organism: Echeneis naucrates (assembly GCF_900963305.1). Taxonomy (NCBI): domain Eukaryota; kingdom Metazoa; phylum Chordata; class Actinopteri; order Carangiformes; family Echeneidae; genus Echeneis; species Echeneis naucrates. The sequence goes on along the minus strand of NC_042524.1, from coordinate 1,344,821 downwards.
TTGAGAAGTATCCAAGCCGTGCTTCCCTTCCACTGTCGCGCTGGGTTTTGGTTGGCTGCCATGTTTTCTGAGTGATTTCAGATTTCCAAACACACTTTCCAAAAACGAAATCCTGCAGGGTTTTAATCCAGGCTGACCGCCGTGGCTGCCAATGATTGTTATGACATCACAAAGTCCCAGAAGTCCTGACGGTCGGCTTTAAGGCTCGGAGCGCTTCTCTGGGCTGAGACCTCTGATACTTTCACTGTATTGATATAAAACCTAGACCTGATTTATCAGGACCTGGAGGTCTGCCTTTGGACCACATGGACCTTTAACATCAGTTCTCCACAGCATGGCTGTAGCAGAACCTTGAACTCCCCATTTAGGCTCTTCAGCAGCATGGCACGTCTAAAATCTTCATTTTCCTGATAGTTCTAAACTGGTAACACAATAATGAACCAAGTTTTCCAATGTGTTAGTTATCTCCATGGATGATTACCTCTCGGACGATTTGTTCTGCCTTTTAAAGAAGAGGGAGGTGTGGCGTGTCTGAAGGCTGTCAGCGGTTATTGTTCAAGTGAAAATGTTTGCTTCTTTCATCAAGGTGGGAAAAAAAAAGCACTTTCTAACCTCAAAAGATGTTGTCCTTGTTCATCAGCATCCGATTGCCAGGTAAATTAACATATGTGGTAGGAATCTAAAAAAGAAAGAGGAAGCCAAATGCTCTGATCAAAGCTTTGATGAAGTCAGAGCGGAACAAGGAGACGGGCCTGCAGGCCTTTCATCAGCGGGTCGGTGACAACCGCTTTGTTGGGGACGTTATCGTCCGTCGGTAAACAGCTTCAGTTTACAGATTTAGCCATTAAAGAAAATCTATTTACAGCACGGAATCTAATTACCGCCGTTATAAATAACATCAGAATCAAAATAACACGGTGGAAGATAAAGACATTTCAAGCCTTTTACTTCCAGCACAACAATTAACGGATTTGTTGTCAAAGTCAACACAAAACTGGATGTGATGGAGAAACTCACCTCCAAAATATTAGAGATGTCGCACAGCGTTGTGTGTTAATTGTGCGGAAATGTATCAATTACATTAATCAATTTGGGGAAACAATAGAGAAGATATAAAAATGGACTTGGATCAATCTAATGACCATCAGGGGGCAGATTGTATTGACGTCTATGGGGAAATGGTGTTGATTCTCACTCCCTTTATTATTAGTAATTGTTTTCAAGTCTTCTTCACTTCAGTTGTTAATTTCTATAATGATGTTTCCATTTAGAAGAAAATAGCTCCTAAAGCAGGTGATGGATTAGACCAAAAAAAAAAAAAGTGGGTGACATCACAGCGCCATTTAACGCCTGGTGGCAAATCTGTTGTGAGTTGGATTTGTTATGAGGTGACATTTCGAAATGTTTCCTCTTTTTAGGGGACTGAGGAGCTACATTTTCTCCCAACAGGGAACTCACTGAGAGTTGTGAGTGGATAAAGAGCAAAACTGAGGCAAAGTGAGACACCCTGAAAGCACAAAGGATTTTCTTCAAATTGAAATAAACACACTTTGCCTGAAGTCACAGCGGATGCACAGTCGTTCCCCGAGTTTAACCGTGATCTAATCACGCTGTACCAGGAGAGGTGAGGGCAGTTCAGACTCAGCATTAATGGTCTGAGCTCTTTGTGGTGACCCACTGGGGCATCTCGGGGTTGTTATTTCTGGGGCAACTTGGGGTTGAACTTTGGTTTAATGAAAGCGTGTGCTGCATTTGTGTCCGTCGGCAAAAAGAAAAAAAAAAGTTTGTCTCAGAGCCGAGGACCGTTTAGTAGAAAAGTTCAGCGGCAAGTTCTTGTCTTCAGAAGGAGTTTCACGCCTGATTTTATGCAGCCGTGATGTTTTATTTAAATGTTTTCTATTTATTCAAATGTGTAATTGTTTCTAAATGCTATTTTAATCCTTTTATTTTTCATGTTTTTTTCATAAAACATTTTGAGTTGCGTCTGAATGCAGCTATGAAAATAAGCTCGCCTTGACTGAGTGGAAGGTCGGATAGTCTGGCAGAAAAATACATTTTCTATAAACATTTCACTGATGCGTTCAGTATCAACATAATTGCGACTTTCCAAATATGCTAATTAGCATTTCCTCATTAAATTTAGAGAAAAATAATCCATTTATAGTCACATTTCCTCCTAAATATCTTGCTTTTGCAAATTAGTTAAACCTAGGAGATTTAACAGTAGGAGACATGATGATTTTTTTTTTTACAGGTACAAAATATTCTTCAATCCAAATCGAAGGCTTCTTGTTTTTATGTTGTTGTTGTTGTTGTTTTCTGGAGTATATTGCAAATAAAAGGCTGAACCCAAAAGCGGACCAAATAACTGTAATTCTCTCTGGCACTCAGATTAATACAGTGATACAGTGAGTAATAGCATCTGGTTTGCTGTTGAAGGTCAGGTACACCTTCTCTGCAGCTGCACTCACAAAAGCTGCAACAAAATATAGCTTAAACCAGCCTAGATCCATCTTTTCCCAAAATCTGGCCTTCTTCAAATTCTGTTCAAACAACGGCAGAATGTCTGGAAGGGATTCTCCACCTGATCGGACTCGTGTTTTGTATTCTTGTAGTCAACCTCTCAGGGACCTGGGTGGACTTATTCAAGCTTTTAACTTTCTGATAAATGTCAGTAAAATAAAAAAAAATAAATGATAACAATAAAAAAAAATATATATATATATATCGCAGAAATAAATCCAGTAGTTTCAGGATGGTTCGACTGATATTTCAGTCAAACAATGTAGATTAAATATGAGAGTAAAAAAATTCAAGAAAGGGAAAAAAAAGCTCTAAAAACACGACATCTGAACGTCACATCAGCATTCAGAGCACGAGCCTCCCTCAGGCCGCGTTCATAAATATGTTATGAGCACTATACAGACCGGCAGTGATGGATATGCGGGGTGAAGGGGTTCTTGTGAGAGCAGCATGTAAAGGATGACTGAGCTGGAGTTAGTAAGACACCATTAACCGACTCTTCAAGATGCACACAGACTGGGAAGAGAAAGAAACCCGATCGATATAAAACCCATCAGCATGAGCGTCAGTGAGAAAGCGAGACGAGGATGTTTTCGATATCAGGATCACTCAAGTGAAATGAACACAAGGGAGCACTCCTGTGTATGCTTGAGCTAATCAAGTTTGACCGTGCACGCTGACGTACGTCGGACCTGCCGCGCTGCAGAGGAACAGACAGCGTGTATACAAACATGCACCTGACCTCAGAAAAAAAGGGCCTAATTCCTCCTAAATGATCCAGAGCTGCCCCAAAACGAAGTAAAGGGTCGCTGCCAACTCCTCCAAATCTGCTAACAATGCTGCAAAGACACTAACGACGTGAAAATAACATGCTAACACGAAGGATTTGTCACAGGGACGGCACTTCGGAGGCCGTTTTTCAGCCTCATCAGGTGGAGCCATCGCAGTTCGACGTACAGTAATAATAATAATATGACGATCACACTCTGAAATGCAGGTATATATTTCAGCTCTGTCCATCTGTTGAAACCAAAATGTTTTGGTGTTAAAAGTGATCGAGGATAATTTCCTGCTTCTGCTTTAAAATTTTGAAATGTCAAGCTTCATCAGCGCAGTGGAGCCTTAAAAAGTCACCGGAGCTCCAAAGACACTTCAGTGTGCTCTGTATGAATATGGAAATGCCTTTTTTATGCAAAGGACGTGTGCTTATGTTGGTGTTTGCTTCACATGCGCACACGGATGGCTGTGAGGTCTGCAGATTACAGGTGGGAGGTTTCACTCAATATTTAGTTTATAAGAGCTGTTGCTCTCATGCGGCGAAAAAATCTCAAGTGGGCTCTAAGTGCTGCCAAATGACTGAACACCTACTGACAGGGGTTTGCCTGCGACGCCATTCAGCTGCAGGACTCAAAAACCGTAAAACCAAGTCATCACAGCAGACGAGATGGTCGGGTCATCCCTGCCAAGATCCATTAGAGTTTCTGGGGCGTGATTTTTCTCATTCAGGGAGCCGCTGGAGCTCCGAGGAGGAAAACCTTGAATAAAAATGATGTCCTAACTGGTGGAAATGTAACATCTATTCTGGAAGTAAAATGAGCTGATGTGTCTCTTCCCAAGTGAACGGTTTCAGACCCCAAAATGTGATTCAGGATATCGCACGTGCCGTCACTTAAATGAAGTGATAGAAAGACAGAGCAGCCTCTCAGGTTGTCGGTACAGTTTCACACGAAATAACACATTACAGAAATTGTCGGTGTCATACAAGAGTAGCCACTCAGGGCAGCTTAATGAGAACATCAGAGAAATGAACCTCGGGCTGTAGATGGTGGAGAAATGAAGCATTAAAATGATAGCATGTCTCGTGGGTGCAGAGGGGAAGAGACGGCTTTCTTTCGTAACACAAGGACACTCTCCTTTAATCCTAAAGCCCAGGATTCATATCCCTCTCATCTTCAGCCATCTTCCCTGCATGAAACAGCCCTGCAATGTTTTAGTGTCTTCTTTACATCGAATTTGATCAGATTCTTTCATAGTTTGCAGTTTGGGATAGCTACTTCCTCATTCTGTGTACGTTTGGCATCAGCATGTCGACGCATTATAACCAGAGCCAGAACAGGATGAAAAAAATCCTCCACATAAACACCTGAGCACACTCAAAAGCTCATTTCCATTTGACAATGGAGCTCAGATTGTGTAACGGACCTGCCTGTTGCTATGACCTAAATACGACACAATGTTACCGCCGTGCAGCTCGTATAGAGCCCATGCTGGATGTTGGCCGGTCCTAAAATAATGCTTCACGGCCCGGGACAACTTCTGACAGCCCGGCTCAGACTGATTTATGTAAATATATCCGGCAGTAAAACCCTCCATTTCAATAGCGGCTTGGATAGTAACTAACTTACATTACCGTAATGTCACCCACTAACTTCCTGAGTCTTATTTCACAGAGGAGCACCTGATACCTACCCAGGAAAGAAAAGATAGAAGAGGATGGCAGCCAATAAATATTTCATGAGTTTCACTATTGCATATTTATAGTGTCTCTGCCACTCAGTAAATTCAGCGCCGTGAAACAATCTTCAACCTAACAGTCACAAAGTTGAGCCGGGCGATGCGAGGAAGGCCGACTCATCTCGTTTAACTGTCCTGCCGAACGAAGCCCAGAGAACCGTTACGGCTGAGGGCGGACTCTAACAGAACTAGTGCGGTGTGAGGTTTGTCTTTGAAACAATTAGGACAGGAGCAAGAAGCCTCAGCCGCTGAAAAGAGATTCACTTTGTCAATGAAAAGGAATTTTTCCTTGTTTTGCTCAGCAGGGGTTTGAAGACGAGGTGATGAAGTCTCCTTCCTCAGAGGAACGACGGAGTGGCTGAGCAAATCTGCTTTTACCAAACCCAGTTCTGTCTCCCTCCCGTCCCTGAAGACCGAAGAAGGAAAAGCGTGAAAAGACGTGTGAAGCGGACGTCTGACATTGACGTGCTGGTTTCACAATGGTAGAACCAAACCATGATAAGCTGAGGCCCAAGAAGGAGGTGGACACCAACCAGGACCTGATGTTGGTGCGTCAGGACGCGGAGCTGAAACTTCTTCATCTGTTTATTCTTCACTTTCATCTTCATGAATTTTTGCAACAGAAAAGCCCGAAGTTCTGACTGCGTTGGAGATGGCGGCTAAAAGATGGATGAAAATTGCAGCGAGGCAGGAGCCTGTAACTTTCAAGGTGCACAATAAAAGGCTGCCTGTCCTCATGAGGAACGGTGAAGACTGAGAAAATGTGCACGAACGCTGTCACACAGTTTGAACCTTGTGAATCACAGACAGGAGCTGAAGACAGACATCACAGAAACCCTTTGGCCGCCTTTGCTGAAGAAAGATAATGGAAACGAGGGGACCTCCGGGACAAATTTTACACAACCCCTATCCACCTTTGAAGCACTTAATTATATTCTGAGTAATACTCACATAATACAGCAAATTATAGCCTCCAACCAGCTTTGTTTGCGCCTTGAGGACTCCAATTGCTCTCAGTGCAAAGAGTTAAAACAATTTCCTGTTTCCCAGTCTTCATGCTCCTTGCACTCTTTGAAGTTGAAGAATTGGCTGTTACTAAAAAAATTCTCAGTGCGACTCCGACCAAGCACCTTCGCTTCCGCTCAGGAAATCAAGCCATCACCATCTGTCAGACAACGACCGTGGTCAGCTTCAAAGGGAACTTTTTCATACAAAAGATTTCTTACTGAGCTGAAAGTTTCTTTGGCACCACGTGGGACCGTCCTTAACCAAGGGAAAGGAAGTGATGCGTAAAATTCAAAACTATTGATCCAGCGCTTTAATTGAATGTTCCCAACCAACTGGCTTTTAGATTTGACAATATTCAACTAATGAATTAAACTGAAAGGGAACAATGGAAAAACATTTTCTTTGTATTTTCATTAAAACAAGACTAAATGCAAAGGTAGAGCGGGAAACGACAGCCAGGATGGCGTTGAGGTTATCTTGAGCCTCGTAGTTCCAAATCTGAGTGTCAAACACCTTTAACTGTCTCTTTTACAGGAGAAACTTCATTTTTCTGTGGAAATAGGAAAAAAAGCCAACTATGAGCTGAATGTTACAGCTGTGCAGCTGATGGAAGACTGATGTTTGAAGAAGATATTATTTTCACTGTCACGCCATCAGCTGTGATAAAATCATCCTCACTTGCGTCGATGACAGGGACACTACATCATTTTTAAAAATATGTCATATAACTTCCCAGTTTGAGTGTGTGTCTCCTCGTCAAAGCTCAGGTTCCTCTGCTGCAGGCCTGGGAGCAATTTTCAGCGCCAACACCTCGGATGTTGCTCCTGGAGCGATTTGAGGGTCGTCGACGTAAGTTTCCCCGTCCTCTCACCGGGGGGGCTTGTGCAGCTGTAATCCATCAGTTCCACATTCTCCACTCTTGTTTTTGTTCCAGTAGCCGACTTCTCTTCAGGTTTCCTTGACCTGACCTGGGCTTGTTGAAGGATGCGGCTGTTGTGAGTGTGATGTTGGGAGGAGGACTGTTGAAGTAAAACAATCCCATGGTGCAGCGGTGTAAAGCTCCAGGTGATCTCCAATCAAAACGTCTCGGTCACCCGATGAGGTTCTTTTCAACCTTCAGCTGACCGCCGTCATCGCCCTCCATTTTCACTCCTTCCCTCCAGATGTTCTGTCTCTGATTAGTGTGCATCTGCCAGACGATGCGAGGAGCTGTCGGAAGACCTGACCCCAATCCTTTCACCCCGGTCCCGACGAGCCCGGCCAGCCGCCGCAGAGCTGCCGGGGCCATTATTTCCCATTAGCGTTTGACGGCAGGGCTGTTTGTTACAGCGAGCCCCTGCGGAGAATCAGGTCAGTCTCTGTGCCACCCGCCGTCCCATTTTTGGCACTTGCTGTTTGTGGGGCTTCATTCCAGCGTGTTGACCTCAGCTGGGCTGTCCCTGGGTGCACATTTTTGTTAGAGGTTATCTGAAAATAAGGACATAAAAGTTTAACACCTACATTTACTATAAATAGGTTGCTTTGACGGAGAACAAATTCTACCTATTAACATCTACATTCTGAAATCTTGGTGAGGTGTGTTGCAGTTGTATTGACTAAATGATAATGTTTACAAAAATCAACAACGCCAATTAATGAGAAATTCTGTTTATAATGGTCGCCAGTTATCAAAGACTCAAAGACATGAAATGGCTAAAACTATAAATACTTCATATACGTTTATATAAAACATCAGTGTTCAATAAATTACTGATGCTTTTGTGACCAGATCCATCCAAAATCGCTGCTGTTGTCTGTTTTCGTGCCTTTAACCGAGGTCATTGTGAAGGTGGTGCCACTGACAGTAAAATTTCAAAGGACAAACCTGCTCTAACCTGCCGTGCTGAAGGTAAAGCGATTAATCTGCTGTTTTAATGGAGGAAGGAAGTTCAGACTGCTCGTCCGTCCTTCAGTGTAAAAGACAATCCAGCTCAAATCTGAGAGGACAACACTCTGCTTGGAATCAGGCCAGTGAATTATGAAATTAGACTCACACACACACACGTCTGCTACAGCAGAGCTAATCACAACTGCTGCGCCGAACCCTCTTGTCTAATGATCAGAAATGACAACCATTTCTCTCATCCTGTCGTTTAATTCATAACTCTCCTTGTTTTTCAGGCTGATTCCTTCGAGCCTGATTGAAAATAAAATAGTAGTGAGGTTTTTTCTCCCCCCCCAACCCTTTTTTTATGAGCAATTTAAATTCAAGAGGTCCAAATTTACTGCTTGCACTGGCTTCATTCATTTATGTAAGTGTGCATAATTAATCTGAGGGATGCTCTGTCTTGCGTGAAGACAAACATAGACAGAGGCTGGTTTGAATTTGTCCTTAAGATAACCAATCTCTTCTATGGCTACCATGACACACACACACACACGGGCTATCTGTCATTTTTAGCCCGATCAATTTGTTTAGTTTCCCCCCACGATGACACAGAGAAACTGCTGGAAATATCCTATCCTTAAAAATCCTTCATCCTTAGAAGTCTGCCTCGGCTCGATGCGATGAATGATGACCTGAGCCAATCAATTCTATTTAGATAAGCTCCGGAGACGACAGGAAGGGGAAGAAGGATAGATTCTTCGAGTTATTCAACGCAGAGGCCCAAGGTTATTGTTATTTGGGCTGCTTTCCAACCCAATATTTCACAGGTGGGGCAGGATTACTCCTGTATTCCGGGGAATTGACCTAAAGGATGCTAAAGATACACAGCACAGCAACGTGGTCCAGGATGAGTCCTAATGAAGCCCCAGATGCATCATTTACTCACAGAGTTCCTGCAGAGAAATGCTCCCAAGAGTTTTTGTTTGTGTTGTACAAAGCCATTTTTTTATGTAACAGTCCAAGGTCCCATATGGACTCAAGGTGGATGTTTGTGTCCTTTTGGATCATAATGTAGGTCCAGGTTCTGTATCAGTTCGGCGACACACTCAGTGATCAGGTTTTCCGGAAGAGGTCTGGTTAGCTTTGGAAGTTAAAACTAATCAGCAGATCAACTGATTACGCATCCAGAAGATCACTAGTTCAGGTCAACTGTAGGTCTTTAAAATATATTAGATATGCCACATGGCATTGAACAGCAAAGAGAAATACAAAAGGAGAAGCAGCCTTGAATACAATGCTGAATTAAGTATTCATGACCTCTTTTCTCTCCGTCTCTCAGGGCTGTAGATCTGTTGCTGCATTTTCAGACTCCACCCAAATGTTGGAAAACGTTTGATTTACCAAACAGGAGCCTGAACTCACTTTACCCTTAAGATGCGACACTTAAACCCTCAACAGTGAATCTCTCTGTTCCTTCCATAACATCAAGGGTTCATCAGGAGCTTGTCAACTGCAAAGTTCCTTCTGGAGAGTTTACAAGAAGTGAAAGTGTGAAGTTTGACCCAATAGCTCCACCCAGTGTCTCCACGGAAATGTAAGCTCAGATTGGATTGCAAGATTTTTGTGTTTATTAATTAGTCAGTTAGTCACATTCTCTCTTTGTTCTAGAAAACAGATAAGAGATAGATAGATAAAATAATGTTTCAGTTCCAGAAATGATTCACAGTTTACACAAATAACAAGACACAATGTTGTTAAATGCCCCTGAAAGACAGTAAATAAGTTTTGTGGCATGTTTTCAAGTTTTCATGTGATTCATGTATTTTACCTGACAAGCCTAAAAAAAAACTAAAAAAAAAAAAAAAAAGATTTTATTAGGTAAGTGTCTTTATATTAGTTTTTAAATTGGAATTGACACTTTATCTACAGCATGGATCTTCTGCGTCCTCGTATTTATAAAAACAATTAAATGATTCATTATAATTTATCTTCCGTAATTAAAGTAATTATTTCTCTGTTGTCTTCACAATCATTAAGTCCTTGACTTTTTCAGGCATTCATAACAACAAACCTGCTCATGTATATTTATGAGCGCACTCGTCTTGTATCACATCAGACATGTTTCCAAGTTTTCAAGACCGCTGAGAGGTCAAAGCAGCCTGCTGTTTACCACACAAACAAACTTCATGCTGACAAATGTGCTTTCAAATCTTCGTTTTTGAATAGAATTTTCGAATTAGGAATCAATTTTTGTATCTCTGGTTGTTTGTTTCTTCTTGAAGCCTATCATTGAAAAAAAAAAAAAAAATCAGGGTCATCCCTTCAGTGTATTCATGAGGATTGATGATGATGATGCTTCGAAGAGATTACGCCCAGGCCTCGGTCAGATGACTGACAGGAAGCAGCCACACGAGGACAAATCACAGCTTTTATCATAGATGAGACGTTAAATATGTTTTTGGTTCATTGTGAAACTGCAGTGGGACAAAATTTAGTCCAGGTGAATGTTTTGTCTGTAATGTGTGTAACAGATGGACAATATGTGTGTTGTGCATCCTCAAAGTAACAGTGACCCACCACAACACTGAAGTCACACCAGCTTCTTACGACTCAGTCGGGTCAGTATCAAGTTTTATGTCAGAAATTAGACGTAAAAAAAGCCCTGGACCGGAAAAAGAAGACTGTTGGTGAAACTACGAGAGACACTTGCATTGTGCTCTGTTGTGATGATCATCTTCTAGAGAAAAGTGGAAAGCAGCAGGATTCTTAACAGATGCATGGAATTACAGATTATTTCCTGGTTTGTGACTCTTGTGGTTTCTTTGAAGATCACACACTGATCTGGCTATCCGGTGTAAAAGTGCCTTTCATCATCTAACTTGCAGTTCGGCACCTTTTGTGTCGGAGGTGGTTCCTTCAAAATGAGGAGCTACATGCTGCTCTCGTAGGACACACTTGTTGGTGAGTCTGCGGTGAGCACTTGGAGGCTCTTCTCCGCCTCCTTCGTCTTGGCGGCACCGTCCTCAGAAACAGTATGAACTGACACTTTAACGTCCACACCGCCGCCTTCGGGCCCTCGCCTTTCACCTGACAGCAGTGCCTGACACGCCTCCTCCTCCTCCTCTCCGTTTCTTTCAGAGCAGGCCAGGCCTATAGCCTGACAGTAGACGGACCCTGCGGGGTCAGACTGCGTCTCAGCGACTTCCTCCGTGAATGTCCGGCAGTTGAGGATGAACGGCGGCAGAGGGACGCTCCTTGCCAGCTCCTCCATATGGCGGGCGAACTCCATGGTCTTGAACTGGGTGACCTTGGCAAGCTCCAGTGTCTTGGCTGACGTGACGATGGGAATGTGTTTGGCGACCTCCAAGGCCTTCTGCAGCTTCTCGGCGCCCTCGGTGCGGAAGAACTCGTTGATGGCCCGCTCAGTCTTCTTGAGGTGGCTGCTGACCATGCAGAGCCGCGCCACATTCAGGATCATGGTGATGGTGAAGGCCACCAGGCAGACGGTGACATAATACAAACCCAGGCCGCTGTCGGTGTAGGCCACACGCAGCGTGATGGTGTAGTTTCTGGTCCCACCGGTACCGCTGGAGGCGATGCAGGTGTACTGGCCACGATCTTCAAAGGAGACAACGCTGATGTTCAGGATGCCGTTCTCTTGAATCTCCCACTTCTCACCTGAGGTAAAAAGAAAAAAGATGACAACAGAGTTTCACTTAGACCAACCCGAGAGAAAGGTGATTTCTCAGTTATGGGAAAATATTCATCATCTTTTTAATCAGGCAGCTTCTAATGAAGCATCAAAAATGATCTCTGTGATGAGAGATAATCATAATGGTGCATTTTATGTTTCAGTTGTTTCTTTTTAATAAAACATCATTTTTGGACGTTGATTTTGTATCTTCAACTTTCAGGTGCAACATTATATCTGATGATATCGGAAATTTTGATGAAATACTGAAATCACTTTGCTTTACCTTCTTCCTGTTTACTTTTTTTGCATAAAGCAGCTTTGTAAATGGAAAAAGAAGAGCGAGTGGTTGGCAAAGTTCCTCCTCATGTTTCCTACCTGTGCCCTCGCCCAGCAGCAGTCCTTTAGGGTTGTACCACTTCACATCACGACGACTTCCCGTCACGTTACACTCGATCATTGTGTCGGATCCCTCCTTCACCACCATGGAGGGGTGTTGAGGCGGCGCCACCTCGGACCCGTTGTGATCGCCTTCTGCTGTGCAGCCACAGAGCAGAAGGACTGCGAGTAGCAGGCCTGACAGGTGACGTCTGTGATGTGACAACATGTCGCAGGCAGATCGTAGGCAGCTTCAGCTCACATGTAGACAAGAAAAACCTGCAAAACGGGAATCATTGCAGGTTGTGAGTCAATGCAGCAACATGTTTCGCTTGTTTGAGTTTTTTCTGATGGAATTAGTTGCAGATGTTTATGAGGCAGAAATTATAAACATTATTTTTGTTTTACTTTACTTTCATCTACAAAAGTCAAAGGTTTGAGCCGATTTTTGGCTCCCTCATGACACCTATAACAGAAATACAGTAGTTTATGTTATACAGGTTACAGGGCCTTGTTACGTATTAATACATAACATATATAACTAGAAATGTCTGTCTCCCTTGACTTTTTAATTCTTCATAAAAGAAGAAGTCAGTGTCTCTTAGAAATAGATTAAAAATAGACTTTTTTTGGTTAAATACATCCTGGGAGATGAAGAAAGTTTAAAAATAATAACTCAGTGCAACACATAACACATAAATATTTGTGCTTTTATGGGGATTTGTCAGAGAAACAGTTACTAAAAATACAAATTATTATTCTTTAAAACAATTATTAATGCCACGTTGGTATTACAACACAACTCACCAAATCCCCAAACAGACTCTGGACCTGAATCCACCTGCTCCGACAGAAAGCACCAGAATAAAACCTTATAAATATTTTGTTATGTTTCTGCAGTTTTTTAAGCAAATCAAACTCGATCACTTCCAGAGGTGACTTCACTTCCTTGTTCCCGACAGGTGCGACTGAGTGGGCGTGGCTTAAAAGCTGTTTGCATATATAATCGTTTACCTTAATATTCAAATGTTTTATTGTATTGAAACAGAATACAGGAAAAGGTTTTTATTAAGGTGATACGAATGGAATTTAATATGGATGAATTTAACTTTAAAGTAAATTTGATATATATACAAATATAATTTGGATAATATTAAAAAAACGAGCCAGGTGAGAAAACATTTTTTCACAAGGACTGATGGCTGGAGCTGAGAAACCTGCACAGATTTCTCCTGATATTGATAATATTAATATGAGTTCGTGTTTTTGTAATAAAATAAAAATTTTATTTTATTTTTGGACGTTTATTTTGCCTTTTATTTTGTCAAGCTACCGAACGTGCGGCAGTGATAGCCCGGTGGCAGGAAGAGATTTCTAACAAAATAAAACTCAAATTTTGTGGCCCACCGAAAATCGGAGGATAAGAGATCTTAAAATCACTCGTATATATTTTTAAACGCTTCTCCACATTTAGACAAAAATACAACGAGCATCTGTCATCCCGATTCTCCACCATGTTTTGTAAATGTTTCACTAACATCATCGCCACGGTCAGAGAAGTGTCTTTATTTTGAAGGCGCTGAAACGGAAGCTGCATTGCACACGTGGCTAAAAGTGTGACGTCTTCTGTGAAAACAAAATGTGACGTGGCTAATCCTGCCGGGCTGGAAAAGGGAGGAAAACACGGATTATTTGGGTGTTTTCAGAGAAACTGGGGAAGATTAAGGTGCCGAAACCGACCTGGAAACTGAAAGTCAAGAAGATAAAGTGAAAATAAAGAAATAAGAGGAGGGGCGGGCTGTTAGCAGGCTAACTGCTAGCATCGAGACTTGACAGCTTAGCTGGGTGAGTTTTTGTTTTCACAGTTTATAAATGTGTTGTGTTTTTATGAAAACATGAAGTCATGCTATAAAAATAAAAAGACTCTTAACTTAAAGCTAAGCACATTAGCTGAGACATCAGCCACCGCTTGTCCCAGTACTTTAATCAGAAGAGTAAAACGTTATAACACGTTAATATTCACTGAAAGCTACATAAAGCTGCCGATTGTATTATATAACTTATTGTCTTTTCTGTGTGTGTGGTGTTTGTGGTGCTTTGTTACCTAAAATCAACACTCCCCAGCTGCACAGATAACAAACAGCTGTTCCCCAGGTGTTGTCGTGATGCATGCTGGGAAATGTATCGACCCTGGCATTGGTTTGTGTGTGACAGTGATTTCCTTTGTTCTTATCTCACCTTTGAAGGCACGTGATGAGACTTGAAGATGTCTGACAGCGAAGCTGCAGCAGAGAAACAGGATCCGTCTCCCGCCGAGACGCCGGGCTATTCGACCGATGTGGCCCCAACGAGGAAAGCCAGGAGGAGGCCGGACGCTGTACCTGTAGCCGAGGCTGAGGAGAGGCCGAAAGTAGAGGAACAGCTGCCCAAGGTGGTGATGAGTCAACAAATCAGCTTGTCGAGTGATTTACACCAACAACGTGGAGACTTGTGTTGTGTTTTTTGTTTCTTTCTTCAACAAACTGCTGTTCTGACACAACAGATAATCCTTGTCTTGTATCAGTAACTCCTTCTGGGGTCCCACCAAAGGTCACTTGTTTCTGTGTACAAACATATTGATTTCCTCCTCCTCCTCCCCCTCTGTGCACTCCTCTCTCAGACCTCCAGTGACTCCACTGTGGCCCAAGGTGGTTGGGGATACTGGGGTAGCTGGGGCAAATCCATCTTATCCACAGCAACAGCTACTGTGGCCACTGTGGGTGAGTGTACCCCACCTATGTCAACCCTTTTCTAATAGACACGGTGTGTATGGGTTGTTGTTTTTTTATTTTTAATCTACTGTAACCGCATCCTGAAAAATTCATGCACCCATACCTTTCAATTTATTGACTGCACAAACAAATGTCTCAACATAATGCAGACTTGCAGCATTGTGAGCTACAATTCTGTTTAATGTTCCTCTGTGCTGCTTGTCTGTCCAGGCCAGGGACTCACTCAGGTGATTGAAAAAGCGGAGACATCGTTGGGGATCCCGAGTCCAACTGAACTGTCAGCGCAGGTGGAGGAAGAACACAAACAGCAGGGTAAGACATCACAGTGATTATGAAGGACATGACATATTTTCTTCAGTTGTCTAAACCTTTTATAACAGAATGTACTCTATCTGCAGCTGAAGCCAGCAGCGAGACAGACAAAGCGACAGGAGATGGGCCCTCGGCGATTGGAGGTGCAATGGGAATGCTGACATCCCTCTCCAGTGTCGTCCAGAGCACAGTAAGCAGTCAGCTGCCTGATATAGTCAGTTTCATTTCAGTGGCTCTTTGGTGCTACCACCGATAACGCATCCAAACTAGCACACAAGCTTATGCAATCACACGACAGGTCTTTCTCTACCGTAGTGACTGCTGTCCAATCAAGAAAGCCTCTCAGGAGACGTGAGGATTCTCTTTGAATCTTGTTGACACAATTTTTCTCATGCTTCCTGTTCTTATTTTGTTCAGGGTCAAATTGAACATGGTTGTGATTTCCCTCCTTTTTGGAAAATTAATTAAAAATACTAAAGAATAAACTGTAAACAGACTGCAGGGATTAGAATCATGATGTCAAAAGGTTAAGTGGCACATTTATGCAAATCTGTAGAGGCGATTTCAGATTATGGAGATGTATCTCGTGTCAGCTATAGCCTGAAAATATCACAAGGACAGTCATTCAGCTCATCAGGCTGAAACTAACCCTTGTCTCAGGGGAAGACAGTGATCACAGGCGGCCTGGATGCTCTGGAGTTCATCGGGAAGAAGACGATGGATGTGATAGCAGAAGGTGATCCCGGCTTTAAGAAGACCAAAGGACTGATGATCAGGAACTCCACTCTGTCTCAGGTAGGAAGGCAGAAACATCTTAAACTGAAGACCTGGCTGAGCTTCAGTTTGATTCCTTATGATTTCAAATGAAGCTCATCTCATGAAGACACGGCTTGCCTGACCCAAAGTGTTGCAGTTCTGTCCCCTTTGTTCTATCGCTCTCTCACTCTCACAAACCAACGCTGTCTCTCAGGTGCTGAGGGAGGCGAAGGAGCGAGAGGAGCTTCAGACGGCAGAGACAGAGTCGTCAGATTCTGAGAAGAAGGTGGTTGCTCACTACGGGATGCTGTTTGATGAATTCCAGGGACTGTCGCACCTCGAGGCTCTGGAGATTTTGTCTAGGGAGAGTGAGTCTAAGGTATAAAAGCTCCGACAGGTGCTGAAAAGACTACTGAGATCCTTTATGGTTCACAGCTCAATGGAACCTGGTAAAAGCCTCAAATGTGTCCTCGTGTGTTCCTGTAGGTGAAGTCGGTACTCACCACCCTATCCGGAGATGAGCTGGTTCAGCTCAGAGACGAGCTGGAAAATATCAAGGAAGCTTTCTCCCTCGTGGAGTTTGATGACGAGGAAGTAGAAGAAAAGAAAGGTGATGTCTCTGAGCTGCTGCACCGAACGAACAAGTCAGGCGTCATGTGTGTCACCTGAAATGACTCATTTCCACATTTTTGCCTCCAGATGAAGACGGCACCGAGTTTGACAGGGAGCTGATGAAGGCCTTAGAGGGTCTCA
Source organism: Echeneis naucrates (assembly GCF_900963305.1). Lineage (NCBI taxonomy): Eukaryota > Metazoa > Chordata > Actinopteri > Carangiformes > Echeneidae > Echeneis > Echeneis naucrates. Next base: position 1,328,248 of record NC_042524.1, on the reverse strand, counting down.
GCGTCTCCACCACAGCTGACAAACTCAACAAAGTCAGTCACACATTTCTTTCTCAAATCTGTTAATAGATTTTTGGATTTTTTGCAACACAAAATATGTCCAAACAACAATTACACATTTTTACATGTTGTAAAGTACAGCACAAACATACGAGCAGTGTCATGGGGAAGATGTAGCTAATATGTATTTATACGCACCCCTCAGGCCCGACATGGCGCCTCCTGTCTTATTACTGACATGATGCTGCCGGTGGATGAAGGCGAAGCGGGCGAGGAGGTGGAGAAGAAGACCATTTCTGTGGAGGTAAGTCACCAGTCGATGAAGTCATAGCTCAAATCAACTTTATCCTGTTTTATGCAACATAAGATTTTTAGGATAACCCTTTTCAACTGTAAAGACTCAACACGACAGCTACCAGCTGCTAAAGTTTAGTTTTAGTTCTAAGTTCGAGAAAGTGGAGGCAGAAAAACTGTCAGAAGGTTTGCTCGTGTATTTTCTGTTGTCTCAGTGCTTCGGATTCAATTCCCTGTGGTACACATTTTGATCTTTCTCTACATGTCGTCTCCGCTCTTCCTTCATTCATGTGTGTTTGTGTGTGCTAAATCTCACCAGGAGGTCCATGCTGCAGCCATCAGGAGTCTGGCGGAGCTGACGGCTCGGTCAATTGAGCTCTTCCACAAACTGGCTGAGATGATCCTGTTCTCAGGCGGCAGGACGGAAACCAGCGCCCTGTCACAGTAAGTCGGCGTGGATGTTCAGTCTGAGCACGTGCAGATGCTGCAAGAAGTCCTGACTGTGTTCGAACTGGATTCCTGTGTGTGTTCAGGTTAACTGTTGTCCTGTGTAAAGAAATCTCGCTGCTTTCCAAGAAGTTCACCTCCTGTTTAACAACTGCAGGGGTAAGTGTGAGGGATCAGTCTCTCTGGACTGAAATATCACAACCATCATCATGCCGTGTCATTGTCACATCATTGCTGCTGACGGCCGCAGAAAGATCATGTGGTTAAATTAGATTTTTATCCGTATGAGTTAGTTTGATTTTGAGTATTTAGGAACAAGTTTTAATTATTTTGCTCAACCTCCTCTGTGTTTGTTTTTCTGGCCTGTTCATGTGTCAGACTATTTGCTGTTGTCTTCGTCAGTTTTTCCTTGTGGCTTGCTTCATCACTGGATTGACTGTAATCTGACCTAAAGCTTTTCCTTTACAGTCAACCGAGAAGGGGGACGTCCTCAACCCGCTGATCACAGGAGTCTTTTTAGAGGTTTGTGTCAGTTTCTCCCTGACACCCTTCACAAGGTCTCATTTGATGACATTTGATGTGACTTTTACAATTTCACAAAGGAAATAATAACTACGCAGGAAAATCTATTATTTCTTCTTTTTTTAACTGTTAATTTATTGAGGTGGAATCAGAAAATCAGAAATCAAGTAGTCAATTGAGTTGTATTTTTACATTTTAAAAACCCATGAAAGTGCTAAAATAACAAATTACACGGTTTGATCAGTTTTTTTGCAGTGAAGTGGACACAGTGTGTAAAGGATGTTCTCCAGGTGTGCTGAAGAGAATATTTCCTGCTCAGTGTGCTTCATGTTAACACGTGACTCGTCCTCACAGGCGTCCAACAGTGCTTCTTACATCCAGGATGCTTTCCAGCTGCTCATGCCCATACTGGAGATCTCCCACATCCAGAGGAGAGCCGAGCCCACGCAGCAGTGAACATCTGCCCCTTCCCCAGATCGCTGCCGCCACACAGGGACTCTGTCACAGCCAATCGCTGACACCTCCTAAAAACCTCTCCAAAAATGGCCCGTGTCAGCATTTTACTCTGGTCTGGTTATCAGCTCAGGGCAAAGTCAATTTCACACCTGGGAGGAAAAATGTGTTCTTATCAAACAGTGTTAGCTTTTTTCTGCATTGCTGGTTTATTTGTAAAGGACATCAGATGGACTCATTGAAGTGCAGTGTTAATGAAGGTCTGGATCTGCCAGATGGGAACAAGCTGGAGAAAGTTTTATCCATGACTGTACTTGTTATAAATGTAAAAGTCTGTCTTCTGCCTCAAAGAACACTTAAAAAAAAAAACACCAATTATTCTGAAAACACAGGCGCTCATTTGTCTCAGTCTGGGCAAAATAAGTACTGACATACATTGATAAAGTATTTTCTCTTTACTGCACAGAATCAAATTTAGTTTTCTCTGCATCTTTTTTAAACCCTGTCAACATGTTGCTGGAGCTAAAGAGCCTTTGTTCCCTGACCAAGTGGTAACGCTGTGTGACAGCATCCATCAGCTTCTCAGCTGCTGCTTGTCATCTGGATGTTGCCATCTTGAGAAGGTCGCGGAGACGAGGATGAGGATCTGACCTGCGCTGGACACACTAATGTAAACCATTCTTTATGGTCTGTTTTCCTTTAAATGGGAACTGTATCTGATAATTGAGCTAGCAGCTGTTTGTTGTGAGCATGTTAAGTGATCATCTTTGAGCAATAATCTCTGCTGTGCATCAGGTATTTGATGGTTTTCAAATAAATGTACTTAAAAGCCGAATTTGTTACAAGTTTTAAACTGTTTTTTAAGACTGAATAACTAACTCCACAACCGCCACACGTGATACTGAATTCTTAAATCGTCATTATGGAGAAATTACAGTTTAGCTTTTATAATTTTCTTTAAATGAACCAAACCGACTGAGCCTGAAAAAAAAGTTATCCTACTCCAGTCCAGGAGGGGGAGTTTGGAGTCCGCCGGGAAACACGAAGAAGAAGAAGAAGAAGGAGGAGGAGGAGGAGGCGCAGCAGGAACCAACGAAGAAGAAGAAACAGAAGCTATTAGCGGCGCTAGTAACTAGCTTGGCAGGTTACGTCGTGGGAATTCTCCGGTAGGTCAGTTTATGTTTCATGCTTCGTTATAATTTACGCGGCAGTAGTGTGCCGTTTGCGTACCTGCAGGGATTTATCGGGGAATCGGGGGGAAAGCGTGAAGCTCGGCTCTTTTTTTCGTTTTGTTTGGTCCCGGGATGTTAGCTCGCTCGCTAGCGCGAGGGTTAGCCCTCCGTGCTAAAGCTAAGCTAGCCTGTTAGCCACTCGCTGCAGCGTCTTTAGCTGCTATTTCACGTTTTAGTTCTCTCTGCGGCCAAAAAAAAAATCCTGGGCTGCCAAATGACATTAAATCTGCTTTAAAGATCGCGGTTGAAGAGAAACGCTTGTTTGATTCGAAGCCACTTTGTTCGGTGTAAGTTGGGTTAGCTAGCTTGATAAGATATAAACAGCCAGCAGCGATTCGATGTTAGCTCATCTCGATGTCATGGCAACACATTTACTTCATAAACCAGGAAATTATCCTCCAAGTGTTTTTCATTGGCGTCCTCTTTCTGAGCATTTGGTTAGTTTTACAGAATTTTCCCCTGCGGTGATCCAGCAGCAGGCACTGCAACTTCCAGACCGACCATCAAGTTAAATCTGCAGTAACAAGGAAGTCCACCCTGTTGCCCCTCAGGGTGGTCGTTTTATTACAGAGGGGTCGCTGGCTCATGTGTTCCCTCCTCAGGTTTGTTGTGTAACGTAGATTAGGGACAACTTGATAAACGTGGTTGGTCTCTTCCCTCTCTAATCTTTAAAGGGAAACTTTAGACACGTTAAAACGAACTCAGTGACTTCAGCTTCATCAGATCGAGGTTGATGTTTGTTGCTTTAAAGAAATGGTTTGATTTTATATACAATGTGAGTAAAAGCAAACATTCCTTCTGGCATGGCTCAAAGTTTGCTCCTGTAAACGCTCATTCACTCTGTGCTGCTTGAGTCGTGTCCCATTGCTGCAGTTATGTTTTACACCTCTTCCTCTTTATGAGCACCTACACTGCTGCTCATTCATCTGACATTTTCACCAACTGCTTCTTCGTCATGCTCTCCCAGAGTTGACTCTCTTCATCACACCGCCTAGGCTTCGTCCCCATCACCAACACCGCAGGATTGTTGGAGTTTCAGCTCTCACTGACCTGCCAACATGCCAGCCGCGCTGACAGATTCCAGTCAGATAATCTGTGAAGTCTGGGCGAGCAATGTGGAAGAGGAAATGAGGAAGATCAGGCAGATTATCCAAAGCTACAACTATATTGCCATGGTGAGAAACCTTCTGAACAATTACATTTGTTTTCATCATGATTAGTGGAAAAACACAGCTGTGTTCAACTGTTAAAAAAAAAAAAGACTATGTTCTTAATCTCCGACCCTTTAGTAGCAGCTCACTACCTTCAGCACATATGTGGGAACAAGCTGATTCCTCCTTCGTTTCTGCCTCTCACCAGGACACAGAATTCCCCGGAGTCGTCGTCCGACCAATCGGCGAGTTCCGCAGCACGGTGGACTACCAGTACCAGCTGCTGAGATGCAACGTTGACCTCCTGAAGATCATCCAGCTCGGACTCACGTTCATGAATGAGGACGGTGACTATCCTCCCGGCACGACGACGTGGCAGTTCAACTTCAAATTTAACCTCACGTAAGCCAGCTGCTGATCTCCTCTAGTTAAATCTGTTTCTGTTGAATGTGCTGCTGATGGAGGTGAAGCAAACAGGTTTTTTTTTTTTTCCCCCTCACAGAGAAGATATGTACTCGCAGGATTCCATAGATCTGCTCCAGAACTCCGGGCTCCAGTTTAAAAAGCACGAAGAAGAAGGGATCGACACGCTCTACTTTGCTGAGCTGCTCATGACGTCTGGTCTGGTGCTGTGTGAAAACGTCAAGTGGCTCTCCTTCCACAGGTCAGCTGCGTGAAACAACTCTGGCTCCTACAGCGTCTTTAATTTCAGAAGTCTAACACTGGGGGGGAATTTTTGCATCACATTCCTGCAGCATCTAATAGAAAAAAACATTTCGAATATCACCACAAACAAGTATTTGCAGTACTTTGGGGGCAGTGATGTGCAGAGCTGAGGAGTCGTCTGTAGTGGGACTTGAACATATTCGCACTGATTTGAGGTGTTCATATCTGACCCGACCTCGACCCTCCTGCTTGTTTTCCAGTGGCTACGACTTCGGCTACCTGGTGAAGCTCCTGACAGACGCACGGCTCCCAGAGGAAGAACACGACTTCTTCCAGATCCTCAACCTGTTCTTCCCCGCCATCTACGACGTCAAGTACCTGATGAAGAGCTGCAAGAACCTGAAGGTAGCGCAGGGCAGTTGTGTGGTGATGTTTCGATACCCTCCTCTGTAAGAGGACGTGTTACGGCTTTGAGCTGTCTGACCGCGCTCTCTGTGCAGGGGGGGCTACAGGAAGTGGCGGACCAGCTGGAGCTGAAGAGGATCGGACGGCAGCATCAGGCTGGATCAGATTCTCTGCTCACTGGAATGGCTTTCTTCAGGATGAAAGAGGTACACCAACCCACCAATGAACTGATTCACTTCTGAAACAATAATTCAAACTAGTTTATTAGAAAAATAAATTTCACGAATGAGGTAAACCGTCTTTGTTTAGACCGAGGAAACAACTGGCAGCAGGTTTTTGACATACAAAGTGTTTTGTCCTGAACTGTTCTCAGGTTTATGAAAACAGGAAATAGATTCTGTTAACCCTCCTAATTTCCCATAGTACCTAGCTGTTCTCACACAGGCCTGTTCAGTTCACGGTTGAACTCTTCTGTTTCCCCTTGTTCAGCTCTTCTTTGAAGACAACATCGATGACGCAAAGTATTGTGGGAGATTGTACGGGCTGGGCTCGGGCTCCAGCCAACCCCAGAACGGCATCTCCAGTTCGGGCCAGGAGGAAACGAACAACAAGCACTGACTGAGCGCTCGACTCCTCCTCAAGTGGAATTCGCACTTGTTTTAAAACCCAACCAGCAGACCCCCCACCCCCTCCTCACCCTCCCTCAGCACTCGACCCCTGAACGAGACCCAAGTCAATGTTTCTTTATATTTCCCTCCTGAGTGACTGCACCACGGACTCGCAGTGGACCCTTTTTTCTTTTTTTAGCCACTTTTTCTGAGTATATGGCCAAATATTCAGGACACCTTTTGAAGGAAAACACCTGTGTTCATTTACAGCTTCAGCGTCGGACCAGCTCCTGTGTCACACTGTGATTTCAGACCAAACTTTGACAGGACCAGTCAGATCGTTCTGTTCAGACTCAGCGTCTCGTCGCCGGGGACTCCTCTTGTTGCAGGGATTTTATTTTTTTAAGTTAATGCTGGAAGGGCCTGTAAATTAAAATGTATAATTTTGATGAGAATAAAATGTTTTAGCTCTTTTTCCACTTTCAGAAACTTTTAACAGTGTATAACAGTAAATGGTTATGCATGTGTTTCAGTGGGGGGCTACTACTCTTCTGTATATTCACGCACCAAACCAAACTGTCCACCGTCAGGTTTACAGATGTTGTGGTTACTGTTGTTTTTACATTCAACATTGTTTTAAACAGTTGTATATTAAATTGTTTTGTATTTTGAATGTAAAGTTTGAATTTTTTTTTACAGCTGGACCTTCCTGACCTTTAGAAATGTCAGGAAGTCAACTTGCACTGAAACAGAATATTAATTTTTGCTCTAGAATTGAAAAGCGACACAGCTTTCACTAACATTGATTGTTTATCACCAAGTGTTCAGGTTCGATCCAAAAACAAAAAGAAAAATGACAAGAGGAAAGCAACGCTTCAACAGAAACATAAATAAGGCATCTCAGTCACCTTCCGTCAGACAGCAGCAGCACTAAGTTCAGGTGTAAACGGGCCGGATCACCAGAATCCTTCAGCCGCACAGTGGAAGTGCTTTTTGGTCTCAGATTCAGGTGAGGAGTCGCTGGGCGGCCTTCACACCTGAGGCGTATCTCCGGAGCAGGTCTTTGGCCTCCTGTTGCAGGGACTCCGAGGGGGGAGGTGAAGACTTGAAGTGCAGCAGAACCAGGCAACATTCAACGACATCTGGATGTGGATATGTCTGAGAGGAAGCACAGATGGAGCGGTTCATTAGTTCTGAGGATGGAGACGACATACGGCAGAAAACACTGTGACCCCACTGACCCCTTTCACTCGTACCTTGATTGTGTCTGGCAGGTCAGCCAGCTGTTTCTGCTGCAGAGACATCTTGTTCGACAAAGACAGCAGAGTCTCCTGGTCTTCAGGTCTGAGGGGGAGAAGAGGACACAAACATCAAAGACTGTTAGAATGGAATCCTGCTGAGTTTGACTGACAGTCATGACACCTGGACAAATGTGGAGAGGCAGACGAATCTCTTATCAATGATCAATACGAGCACTCACTGTCTCCCAGCATCAGGGGACGCTGGTCTGTCCGGAGACTCTCTGCCAGAGGACGCCTGCTGCCTGTGCTGCAGCATTAGGGTGGCCAGACTCTCCTGGATCTCCCTCACCGAGCTCTGCATGGCCTGATACGCGGCATGAGACTCGAGGAGAAGGAGCGACACGTCGAGGTCCAGTTCCAGGCAGTCGCCCCCTCCAGCAGCTGCCGGCCCGTTCTGGATCTGGCTGCTGCTGGTCGAGCTGCTCCACCAGCGCTCGTACAGCCGGTGATAAAGGACGAAGGCCTGCAGACTGTTGGCAGCCGCTTTGGCTCCTTCTTCTGTGGGATGAGGAATTTTGGGATATTTCTTGGAGCAAACAGTGACGTCACCTGAAGGAAAGGAGACAGGAAGAGAATCTCAGACGCTCATACACACAAGGACAGCCATTAATGATTATTACAGGACGTACCCTGAGGAAACAGCAACCTGCAGAACTCTGCAGACACACAAAAGTGTCCGGTGTCCCTGAACCAGGCTGCTGCCTTCCACAGCTCCTTCATCATCTGTCCATCATCTTCCAACAACCAGCTGAACACAGAGCGGGTCAGATGGAGAGATGAATAAAGCAGAACCTGCAGATGAACACAGACGGATGTGAAGACAATACAAGACTACACAACATCCATGAGGCGGTTTGAGTGCGACGTACCTGTCTGAGGGGGACGCTGGCGGTGGGGGTCGGACTCTCCGCAGACTTCAGCTCCTGCAGGAGCGATCTGGCACTGCAACGTCCTGCTGATTTGTGTGAGACGCCAAACTGCTCCTCCCACACTTCTCTCACACGGTCCAGGATGCTAAAGTGGCTCTCGCCCGGCGACGCCCACGGGTGACTGGAGACGCAGGTCTGAGGGACGACGCCCGAGTCAACCAACATGGCAGACAGAAGCTCAGCGACGCAGAGGTGCAGCCTGTGGACCTGCCGGAGAGAGGGAGCACAATTCAGTACTTCTCATTCATATTTCTTTGACTTTGAAATATTTGAAGGGTTACAATACAACACATGAAGTTAAGCAAACTGACCAACAGTGACTCCTGTGAGCTCAGGACCTCCTGGGCTTCGAGCCAGTTCTCAGCAGCAGCCAGGTCTTTAGCGCACCTCAGCCCTAACGACTGAGCCAGAGCGACCTCTCCAGATATCCTCGCCAGGCTGGCTGCCGTCCTCAGCGAGGGGATGTCGTTCTTCTTGCTGATGACTTTGGCTGCATCGAAACTGGTCCCGGCCGCCAAGTAACTGTGAGAATGAAACAAGACGAGGCAGGTTCAGTGCTCTGAAAGAGGTTTCCATTAACACTCATGGTCCTTACAGTTTAAACACAGACCTCCACGTCGTCTTGGATTATAAAACAGATTTAGGTTCTGTACTAACTAAGTCTCAACGCAGTCTCTGCCTTCAAAGTCTATGATCTTTAAAACTACCATTATGTCTTCTGACTGATTTCACCACTTTAAAATATAACAAAGGGGAAGTGTCTAATATAGGGACATAAAGACAAAAAGCAGAGAGAAGGTTCCCTGAACCTCTCCAGCTCTCACCATTTGGCAGCAGCAGAGAGATGTCCGTCCTTCTCCAGCACAGCAGCCCAGCAGATGTAGAGCTCCTTCAGGATGGGCTCGTCCTCTGGCAGCCTCGCTTTCACCAGAGCTATGGCCTCCCTGTCAGAAAAAGAAAAAGGAATTTAGAAAGAACTGTCATAAGATTTCAACATAAAACGCAGAGCCAGATGTGACAGAAGTTAATGTTCCATTAAAGAGGTGAACCTGTAGAGCTTGTGAGAGCGCAGCAGGTCGACGGCCTCGTACAGCTTGTTGATGGACAGCAGGTGAGAAGCTGCCTTCTGGTACTGCTCCTGCAGACACAGCTGCTTGACGTAGGCCTCCACCGCCCGGCTCCACGCCTGGAACCCAGCTGCAGAGTCCAGAGGAAGGTTTGTATTTCTCCAGACAACAAGCAAAGCAAGAGGAGCACCGAGCGGAGGAGATGGAGATCGCGCTTTGCTTTAGAAAGTAAATGTATAAAGTGGTCACCCATAGGAGCGATGGAGAGCAGGTGGTCGTTCAGCTCCCCCTTCTCCGTGGCGAGCTTCAGCGCCCCCTCCAGGTCCCCGCTCCACAGCCGCAGATAGACAACAGAATCGTAGTGACCCGCCTCCACGTGACCCTCCTCTGGAGAGCAACACACAAACATCAAAAAACTCCTCTGTGCTTCAGGATTAAAGAAGATGGACTGTAAATTTCAAAATAAAATGTTTAAGTAAAAATAAAAATACAAATGTTGCGTTATATGACATCGCTAAGAAGCAGACTACACACCTTCAGACTCAAACATGCGATGCAGAGCCTGTCTGTCGGAGAAGAGGCCGAGGTGGATGTGCTCCCCCTGGCCGGGGACACAGTCTGCAGGGGTGGCTGGGAATCAAACACACAACCGTAGTCAGGTGACCTTTGCCACATCTGAAGTGAGACCAGTTGGAATCAGAGTGATTACGCAGACTCACTGCTGTTGTGTCTGACAGCAGCCAGAGTGACGCAGTCCTGCAGCTGCTCCTCTTTGGGCCGGTGGTCCATGGACGTACTGACGGGCAGCATGGAGCGAGCCTTCTTCTTCCTCAGCAGGGCTGTGTCTGGAAACACTAACACAAACATATTCACACGGTGACGCACACAAACCTGCACGATTTCACAACTAAAGTAGCTCCCTCACCTGTTTTGTCTTTGCTCTTAGCAGCAGCAGAGGATTTTCGCTGCATCTCAAAAGTGGCTGAAACTAAACGACAGAATTGATTTGTGACACTCTCTTCCTCTTTCTCAGATAGAATTTTGTTTCTCGCTCTTACCTGGTGGAGGTACAGGACTGCTCGTTGAGCTGACCTCATCTTCGCCATCGTCACCTGACCGCTCCTTTACCAGCACACTCCTCTCTTCTCCCGTGACCGTCTCTCCATTCGTCTCCGACATTGCAGCCACGTCACCTGGCGTCTTCTTGTTCTTCCTCTTCTGCTTGGAATTAGCCTTCGTCTTCTCCTTCAGATCCATCAACTTTTTCCCTGAGAGGTTAACCATGTCAACGCTGTACAGAGCACCTTGTTTCAATGTCGCTGTGAAGAAAAGAGGTTTCACCTTTAGGCGGCTTTGTAAACTCCTGTTTGGAGACTCTCCATTCCTGCACAGTGAAGTCCTTCCCTCCGGTCCAGATCACATCGGGGTCTACGGGCGACCAGTCCACACACAGCAGGTAACCAATGTGGCCGCGGTAGTTAGAGACAGCTGCCTCCTGCAGCACGTCCCACACCTGAACAGAAAAAAAGAAAACCGTTTATATTCCAGACGTTCTGTAGTTTTTAGCACGTTTTTTTTTTACCCATGATGCCTCGTACTGACCTGGGCTGTACCGTCATACGAGACTGTGACCAGCCGGGCCTCGTGGTGTGGACTCCAGGCCATGCTGGTGATTTTAGCGGTGTGACCACACAGCCTGCGATACGGCTCCGTCAGCACCACGGGCGTCTCTGGAGGATCCTCTGCACAAACACAACGCTCGTGTTAAAACTTTCCCTGCCTTCTAAAAGTCAATGATCTAAAAGGTGAGTCACAACTAGAGTTGTTTCTGAAGGAAGAGGGTTCATTGGTTTGTTATCCAGCTGCAACTCAATTTCTTTGAAGTTATTTTTATTGAAGAGACTGGAAACTGAGGTAATAAATAAATTCCTACCTATGATGGAGTGGAGATCGTGCACAAAGACGACGGCGTTGCTGGAGCCCGAGGCCAGGAGGCAGTGCAGCTCGGGCGGAGCGCTGTGGTTGTGATGCCACCGCAGCGTGTTGATGATCTTGTGATGCTGCTGGATGCTGCAGAGCAGCCTCAGACTGGGAGCCTGGTACACGTCGATACACCTGCAGCAGAGAGCCAGAGCAACGCCTCGTCAGACCCAGCTAACAGAATCCAACTCTTCACAAAGGAGCTAATCCATTTCTCTGCAGCCTGGGGACTGTCAGCAGCACCACAGGCCAACCGTCTATTATGAGAAAAGGTCAGACTTGGCCGCTCACTCACCCGTCCTCGTTGCCGATGGCAACCACTTCCCCATCTGGCTTCCAGCTGAGGTCGGTGTGTGGAGACAGCTTGTGCTGTTTGAAACAGAAATCACCTTCAAACCTTTACTTCCATTTAAATTCAGCGGTGAAAACACTCCTTCAGAGCAAGGAGACGCCATATCTCCACCCACAACCCGAAGTCTGAACTTCTGCTGAGTTAGTTCTCCACTTTGAGGAGATCGTCAGGTTTTATTGTGGCTTTGGCTGGTATGTAGACAGGTAGACACACAAGTGATGACTGATTTATACTGGAACTTACCTAAACCTAAAACATTTCATTTTAACTCTTTCTTCCTTCTCTACAACCCACTTTCAAATAAAAATGTGTAAAAAGCTTTTAAAAAAATGAAACTATTTAATTTCATGGCCTTAATACTATTTGTATTAATTTAAAAATATGCAATATGTGCACATAGCATAGTTTTTACTCTCTCATGACATGTAGAAACCAATTCTCATTGTAAAAACTGTGGGGTCTACAATATTACAAACTCTTGATGTTACCCTGCAGAATTTAGTGACAATGTATGATTTGCCACACAATTGGAACACAAATAAAATTTGAGTTAAGCTAAAGGAAGAACGTTCAAACTCACTAAAGCAGCAAATGACAGCTCATCATCCTCATCACTCCCACCTTGATGTTGTTCGTGTCGTTGATCAGTTTGTTGATGTCCGACGCCTCGCCACTCAGCTTGGATGGATCGTGCTGCAAGATGATGCCTTCACCAGCGCAGCTGTAAAGACTGTAGGACGACTTTCCTCCCGCTGCACCTGACAACACAGACACACAAATTATGGACAGTGTTGGAATGAACAAGGCAAGGGACAAAAAGGATGAATTTTTATTCAAATTGGATCAAATTCTGCACAAAGCCAATTAAAGTTCCTCCTGGTAGATCACCTCAGCTGTGATCTACAGTTTGGGAAACTCATATTTACAACTTCCAAGCTGAGTGGCTGGTACGCTAATCAAGATGTCATCTGCCGACAGCTGGTGGAAATCAATTTCCCGCATCTTGATTTCCCCAAGAGCGACTGAAGTGCTGAGGGGCGAGCTGGAAGTGTTTCCTGAACTCATTCAATTACTGAGACAATTATAAGAAGGGCGAGCAGAGATGCCTTGTTTGTTTCGCTGACTCGCTGCTTTTTGACTCCCCCTCTTGTTTTTGCTGGTTCAGAGGCTTCAGAGCAAACAGCAGCAGTTGCTAAGAGTTCATTAGGAACCTACCAAATGACATCGGGGGCACTGGGGGTCCCCAAGCCAATGTGTACACTGTTTTTCTGTGATAGGAGCTCGATATCTGAGGAGGCCTGGGAGGAGACAGAGCAGAACAAACGACCAGTCAGGAATAAAGGACGTCGAAAGCTGCAGGAAAATGGACCATCAAGGACCTCGAGAGATTATGGAAAGGACCCACAAGGTTCCACGTGGGAAACAACAGTCTGGCTTCATGACTTTTACTAAAAGTTTCCAAATTTGAGGCCTGACTGAAATCTCAAAGATCATCTTCTTCGACAGTGGAGGAGTGTTCGGGGGGCTTTTCACAACTTTCATTGGCACACTATCGTGTCCTACTGTCAAAGAGTGGAAAAGCATAGTTGTGTATGATACAAGGAGTCAAAAGGGGATCCACTTCAAAAAAGTGTTTCAAAGAGGCTTTGGTTTATAAGCAATGGTTCTTGTAATCTGGCCCACAGCTATCTTGGTCTTTTCAGAAACCAGGGGAATTATTATTATTATTATTTGGAGGAGGCCGATCTGAGCTGCTCTTCATCTGTCCTGGTTGGCATACAAGTTTATTTTCTTCATGTATGTCTTTTATTGAAAAAAATAAAGAAAAAAATAATAATTTTATTGCAGAAATCCATAGACCCTTTGGAACTGAGGTAGTAATTCAGGCTTTCCTTGGACTGGAATACAATCTTCTTTTATAACTAGTTGGACCAAAGAGGTTCTTCAGGTTCTTCAGCATTAAAGTGAAAGATATGTTTATTTGATAAGCTACAGGAAGGCATTAGGTGGTATAACATAACATAAACCCAAAACTTGAGATAGTGACTCTTACTTGTTTGAGAAGACGTCGTAGATTCCAACTTTACCATCATCTGTTCCAAAGGACAAGGATCCCTCCTTCTTTGGGTGCCACGCCAGCTGAGGCGAGAGAAAACTTTTCTAATGTGTCTTTAACTGAAACACTTCTTTTGCGTTATCGCAGCATTTCTGACAGGAGTAATGGCTTGACGCGCAATATCGCTCAGCTGTTGTCATTAACCCCAGACATGACTGATGTTTCAACATTATAATGAAAAATTTTCAGTGTTTAGCCTTATCAGCAGCTCAGATGAAGAATTTATGAAAAAGCCGACTTTTTGGACACCAGAGAAATTTCAGTTTTCTTTTTCCTTGCAGAGATTTTCTCTTCCTACATTTCAGAAAACTCCCAGAGCTGAAACTAAATGAATTACAGCTACTGTTGAGTTGCCTTCATCAGTTATAGATAAACAGTTGGTCATAGATCAGAGCAGAGAGTTGTTTTTGTGATATCTTCTCTACAGACCAGGTCAATTAAAGCTAATATATTACAATGATAACCCACTGTGAGGAAAAAAAAAACCAAAAGGTAAAACATCTTACCGCTGTGACTTTGGACTTGATGCCCTGCCAGAAGGACCTGGTGTCATACGGATTCTGGGTGCTCAGTGTGTTCCAGACCCGGATCATGTTGTCACCCACGCCCAGCGCCAGGCACCCTGTGCCCACAGGGGAGAAGGTCAGGGTGTAGACAAAACCACCCAAGGTGGGCAAAGTCCAGCAGCAATCCAGAGAGTCCAGGTCCCAGCATTTAATCTGGAAAAAGCCGATTCAAGTCAGAACCATTTGGACATACAGCACTCTGATAAATCAGCTCACTAAAAGCATCGCTGTCAAAAGGACGCTTTTAGCCAGACACCTCTTGAAAACGATGAATACTTATGCATTTTGGGGCCATTAAAACAGCAGATAATGAAAGAACGGGGGGGGGGGGGGGGGGGGGTATAATAAGCCTGTGCTTTTGCAAGTTTCTGCCAAATGTTAAATAAGCGGATTGACCACTCTTGTTGCGGCATGCCAAATACGGAGTGGGATGCAGCTTCCAGATACCCTAGCTTTAGTTTTAAGATGGATTAAGCAGCTGATCACTTCTATTTTTATCAGTTTCAAAGGATAGCATGTGAAAGTTGCGACTTCTGGACAAAGAAAAGCTGGCTTATTCTCCCACTGTTGTCTTAATGCTAAGCTAACAAACTGCTGGCTGCAGCTTCATCAGTCAGTCAGTATGAAACTCAATATATTAAAATAAAACAACAAACCTAATAAAGTGAATTTTCTGAGACCAAATGCTGCTAAAAGCGCATGCTGTGACGAACCTCTCTGTCCATAGAAGTGCTGATGAGCAGCTCTTTGCTGTCCTGCAGGCGAACCGAACTCATGTTGAACACAATCCTGCTGTGGTTCTGACTGTCTGAAGACCCCAGAAGAGCCCACTTCTGCTTCCCTGACTTGGTCAAGTCCCACAGCACCAGCTCACCACTGAGGACACAGCAGGCTCAGTTTCGGCTGTTGTAATCTTTTATTCAGTAAACTCTTGTGCTCTGATTAAAACGACATGCACCTGAAGCAGCTGGATACAAGTTGCGCCGGTCGTCGATCCAGCCAGTGGACGCTGAGCCAGAGTCTCTCTTTGACCCCGGGGTCAACAGGAGAGCCTCTTTTCTTTAGATATGGCAGCTTCAGAGTCATTGCTCCTGTAAGAGGAGGAGGATAGGAAGAACCAGAACATTAGCACGTAATAAATGACTTCCATCTGTTACTAAATTAATGGAAACTTGGCTAGAATTCTCACCTTTGCCCTTCACTGTGTTCCAGATTCTCAGTGTCTGGTCTTTGCTCCCAGAGGCCAGATAGCAGTCTTTCTCCTTCTCCACAGACTCTCCATTTGTGACTATAGGATGAAAAAAGAAGTCCACCTATTAAAGTAACACAATTGGCAGAAACAAGCTGCAGAAACAACCCAAGGAAAGACAGTTACCATCGCTGTCCTCAGGTCTGATGGAGAGGCCGTCCCCCCCGAGGAATGGTGACCACGCCAGTGAATGGATCTCATCGTCGTGTCCACGGAGACGCTGAATGACTTCGCCTTTCTTACTCACATCGATCAGGACGATCATTCCGTCTTTGTACCTTCGACAGTGCAATGACAGCATTTTCACAATCACTGATATTTTTATGCTATTTGCAATAGAAGAGCTGACGTATTGAGTCAAACGTTGGAATCAGGTTTAAAGATTTTACCTTTCTCTTAGAATCATTAATCGATATGTTCTTACCCGACGGCCACAATGTTCCAGCTGTGAGGGGAGCAGGTGAGGCAGAAGATGGTCCTGGGCTCAGGAAAGAAACTGACAGTGTCTCCTGTGTGGTACCAGTGGCAGACCACGATGCCTTTCTCATCCCCTGACACCACCAAGTTTTTATCCACTGGGGACCAATGCACTGCCGAGACTGGGCTCTGTGTGGGGACACAGCAGCAGAAAGGTGGACCTCAAAATAAAAAGTTTTAACCGTTGTGTATCTTATGATAATCACAACACTCGCATAATGAGTTGGAGGGAAATGTGTTAGGATACATGTTTTAGCTTCTTGAATGGATTTCCATCACAGTTCCATTCTTGGGCTCATCTATAATCATGACCTCAGATCTATTCAGGATCTTAATGTGTCCTCAAAGATGGAGGAAAGCAAGGAATCAGTAAAATAAAGGATGCTGTAAAAACTTGTGCAAAGCGGCCTGCTGCCTGCAGGTGGCATCAGCATGGTGTGAAAATGCTCCATGTGTTTCACTGTCAGTGGGTCAGGAAGGTCAGCACTCACCTGATGAGCTGCATGCTCTTTGATAAGGGTCTTGACGTTCGAGTCCCAGAAGTAAACACTCCCATCATTGGAGGAGCTGACGCAGATGTGGCTCTGCCCTTCATGTTGACAGAAGGAGAAGCCTGACACCAGATCTTTATGGCCGACGAGCTCACCTGAAAAAGAAAATCATGAAAAGACATCCTGGCACTGAAAAGGATGGCAACAACCCCGATATCCCCGCAGGATCCCCAGTGATGACAAACATGGATGACCACCTTTACTGTGCCACTGATGATATGGAATGATTTGATATAAAGTCATCTGCAGCGTTTAAATTAGTTAAAACTACTGGACCAGTTTTCCACTACCCAGTGGAAAAGGATGGATTAAAATAGAGCATTTTTTGACTTATAACTAAGAATTAATAGTCTGATGGTTTGAGATCTAATCACGCAGTATCGATGATGAATCTTTTCTTTAAAATGCAGCTGCTCTGAAAAGAATTTAAATCCAGAATACATTTGGTTTGAATCTGGTCACCAAATGAGTCTCCATCCACATGCTGAGTCTGTTTTCTGTCAGCGCGGCTCCATCTGATTTTAACCGACTTTTCACGGCTTGTGTCCGTCTGTGGCTGAAAGGGCAGCACTCACCGGCGACCCGGCCGGAGGAAACCGACACCTGGATCAGACAGACTACGGGCACTCACCGACGACCCGGCCGGAGGAAACCGACACCCGGATCAGACAGACTACGGGCACTCACCGACGACCCGGCCGGAGGAAGCCGACACCTGGATCAGATAGACGACGCATTTGGCTCCGGCGCCGAGCAAACCGTCCCTGCTGACGTCACTGCAGCGCGAGGCGTACCAGTTGGGAGAGGCGGGAAGCGACCTTTCGTGCATGACGTCAAGGACGCTTTAACAAACGTTAAAGTGTTATTCTGAGTTAAAGTCTGAATAAAAAAAGGACAAAGTGAAACTGACATTAACTCCACACGTTACCTGCCGTAGCTACAACATGAGCTGCCGTACGGCCGGACGCTGCTGTCGTAAAATCTTCGCCGGTGGCGACTACGAAGGCCGAGTTGGGTGAAACCGTGCGGAGTTCGCTTTCTTAAACGGAAAGAACAACGCGCGTTAAACACAATTAAAACACGTATTACTTCTTTAAAAATACCAAAACACGTTTAAATTATCTTAAATTATCATTAACTTCCATGATTAACTTCGCATTAACAAAGAAAAAACTGCAGTCAACGCTGTAAACATTGCTAACGTAAACCGAACACGACCGAGTCGTAAAAATACAAGATGGCGACGTCAATGACAGGACGTGGTGAGAGGAATACTGCCTTCTTAAACGCCAATTTGTCTCTATTTGGCTTTAATTAGGTCTCACCGACGATATTTTAATGGATTTATGTTTGTTTTCAGGTGTCGCGTTTATTAGGAATATATCTGGGCTGTTGCATTCAAGGTAAGATCTCAGCAGAGCATCGTAGCTGTAGCTACCTTACCTCTGTGACTACAGAAGGACAAACTCACCTAAATTAGCTGGTTACATAAAGGTTATGATGCATTTAGGTTAGTTTTGAATTCTGAAATAATTGCAAAAGGCATGTCACTGAAACACAATCAGATTGCTTCAGCCGCCCTCTCCCTCTCTTCTACATCTGTCCAGACTGCAGGTTCTGGGTGGAAGTCCTCAGCAGCTCTCATGTCTCCACACCAGCACCCCACTGGGGTCAAAAATGTGGGAGAGGAGGAACTTAAAGGTGTATCCTCCTCAGCTGCCAGACGAGCCACAAAGGCCCGCAGTAAGTCTCTCTGCTTATCAATTAGAGGAGAAGATGGATCCACTTACCTAATATAAAGATGTTGTTTGATAATTGTGTTCATATTTGTTCCACATAAGCAGAAGAGTTGTCTTTCATGCCACAAAAATCGAAATGCTCTTATTTCTTTCCACAGGAGATCCACCACTGTCGGAGACAGATTAAGTACAGCAAAGACAAGATGTGGTACCTGGCTAAGTTGGTAAGAAACAGAGTTGGACTCGTTCCTATCAGATCCCGAAGCAGCTCCACCAAGAAGAGAGAACATGATGAGGGCCCCGACCTTCTTTAGGTTTTAAAACATCAGGAGTGACCTTAGATTACGATTTAGAAACCTGAAGGAAAAGAGCAGCGATGATGAAACTAGCAAGAATTCAGCAAATGAAGGAACATTGTGATCACTGTGTGTGTGTGTGTGTGTGTGTGTGTGTGTGTGTGTGAGATCACAACTATGCTCGGTATTCTTTTTTTATGTGGATCTTGATTTGACTAAAGATATTTCCATACAAACTTGCTGCCTCTGTAGAGACCTTTGAGGCTTTGTTGCATCAGTCTGTCGTATGCTGTGTGTGTTCTGTGCATCAAGCCTTTGGGGTCTTAGTTTGATTAAAGTGTGGTGTGGCAGATAAAACACAACGTCCGCAGGCATTCCAACTCCGCCGTCGTCCTCAGCAGGCCTGATTTATTGTTTCATCTCTCTGTTTGTTCTCCATGGCAGATTCGGGGCATGAGCATCGATGAGGCCGTTGCACAGCTGGAGTTCAGTGACAAGAAAGGGGCAAAGATCATGAAAGAGGTTTAGAGCTCTGAGTTGTCATTATTATTTACACATTTGGTGTTACACCATTCACCCTGTTAATACTCTTAAAGTGTACAGATGAATGCCACAGCTCTTTGTTGGTCTGTTTCAGGTCCTGCTTGAAGCTCAGGAGATGGCAGTCAAGAATCACAATGTAGAGTACAAGTCCAACCTTTATGTAGGTGAGTGTCTGTAACACAAAGGAGTTTTATTGTGTCAACAGCTGCACAATCAGACACAGCCCAGCCTCCTGCAGATGAAGGGCCCCGTATTAAATTTCTAAACACAAGTATACCGTTTTTTGTTGTTTTTTTTGTGGTGCATCTAAAAAAATGAATAAATTGGAAATGTTTTGCTGGCTATAATCAGCGGCTTTGTTTTTTGTGGAGTTGGAGACCTCCGTGGATGAGCTGATGACAACACTCATGATCACACACTTTTTCAATGTGTCGCCCAAAATAGTCTGTGGTTGTTTCTACTTGAATACTATTTACCTAAATGAAGTCATGGGGTAAAATATTATGGAAAAGGTTTGAGAACACATTGGTGAAATGTGTAGGACCCCTGTACAGACTTGAATTTTGTTCAGATTTACAAATGAGGAATTTTTGCTTCTCAAAACTACTCAATGATCTCTCATTAGTCATCAGTTGTCAGCCGCTGTGCCTGAAGAATAGTTTTTCAAAGCAGTAGATTTCTTTTGAGTCCAGATTTTGTGCAGAGTGAATCATTTATGTGCACTTACAGCCATAATTACAGATAAGCCTGTAGCCATTTCCATTTTTATTTTGACTTGTCTTCATTCAAAGGCACCTTTGTGAAGTAAATGAGTTGTTCTGCCCCTTATCACACTTTCTCTTTATCTCATCCACTCCTTTTCCTGACACCCCTCCCCTCCCTCTCCATCTCCGTCCTGCAGCCGAGTCGTACTCTGGCAAAGGGAAGTATCTGAAGCGGATCCGTTACCACGGCCGGGGGATGTTTGGCATCATGGACAAAGTCTACTGCCACTACTTTGTGAAGCTGGTGGAAGGCCCGCCGCCCAAACCGGAGCAGAAAGCGACGGGCTTCGACAAGGCCAAAGAGTACGTCCAGAAACTGAAGAACCGAACCATCATCCACAGTCTGTAGATCAGTAGACTGGGCGCTGCTTCACCCGAACTTTTTACTGTATGTCTCTGTGTGTATATGTCATTGGACATTTGTAAATAAAAAAAATAATATTGAATACATCATCCGAAGTTATGCTTTTTTTCTCTTTATCTTTTTGAAGTTATCAATCTGCCAATGATTATTGAAGTTACTCTCACAGAGACATTTGATCATACACTTAGATCTGCCTATCTTCTGATGTACCGATCTCCATATCTACCTTTTAGCAGAGAACCAGTGTACAGCCTGAATTTCAACAAAACACCAAACAAGTGCAGGTGAAGCATAAAAAAACCCACCCATCTACATCTGAGAGCATTTTTTTATATAACACGCACACAAAAAGAGAGTCTCTGGTGTGTATATGTGGATGTGGATGACAGCAGTCACTACAACTCCTCCCTAGAGTCCGGGCCTGTCTACCTCACTGAGCCTCATCCCTTCACTTCGACTGCTGCTCTGCCTGCAAACGTTCTCTGAGCTTCAAGCTGAAGACGAAGAGGACATTTCAAATTTAATCGTCCTATTTGCCGGCAGTCGTCCTGTCTGTGCGTAAGGAAACACATCATTTACCTCGACATTCAATTTGTTGCTTTTTATCAGCTTATTATTTTGTTGCTTCCTTGCTTTTGTATTTAAAAAATACAGATTTTAATTGTCATTGCTTACAGTGGTGTCTTAATCTATTTACTATTTGCATCACACCTTCTGATCATTTTTACGTGTTATTCTTCCACACAGAATTTAGAAGAAAACAAATACAACCACCTGAGAGCAAAGAACAGGTGAATTTGTATTTTCTAAAGGTCAAAGTGTGTCTGTGTTATTAGGACCCAGAGCTTCAGTCTCTTGTGTTTCTAAATGGCCTTTAGCTTCCTCTTCCTGATGTGAGTGATCCAGCTCGGGTATCTGCCCGCCCCCCCATCCCCTCACCCTCCCACCCCCAAAGCCCTTGTCAGCTCTGAGCAGCTTTGAGTGTATTTTCAAATAAAATGCCACACGCTGGCCCCAATTTCAGCAGACAAGCGCCCTCAATCTCAGTTTGGAGTCCAGCTCGGTCCCATAACACAAAGCAGCACCAACTTTTATAAAAAGCAAAAGGCTGCATCTTCATCCTTTCATCATCATCATCTTCTTCTTCACCGGCCAACTTCAACATTTTCCTGCTTCTTTCCCTCACGCCAAACAAATAATTATAATAATAATAATAATATAATTATACTATTTGCAGTCTGCAGGTCCTGGTGGTCTTTTTTATGGCCATCAGCACTTTCAAAAACACATGAAACTGAAGACATGGGACCTTTTAGGGATCAACCAAATGTTCACCTACTTTTGGTAGAAACAGATTCAGTATTGCATGAAAGACGCTCCCTGAAGGATTCACTTCTCTGGGCCAGATCCATCCTCAGAAAATAGGTCATGGCCTCACAGAGCTAGAAAAGTTTAGACTTTTGAAGATGAGTGATGGTGAACTCACTTGTCTTGCCACTAATCGGCCAAATGATGCCGTCAAGAGCACCGAGGAACAAAAAACAGGCAGACCCAGCACTGATTTTGGTTTTCCCTGTCTCCAACTGTAATTACAAAAAGATGCGTGTGATGCCACCACCAATTAGTAGGAATGACTGCCTCTGGACACACACCGAGATTGGAGTGAAGAATGTTTGACAAAGCTTTGGCCAATAAACTTAAGAGGTTTTGGATCCATCTGGCTTTCTATCAGATAAGTTTCTGAGTCATGATGGCGGAGGGGCAATACCACTGATTAATGGGTGTTAAGAGGCTTTTTGTGTGTGGAAGCAAGCAGCCTGCAGCCAAAGTGTATGTATTATATTTTAAATATTTTAAATATGAGAATATGAGAATAGTTTATATTCATATTCATTGGTTCTACAGAGCTTAACGAACTTCAAAGCAGCTCTTATTTAAAGGCCACTTACTTTTTCCTGGACTTTCAAACACACATCACATATTAACTCCACAGGGACGCCGTGGTGGTGTTCAGAGGTTACATGATGTGAATTATGTATTGTCTCTCTCCAAGCATGAGGTCATCCGCCAACAAGGCAAGAAAAATCCTGCTACCAGTTCTGGGAATCAACTACTACCAGGATTCAAATACTCAATTTTATTATTCATGACGGGTGAAGCTGTGCGTCGAAAACATTCTGTAGACAGCGTGTGACCCCGGGCCGCCGCACACTTACGCATACACAAACAATGGGGTGTCATGATGCTTCCTTTCATTTGTTTTTAATGTTGCTTGTTGGCCAGAGTAGGCTGGGGTTAAGAAACAAATAGAAATCAGAGGGCATTTGTATGAGTGCCTTGGGGGGTTGTTTATTTCCCTTTAACTTTCCCATTTTATGCCCCCTCAACCCCCACGCGCACCCCGTCCCTCCTGTCTCTCTGTGGCGTTCAGTGAACGACAGCTACGAAATGGTGTTAGCTCCCCAATGAGAACTTCGGCAAAAACACCACAAAGCTGGCTGGCTGCCGGCCGGCACCGGATGCTTTGCCCTTGAGAAAGAAATCCAGACACGAAACACTTTGTTAGCTCTCTGGACAGCTTCCAATAAAGCTACATTCGCCTCCTTTAAAAAAACAAAACAAAACAAAACCTTTATCTCTCCAAAAGGGACACATCTGTTTGTGTAAAAGAAAGGCTAAGAAGGAAGGAGGGAAGAAGCAGGAATGAAAGGGCTATATGGAAGTCTCTTCTTTATGCAGTTCAATACTTTAGCGCTTCTTCTGAGGATGAAAAAAAAACTGAGATTATCCTCCAAATCTTTTGATCCCATCAAACTTTTGAATTTTAGAAATGCCCGACAGGCTTGAAAGGTACGTGTCAAATGTTCATAGTTTCCTTCTTGAGGTTGGTCACCTTGAATTCATGTCAGTCCAAACTGATTTCAGCTTCTTTTTTTTTCATTGCAGAAAATCAGAAACTTCTGCTGAGCTGTGGTTAGACTTTCTTAGCAAAAAGCTGCAAATGCTGATGATAGCTGTGCAGCTTCTTTTTGTTCTCACAGAAGAGCGATAAATGTTCAATGAATTGTTCCAACGACTGCAGAATGTGAAGAAGAAGCCTAAAAAAAAACCAAACATTCTTGGATGGTGTTTGCACTTCCCTTCCCATAATTCCAGTTTGTGAAGGTTTTCCCTGATCAGATGGGGAATCCAGGCTCTTCCGTATGTTCCTGATACCTCCACAGGCGACCCTGAACCACTTTCAGCTGGAGCAGCTGCTCTACTCTGCATTTGCATTTGCAAGCTCCTCAAACTGCATTCCGCCGATACAGCCCCACACACATCATCCTTTTGGCTCCATTTACTTCTTCATTAAATCCAGCCACATACATTTCCAACAATACAACTGGGCCGATGTTAGTGTGCACGTTGTGGATTAATCAAGCTGAGCAGATAAAGATCAGCAGATCTGCATTCAGATCCTCCAGCCTCCCTGCTCTGCTTTATGTTAAAGCGTGAGCGCCGTTGAGTTAATATTGGTGGTGATTTAGTGCTATGACTGGGCTGAGAGCAGGCTGAATTATTTTACACTGAAACACAATATTTCCTTTTGCCTTAAGCGCTCAGGATTGAATCGCTTACAGTGCTCAGATTTAAATGTGTTTGTGTTACCGCTCATTGTTCCTCTCCTCTTCCTCCCTGTCCTCATCCTGCAGGTGGTGAATCATCGCTACCCCGCCTGCTGCTCCCATATTTCTATGATCCTAATACAGCATCATATGTTCCTGCACCTGTAAAGTATACCCCCCCCCCCCCCCCCCCCCCCGCTCTCATGCTCTCCCTACTCTACCCAACTTTTCAACCCAAAGGCTGATGAACAACTAGAGAGATCGTGTTTGATCAGATAGACAGATGTATCCCTCTGATGTGCCAAATGAGCAGATATATGGTTAATCTGTCTGTCAGCAGCATTCTGTGGAACATCGATCTGATCCTCTCTGATTGGATGTTCCAGCTGGTCGAGTCAACCAGCTGCTTCTTCGGCATCGATGAGGATGACGTTCTGGAGAACATGAAGGAGATCCTCCTAACCCAAAGCTTGTGATAACACAGAGGACGTCAGGTGTGACGGTCTGGATTGGCTGATCCTGTTAGTGACCAAAGAGGTGACGGCCAAGATCGCCGACATTATGAACTCCATCGATCTGTACCAGCGGTGTCCAGCTGACGACTGGGAAAGCCTCAGTGCCTTCACTGTGGACTCCATGTTCGACCTGCTCCCCAGAACAGTGAGATGCCCGCTGCAGGCCGAAACCCTCCAATGGGTGAGTTCATTCATTCTGAGACTGTTCTGGCTCCAAACAAGGAGCACATTGAAGAAACAGGCGCTTCGTTGGAACAAACCCAGAGAGAGGCAAAGTCACAAACAAGACGACAACAGTCAACCCCCGTGTGTCCACTCTGCTCAGGAGACTCACGGACTTTGACTCACATATATTTGTCAAAACACCAGTTTGTCTCAATCTTCTAATTCTGTCTACCTCTCACGCAGGAAATAAATCAGATTCGATTATTGCTGTTCCATCATTTCCACCTTATCCGTAATGTCCATGTGGGGTTTCATGAGCCACCACAGAAAAACTGTCCTCCTGCCTCCTCAGTGCACTTGGTGTCACTGTTGCATCACATCAGAATCCTCCTTCCACTCCGAGCTGCATGTTGGAGGCTTCAGCCGCAGCAGCCCAAAGCCCAGGACTCGTGTATCAGAGTGTTGAGGAACGCTTCCCCCTAAATGTGTCTGCAGACTTCTCCAACGGATCACATCCCACATGAAACCAGAAGCCCAGAGTCACAGAAAACCAATCTGACACAATCCTGCTGGGTATGTGCACTGCATGTCTTTCATTTCATCAAGATGAATTTTAATATTTCAATTCGTCACACATGCTGCAGCGGGGGACGATGTGCAGCAGCCTGAGGACTAAAAAAAGTGCTATTAAAGACTGTTACAGTAAAAATTTACTTTGTGTAATTCTGCTTCCTGTGCGTGTGCGTTTCAAGATTCCATTACAGCTCGACAATAGTTAATCAAACAGCTCAGGCCATGAATGACAAACGCAGCATTCAGAACTTCCCGGTGATCTCACTCAAATTCATGTGAGAAGCTCAGTCAGATTCTGCAGTGTCAAATTTGGAAACATGAGACAACATGAGAGACAACGGTATCCAGCAGGCTTCCTCTCAGAGCTGGACTTTGGAAACTTTAGAAAGTGCTGGCTACATTCCCGTCTCTCTACTTTTTGTGCTAAAACCTTATTTTTATTGCAATATTACATTTTTATTTCACATTTAGTCAATTTTCATTTTCATCAGCTGTTATAATGAGTGAATGTATAAAAAGAACTCTGGCTGGATGATCAACAAAGATCCAAATTAATATCAAACCAAATATTGGAAAGGTATCTGGACTTTGTTCTGTGAAGCGATAACTGAGGATACTTTTGGTCCATTTTCTGTTTGTGAATGGCAGCTGAAGGAAACCTCGGGGAAACGGTCGTGCCCTCTCTGCGTGTTAGCATCGCAGCAACTGAACTCACAGCTTGCTGTCTTCTTGTTTGCTCTTTGTCATTATGCAAAAGAGTTAACAACAACAAAACCTTAGAAACACATTTTCGGACACAGCATCGTTACACTGCACAGACTCAGAGGAATGAAGCCGCAGTCATGTCCAATGCATGAACATTAAAAGAAACAGAATGGGAGGAAGTTCACTGCATCACACAGGATCGGCTGCTCATCTGCTGAATATGTCGCAGTTTTATAAGATTATATTTTTAGACTGAGTTTAATATCAGCCGCAGACACTTGCCAGGGATCATTGGCAGAGAGACAGAGAACTAAGAGGAATCCAAAGCGTGGTTTGATCACTGGACATTTACTTCAGAGTCACTGATCGACGACCCACGTGCAAATTTCAACTGTTAGTACTGTCAACGTTTGTAAAATCTGCCAAGAAGTCAGTGAAGACGCCTTTCAGCTGGACCCTGATCACAAACAGCTCTTTAAACGTGAGGCACGCCGCCCTCTCTGCCATCTCCACTTCCTGTTTTCGTTGCACCTTCTCTGTCACTTGAATTAAGGACCAAAGTCAGAGGAGCCCTGAGTTTGTTTCTCATCATCGCCGCGAGGAAAGTCACCTGATGCCCGGCGCCACACTGGAGAGCAGAGGCTCTCTGCTCATAAAACGGCCTATAAACACAGAAACAATCAGGGGAGGAGCAGGCGTGTGTGTCTCCGATTGTAGACTGTGTGTAAGAAGATACTAGATGTGTGTGTGTGAAGGCCAGCTGGAACGTAATCGCCCACCTCCCTGCCTGAAATTCACTAAAGCTTAACGTTAACTCTGTGCTGAGCCAAACCTTCTATATTAACAAGGAACATTGCACCTCTATCCAGTTAATGAAATATTGATTTGGAAATTGTATTGTAAGACGATGGAAAGCTTTTAAAGCGCTTAGTGTCTTTGCTCAGAGCCAACTTCATCAGTTATTATTTTTTAATGGTATTATTTGAAAATGCTCCTAAAACAGAGAGCAGCTTTCTCCAGGCTTGGCGAGTCCGTGTCTGTGATAAGCGTCATATTTCTATACCGAGGGAACTCGGGGGCCACAAATGGCCGCATGTAATTTTAATGAAAATGTTGGCATCACACTGCGTTTCGTAATGACAGCGACAGTGGGACATTGCTGATTTAATGATGTGTTTGTTCTTATTCCGGTCGAGCTGTTGAAAGGGATTAATTTTTACATTTTTTTATAAAAAAAAAAAAAATAAAAAAAAAAGGGGGTGGGGGGGGAATTAGCAACAATTTCGGAATGTAGTTCACAATCAGTGACTCAGTATTTTGGGATTGTGTGTCTCTGGTGTCCGAGTTGGGCCAAATCTCAGGACCGAAATTTTGTCAGAAATGACAAAAATTTAAATGCGTCTGTGCTGTAGAATCCATCTGTACAGCGCAGATAAGAAACTAATCCGAACCAAACGGAAACCACTTGGTGTTTCCGTTTGGTTATTTTGTTATCTGTGTGGAGCAGCACGGTTTGGTGAATCTCCCCACACATACTGTACCATAAAACTAACCAGGTCACAAAATAATGGTTGTAATACTTTTTTTTTTGTGTCTCACTTTCAAGCCAGTGTCTTCAAAAAGCGTTAACATACTGGCTGCGTGCTTAAATGACGGAAATGTCGTTTCTCCAACTCAAACAGGAAATGGAAGTTTAGAGAATGATGATGATGATGATGGCGAATCCCCTAATTTAGGATGAGACTTTTGAATGTAAGTTTGTCTGGGTTGACCTGTCCTGGCCTGATGTCAGCCATGACTGGCTGTAAGTGGGACTGATAATGGAGGTTCGGTATCCTACAGATTTGGAGCAGGTTGGTCTGACCCACATGTCAAAATTCACAGACTATTCTTCGCTATTAGAGAGCAGAAAGATGCTGCATTGCATGCAGGTATTATAGAAATGCCGTAAACAGAAAAAT
This sequence comes from Echeneis naucrates, assembly GCF_900963305.1. Taxonomy (NCBI): domain Eukaryota; kingdom Metazoa; phylum Chordata; class Actinopteri; order Carangiformes; family Echeneidae; genus Echeneis; species Echeneis naucrates. The sequence continues at coordinate 1,300,650 of NC_042524.1, read as the reverse complement.
AACCCACCTGGATGTGCACCTCCAAGCCAGGATTAAGTATTTATGCTTTAATCCACCAGGATAAAGTTTCAGGTAGATTAAAAACAGCCTTGTGGCCTGGACTGATGCCCCCTCTCCCTCCCACCTGACTGTCCTGCTCTAACTGGATCCACCAAACCATTTTGGCAACACAACAGGACTTCTCAGATCTGTACACGTTGGCCCCTCAGTGGAATAAAAGCTTAAACTCTGGAACTGGAAAATATCAATGTCTGGAATTCGGCGCTCAGCCGACCAAATGTGGGAGAATAAGAACTGAAAGGATAAAAACTGCTCATAAAGAAATTTAAAGGAAGCAAAACCAGAGTGTGTGTTCTTGCTGATATAGTCTGATTAAAAACACAATGACGTAAGCACATTGGAAAAGGTCTAACACACAGCAGGTGTTTCGGGGAACCTGCAGACGGTCACTAATATTGCTCTAAACTGGAGTGTAGGATATTCAGAAGATGTTATTCTATGAATCAGCATCACTGATAAAGTGGAGATGGTAGTTGGGGGGGCTGTAGGGAGACTGTCCTTGCTTTGTTCTAGGGGGGAACTTCTGGTGCCACATCGGAACGTCTCATCAATCCCTTTTATCTGCATCTTCAGCTGGTGTCATATATCTCTGGGAGGGGGCGCCGAATGATCCATGGCATTGTCCTTGTTGTGCTGGATTGGAAAAAATAAACTTCTTTCCCTGTGTTTTGGCGACCCTTCCCCATTGTGAGCAGTGAGCCTGTGGACCCCCCCACTCTGAAGTCTGAAGAAGGACTCGGTGAACGAGGTTTTCCTGAGCTCCCCCCGTCAGACAAAAAGCTGCTGTTTACAGGACGCCGGGCAGCTTTCCACCGCTGGCCGTGCTTTGGTGACTCTGGGCAGCAGCGTGTTTGGATTAGCAGGAAGTCATCATGGTTTATTACACACAGTCCACCGGAGCGTTTTCCATCCAGCCGGCCGGTGACGCCAGCTCAGAGCGGTCAGCAACAGCTCCTCACACTCGACTGTGTTTGCTCATCATGTCACTTCACCTGATCGAAACGTTTACGTGTCGACAGGATCAGTCCAGGCTTTGTTTTTTTTTATTTGGGAGGAAAAAATAACCTTGCTGAGACTTTTCTCATTTTTATTTTCCATTTCTTGTGGATTTCTCACCAAGGTTGCACTAAAGTGCACTTGGAGGACTGATGGCACAAATCAGAAAGCTTTCTAACGGAAGAAATGACCAAATTCACGCAAACCTTTCTGACAGTTTCTGGATTTGTCCCATCAGAGCCAAGTTGTTTGACGGAGAACAAAAAAAGGAAGCTGCTAACTTTGATAACTTTCTCCGACTCCGCAGGCCAGGTGTGTTTGTGTGCGTTTGTGTGTGTTTGTGTGCTCCCCTGCAGAACCACCACCCATCTACTGGATGCACACAAGTTCCCGACGCAGGACCAGATGTTGTTGTTGTATTGCTGCTGCAGAGTCACTTACATTTTCATTAATCATTATCCCCAACACCTCTCCTATTAAACAATGAAGCATATGGGCTACCTTGTCTGCCACGGTGCCCACAGCAAAGACGGCGCACAGCCTGCAGTTCATCAAGGTCCCACATGATGAAACAGCCCGAGCTGCTGATCTCCCTCTAATTTAATGATAACTATCACCTGCTCTCCAAGCGCGGCGCCACACTCTAAATGGTTTGTGAGTAATTGGTCTGTGCCTTTTGCTTGATTAATTTGATTGCTACATTTTTCACTGTCCCCTCTCTGGTGATTGCTCTGGCACTACAGGTGCTGGGTTTCATTAATTACATCCTTAATTGGTTTGGAAATGTTGCACGCAAGTTTGTTTTGGGGGGAAGGTTGTGGTTTGTTGCGAATGGCAAAACATCTCGGCGTGTTTCTTCCACTTAAAAAGATAAATGGAGCTCATCTTTTTCGCAGATTGTGGTGGAGATACCGGGAGGCGAACTGCTGGGACCGATGGAGCTAAGATTGAGAAGCACGGAAGCTTCATATGAATCTTTGTCCTCGTGTTTATTTTCTGCAAAGTGTCCCAAATAACAGGAAGTTGACTCCCAGGATCTCAGGACTTTAGCTCCTGACCGATGCTCTTGACCAGCGTCCAGTCAGCACACCGTGTGTTCTCCAGAGACAAAGGAAATAAAACACTCAGCGATAAGTTTATCAGTTGATGTTCAATCCAAAGAGCTTCTGGACAGAGATGTTCCTCTTAGCAGGTAGAAATCTCAAACAGAGTTGAGTGGTTGATCAGATTCGTTCAGAACAGTTCCTCTCCACTGTAATTTCAGAATAGATGAGAGTGGACAAAAAGGTGTGAAGTTCCAGTTGAAGGTTGGAAAAATGAGGCACAAAGTGAGGCAGCCCAAACCTGAGCATGAAGACGGAGGTAGATTCTGCTTTCCGAAGAGTAGTGTGTTTTCAAATCGACTATCAGTGAACCATTCTGCAGCCTCACAATTGTTGCTTCAAAGAGACTCAGTGATGGTGAAATGATCAAAGGACGCCTGTTTCCTGCTTTACTTCCTGTTTGTTGTAGCGGTGGCGAAACATTCAGCAAGACCATCGATCAAAAGCCGCGACGTAGCTCCAACGTGTCATTGGCTGTTTCCATTCTGCGCTTTATATTTCTCTCCGCTCAACGGCTTTATTGTGAATTCAGTCACAATAAAGCCGTTCCCAACTGCACGCTTTTCTGTTTCCGTTTTCCGACAAGTGAAACAAGTGAAACATGGCCCATCAAACACGTCAACGAGGAATCACTTCCAAGCTGCTGCTAAAGTCACAGAACAACAACAACAACAACGTCTCTGAGGAATCCAGAGAGACATTTACAAGTCCAGCCGTGTGGTTCTTCCTGTAGCTGATGTTTATCCAAAAGAAAGAAAGAAAGGAGCGATAAAGGCAGAAGAATTATGGGACTGAGACTTTGTTCTGTTGTTGTTCTGTCGTGGACCAGTTGTGTTGAATTTTATCATCACGTTCTGTTTTGTTGTTATAATTTTACACCTACAATCATTCAAATTCACAAATCTACCGATTGATAGATAGTTAGATCAGCAGACAGACGTTATCAGTTCATCATCAGTGACTTCAGTTCATCTTAATAGTCAAATAATTCCTCCTGAACTGATAATTTGTTCATATTTCTACTATATTAAAAAAAAGAACATATTTCAAATTAAAAAACAAAAATTTTCTTCAGTTTTCAAATGATCTTTGATCTGTTTTGCTTTTCCTGTGAAACACTTTTTAACTCGTGCTTGATAAGTTGGATATAATTCATATTCTATATTAACAGCTTCCTCTCTACTTATTTGCATCAAATGTCCCATGTGTGGTTAGATACCGCTGCTCTTCCCAGATAAGTGAGTTTTTTTGCATTTTTATCCAAAGCCACCGTGCAAGACACCCGACTGACTGCTGGAGGCCGTTTGAGGTTCAGAGTCTTGCCAACGTGGAGATTAATGTACAATCTGCTCTACCTGCTGGTTTGGGTGACATTGCCCTTTAAGCTATTTTTTTTTTTTTTTCAATTACAGGTCCTCCTGTGGAGAAAGTTACTGCATCAGACGCCAAATGACATAGTGGAAAAAAAAATTCAATAAAATAAATGTTGAATTTTAGCCCGGACTGTTTAATCTATCGTCGTCTCTCTCTTTTGAGTCCGGTCTGATGAAGCAGAAATCAGCAATGGTCACTTGGCAGTGTTGTTGTAGGTAACCCGAGTGTGAGACGCGATCGATGCTCCGAACCTTTGCAGCCGATCGTAAAAAGCATCAATGGCGTGTGTGAATTCAGGCGACTGGGAGAGTCGGATTGAGATGGATTTTTCTGACACTCCGATGGTGATCAACATGGAAGACATACAGTGCAGGCAGGCCCATAAAGGCAGAGCTCTGGTTATATTGGTGTTTACTCTGAGGTGTGTGTGTGTGTGTGTGTTTTTTTTAACGTCAGAGCTTGGGAGTGATAAAGGTTTATATGTGGTTTGATTGCCCGGCAGTATTTTGGTCTGTCATTATTCGCCCGGACACGTGGAGCATCTCAACCAGCCAGGTGAGGTCAACGAATCCATTTCCACATATCTGCTCTCAGTCTGCCCTTGTGCTTGTCTCACTTCTAACTCAGCATTTCCTCTCCCTTCCCCCCCTTTTTTTTCCATCTGCAACCTCGTCATTTTCTCTCATCTCTTAATGTCAGTCGGCAGCTTAAGTGATAGACAAGAAGAGTCACCAGATATTTGGTGGCGATTCATTCCAATTTGACATTTACCAAATCTGCAGCGACGGCCTCCAGCTGGAGCTGAGACCAAACTGATACCAGAATGATTTACAAGTGGGAGTCGGTATTTGAAATTTGACCTCCGAACCAGCAGCTCCTGGAGTTGGTGGTTCGAGTATGCTCGGACTGAACTTGGAGCTCATTTGGTTGAATTCATCTATGGGACTGTTATTGTGTGTTTCTTGTGGGGACACAATCACATGAGGAGAACTGATCTTCTAAATGTAAAACAATACTTGACACAAATCCCACGTTTTATTTTACATCTGCAGAGGATCAGCGAACCAATCACAAGTTTTGTTTCTGTGAAAGTTGGAGCTTTTTTCTTTTTTGGACCTTCTCGTGTCTTTACATCGATTTAGCGCATCAGCCAACCGAAGAGTTCCCCAACATTTAATTCAGACATATATTTACTTGAATAGAGATTAACAGAAAATGTACTTTTCCCCCAGTGAGTGATAAAAAAGGAGGAATTCTAACGGTTTAAAGTGTGTGTTAGAAGATGTGGAATGTACTCTATTCATTTCTTTGGTGTGTGAAGTCCAGATCGATACATTCTGTCCCCACCGTCTAAATTGGATGGCCGGGGATTGATTCATCCGTGAGTGGGACTAAAGCTTGTTCACCTCACATGCACAACACACACACACACACTCAACCTGTGCTGCATCTTAACTTTCCTTAATCGGGTAATGTGCTCCATGTCGAGACACCTGAATCCTCCGCAGGCTGATCTCGATAATGGATCCGCGGCTCGGCCACACTTGACCCCCAGAGTGAGTTTGTGTGTATGTGCAAATGGTCATTTGTCTGGTGTAGCCTGCGTTGGTAGGGCTGGGGGGGGCACACAATCACTACACAAACGCAGCCATTGTTACAAACCCACATTAATTGACTTTTAACTGCAGAGCTGCAGCATCTGCAGCAGCTGTTCAGACCGTTTGCTCATCAGCTGGTAGGAGAAATATCTGAAGGCGATTTATGGATTCCTATCACAGTGGAAGTTTTTTATTTGGATTGTGGACATTTTGACAACAGTGAACGCCTTTATTTTGCCTTGATTTGAGCGTGCAGCAGAGAGCGAGACAGGAAATGGGGATTCAGCGAGAGAGCGAAGGTCGCCTCCACCTTGGTGACATTTCATAACATTCATATGTGATTTCCAATATGAATAAAATATCTCAATAACTTTAAACAGCATTAACACTCGGCCAAATCAGATTGCAACCAAATAATATGTGCAAACCTGATATTATATTTCTTTAACAAAAAATGTAATTTGTCCACTCGTGAAAGGAAGCAGGAGAAATATGTGGAATAAAAAGGTTTGATTTTGTCTGGCTTCTGGAGTCATCGACATCTTGAGTCTTTAGCTGTCTTATTATTGTCATAATAAATAAATCAGAGAGAATTACCGCAATAAATCAACTCATTAGGCATTAAGAGTGTCAGTCAGTTTATAGTCTGAATTTGTCATTTTCACACAAACAGCCAAACTGTCCGCGACCTCTTTGACATCAGTGTTCCTTCTGCTTTACACTTTATGCGAACATGCCCACATTCATTAGATAACAAAGCGTCCGACTGTATTTACATATAAATTATAAATGCAGTAACACCAAGACATAAGAGGGGCCCTTTCAACAAGGTAATCCAGCAACACTTCTAAGACCGTAGAAGCAGGAGCCACATTGTTCCCAGATGTGAGTGTACAAACACGTCCAGGTTCGTGGCACATTCAGCTCATGTGCACATAAATTAGTGTTAGAATCATGGTTAGTCCCGGTGGCTTGGTGCATAATGCATGAGGGGTCTATCACGGGAAGAAAATATATGACGAGGCTCCATTTGTGTCGGTACTTTCCTGTCTTTTGATGTGGCTGCAAAACAAACAGACACAAAAAAAAGAAGGTGAATGCTGCACAATTTCCCTTCGATATAAGTCGGAACAATTAGTGCCCTTGAAGCTCAGAGAAGGCAGGAGAAAGCGCTGGTCAGCTCAGGATAATGTTTTCCCCCCTGATTCTGTGAAGATGTATATTTCTTCTGTCTTTGGATAGCTTTAGCAGCCATTACCTGCCTTCAGCAGCTTTCTGTTGTACCAGGCGAACTCATTATGTTCCCTCTTGCTCTGTGTTTACTGTTGCGTGTAGCTGTTAAAGCGCCTGTTTGTGGGCCGGCCATTCAGGAGGCAGAGACAGTCCGAAGGTTGAAAAGGACGTTTTGTTATTTATTTCTATCTGCTTCTACCTCTCAAATCCACCAGCTAATAACAATCGGATCCGCTTTTTAGTCTGCGTTGAAGCGGCCTTCGTCATGACAGCGTCCCAGCTCTGGTTGGTTCCCGACGCCGCTGAGCATCCATTGATTTCTGGGAGTTTTTTTGTAAAGCTGCTTCTGTCACATGAAGCCTAAACAGCGATGGCACCTCCAGTCTCCGCCTCGCTGCAGCAGGGGCCCCCACGGAGCCCGCCGGACTCCGGCCTGTCACAAGCTGTTTAGGAGGTGGCGGGCGGCGCCAGCGTTTAATCAGCTTCAGGGTCTCCACCGCGCGGCTCTCGGCTGCTGACACACTGATACAGACAATCCAATCACCCACAATGCCTGTCAAAAGACCAGGGGCTGGTGCCGCCGCCGACATTTCTGCTTCTCTTTCCAAGATGCTCTGGGGAATGAATTCACGGAGTCAATCACAGAGTCAGTGGGAGTTAAAATTTGAGGGAAATTTATCGGAGTTAACATCCGCGCCTCTATTTGTCTATCTTGTAACAATTTTCCCGGTCTTATCTAAATCTTTTTTTTCTTTTTGCCTCAGTACATTAAATCGGCACGAGCTGTGTTTTCCATCTAAAATCCTTGTAACCTACAGCAGATATTCCATCCAAAGTCAAGTTCAACCATAAAAACAGATATGAACATGAACTGCAGATGCAAATATAGCAGAGGCTGAACAGTGTTCATCATTTGAAGGTGAAATCCCTCATTAACAGAATTAATCATGAAAATATGAAACAATATTTGGAGGAGAAGGTGACAATGTTGTACTGAAGACTGTAAACTAGAGATGAGACCATAAACTGATCAGCAAAACGGGACATTTTCCCATAGACTTCAACACAATCTGACTTCTGCTTACAGTTGATGCAGACATAAAGAATGAAAGTTTAAGGCTCTTTAGCCTCCACTAGATCGTGTTTTTAACATGCTTAACAGACCAAAAGTTAAAGGATGAAATTAATTCAACTGATTATGAAACCTAGCCAAGCCATGACTGTCATAACGGTTGCCATGGTGATGATCGGTGTGCGATTGTGCCCAGCTCCTCGTCTGTGGTCTGTCTCCGGTTGATGTGGTCTTCTAGGTCTTCTTTTATGTTCCACTTTCACTAAACACGACGATCAAAGCTGTAATAGCTTTAACCAAATAAGTTAACCACCGAGGAATCCAGCAGAATGTAGAGAATGTAGGCCAAAAAAAAAAAAAAAAAAAGATCAATGAGACAACAGCAGCTTCGGGCTGAATCCAAAAGTCCACGAGACTTCAGTCAGGAGATGGCTGCTAACTGAATCACCAAGTAAAAAAAAGTCCCGTCATCTGCCATCAGATCTGATGAAGCTGCTCTCTTCTCTCTCTGGTGTTCTGTGATTTTTGTGATTTGGTCTAATCTGTGATCTGCTGTCGCTGCCTTGATCTATGCCTCGGCCATCCGGGTTTAGCGGTTAGCTGACATTTGTTTGAGATTTCTGCTCTGCACAAACCTTTAGATGTGCACACACCAGATTGCAGTGCTTCTGTATGAATATAGCAGATGTGCTCTGAATCGCTGCGGATGCGGTATTTCACAGCCTGCACTAACGCAGCGCTCCTACACAGATGTTGGCGGCGCCCTGAAGCCACATCAGGAATGGAACCATGTAGCAGTGAATGGCTGATAATTGGGGTTTTGTGGCAGACTATAGACTCCGCTCTGCACCTGTTCTTATCTCAGAACGTTGTATTTTTAAAAAGGAATGGTTAGAAATGTACGATTTGCATAATCCCATGCGCGTTTCTTTTAGGGACACAGCAGATAATCTTAGCTCTGCATGAAAAACACAATCTCTTCATTCATTTTAATGAGAGCGTGGCGTTCTGGGTTTGAACCTCAGGCTTTTCCTGCTGGTGTTCACATTTGGTGAACTTTATAGAACGAGTGTAAAAAAGGTCAGTAAAGTGAAAACCAAAGCTGATAAACCTTAAAGCTGTGTTCTGTCTGCTTAACAAGTCCACTGGTTATAAATACTACCTCAGTAAATAATTTTTATCGTCTACAGCCCTACATTTATTAAATTATGGTCCAGTTAAGAGCAAAACAGACCATAAAGCAGTGGGTGGTTTGGGGGTGTGGCCACAGGGTGATTGACAGGCTGTAGCAGGAAGTAAAGAGCAGCTCAGAAACACCTTCTCGTCCAAATATTGGTTACTTCCTGTTTCAAAAATGACAGCCAAATTACAAACTGGAGTTTTTGAAAATGTCAATTTGTAATTTATAAATGAAAAAAAAAAGGTTAAGTTTTGACTTAAAGGTGAATAATTAAAATAAAAATACACCGAACCTTTTAGAGAAGCTGTTAACTTCTTCTGTACGGTTCAAACAGCACCAGATCAACAAGTTAAAGGTCCGTAAACCTCCACTGAACGATTTTTACTGGTCACATTTTTCTTCCTCTCTTGTGAATCTCACAGAGATCCACTTCCAGTTGGCTCCTCTCAGTCTCAAGGTTACGGTGACACTCAGGTATGTTGTTTCATAAATCAGGGGATAATGTAATTGGCTGAGATCGAGTCAGGGAGGCGATTAATTCAGCCGACTCCTTCAGCAGCACTTAAGGTGGCATTACTATCGCTCCAAATGCGTTATTTCAATCAGAGGACTCTATTGGCACTGAAAAGTGATGAAATAATGGAACGATGCAACAGGGCTGCCCGTTTCCGTCCTCCCCTCTTCCCTCCATCTCCTGATCTTCCTCCACTCAGCAGCTGGCTTTAAACAGCCTGCAGAGCCACAACGCACTCAATTTAAATGCCCAATTTTATGCTATTGTACACATGAAGCAGAAGAAAGCTGGAGAAAGTGGAAAATAAGCTGCAGGTAAAAGGTTTCCCCCACATGTGCTCCATGGATTCTGGAAAATGAGCGGTAATCCAGGACAAACGTTTCTCTCCCCTCAGCTCAAACAGCTTCACACCCAGCTGGTGTGTTTACTTTTGGCCATTCTCTTTCACATCGAGGTATCGAAAGTGCTCTCCGGCGCTCCGGCTCACAATGAAAATCAACACAATATCCAAATGTAATTAATTGCGCAGCCTGATGTAAACATAGTTTGTATAAAATCCCTTCTAATCTCTCTCTGCTCGCTCTCTCTTTTCTTCTTTCTCCTGTTTGCTCTCTCTCTCATTGCTTCCCATGGCTCTCGGTTTGAATTAAGCAATTTAGCTGATTGCAATTACACACTGTCAAGGGCTCTTATATCACGTTGATTGAATTACAATTCTAATTCGATACCACCCTTTAACAAATTTCCTCCCATTTCATAAAATATGGCAGGAGTCAGTTGCAATTTTCCTTATCCAACTTTCATATTGGTTATTTTTTCCTCTCCTTTTTTTCTGCAGGAAATTGAGTCCACAGGAAGAGCGCTTCCTTTCAGTTTAGCCATGGCTGATCACAATAAAGCTCACCATTATCCATCATGAAAGGGCAACGCCGGCTGGCGGGATACAGTATTATCTGAGTGACATTTGCGCCCTCATGCTCCCAGTTTGCTTCCAGTTTCCAGCTCTTGCTCACAATTATTTTTATCGTCATTTATTTAGACACAAACCCAGAGGAAAGGAAATTAAATCTGGTGCCCGCTGTGCTCTTTCTGTTGCTTACACGTCCTCACAGTCAAAAAGCCCTTTTCAGACACTTCATTATGTAAACTGATGACAATCTGAGACAGCAGCCCAAACACAAAGACTGTGGAAGATAGACTGAAGCGAGGAACATTTACCCAACATGCATTTTGAAACTTTGGCAGACCTGGATGTGGTTTTTGGTACTTTCACTGCATTAATGTAGAACCTGGACCTGATCTATACTCACTGATCTCAGTCTACAGAGAAGCATACAGCAGAGCCTTAAAATCAGCCCTCAGGATTTATGGTACATTGTGATTTCACAACAAAGCAGTCACGGCTCTCAGTCATGATCGAAACCCAAACCAGGTCATGACTCTGCCTTCTCTGAGTGTAGCGGAAATATATCGTCTTCTAGATATCAACTCTGAAGGAGCGAAAAGATGCTTTTGACGGGAAAAATCAAAAGCACAAATCCCAAAGACTGACTTCCACTTTAAGCAGAAACTAAAAAAACACTGAGGATCCTTTTTGATATGGATTTAACGATTTAAAGCATCCTTTAAAAAATTCATGTTTTATTGAATATTTATTTGTTCTTCATAATTTTTTTATACAGTGTGAGAATAATGCAAATGGACACAGAAAGAAATATTTCCTGTAATAACAACAGAAATCTATTTCATGACCACACAAACACAGAGAAGTCCAGTAAGATCTCACATCAGCAAAAAGATTAACATCAATATTCAGCACGAAGGAGGACGTGAGATTAAAAACAAAATATAAAGCGTCCAGTCGGGGTTTGGTGGCACTAACTTTTCTCTGACCATTCCCTGAACTCCAACCTGAATTTCAGATGAGCTCAGATATCTTCAGCCTCCTCTTCCTCCTCCCCTCTCCACAGCATCACCTGACTGACAACTGAAATAACAGACTCTAATCCCTGCCGGTAGCTCCTGCAGGCTGCCGTGTTCATCGGGCCACGCAATATCCAAATTTCACTGCTGCTGACGCTGCTTTGGTAAAGACTCCTCCTGAAGGGCATTAAATGCTGTTTATCGTCGAGAGAGCATCAACGTGCCAATGTGAGGATCTAATTTATGTACAAGCTGACTCCCTCCTTATCTTTACTGGTGAAAACAGCGTAAAGCAGATTGACCAAAGAAAAGTTCCTCTCATGTGTTTGGGTCCTTTCTCTCTTTATCTGATCAGGAGTTCTGCTCATTAATGATGAAAAATCAGCTCCAAATATCTGATTGTCTTTATTCTGTCAGCACAATAAACTCAGAAACATACAGGACTGATCCACAGACTCTGATTGGCTGTGACATCACCCAGCGGAGCCAATAGGAGGCGTCCAGCGTAGAGACGTGACTCTGGACGTCACTATGAAAGATGGAGGACAAGAACGGAAGGATAAACACACAGAAGGAGTCAGAGAGTCGGACTGATTACAAATCAGGCTGTTAGAAAAGAGCTGATTCTGCAGTTTAAGAAGGGAAAACAGGACGAACCGTCACTTTCTTCATTAACAGTCTGGTAATTAAGTTATTATGGCCCAAGGCGGCTGCTCACTTCCACCTGAGCTTCGGTCCTGGTTGCCGGTGGCAACAATGAGTCCAGAATAAGAAACGGGATCCAGTCCGTAAAAATATTGTTTTTTTTTTTATTATTTTGTAATTTTGTACCTGTATTTTTTTGGTTCTTACTTTTGTCAGTTGACTTCCCTTCCTGCCATCCCCATCTCGCTGTATTTTTCTGACTCAAACGGTCTTTCTACCTCTTTATTTTGCTGCCTTGTTTGCTCCATGAGGACGAGGCCAACTCCACGGAAGCTCCCTTTAAGTATTTCTCTGTCAGCAATATAATATAAAACAGAAATAAAAGAATATGTGTATAGATTCAAATTCCCCCGAGGCTCCCAGATTTGAGAAAAAACATCAGTAGCCAGCTCGACTGCAACCTGAAACACGGTTAAAGTCTCATTTTTATTCTTTATCCAAAATGAATCTTTGTTGGCTGACATTTCATGAGAAATCCAAAGTTGGAATAAATTAGATTTATGTCAACGCTGCAACAAGCTTAAAAAAATAACAATAAATCACACAACCTGTTTTCCATACAGGTTATTTTGTGATTTAAAGAAAAGGCCGATGCTGTTTGATATTAATGGTCATTTCTTGGTGAGGTTTGGAAAAAGATGGCATTTTGGGTAAAAATGTCGTGGTTGCTGTTCTATGAATTACATCACCGCTCTTTGCTCCTGTCACCGGCGTCACCTCGCAACAACACCTAACAACAGGTCACAATAACTCGGACAACTGGACCAAAAAGTCTCAAAGCCACTCCAGTCCCAGGCATTAAAACCGGATCCGGCAGTGCAGAACCTGACGATGCTCCAGTTCCAGGCACCATAATTGGTCTGCCCTCACGACGATCAATGACCTGAACGGCGCCCGATGACACGCTAATCCGGCTGACAGCTATAGAGGCATCATCTTCTCAGCGTGAAGCTGCCAGACATTTTCTGCTCTCCAGCAAGAAGGCGAGAGAGAGGCATGGATTTGATTCAGTGCCGAGTTTTGACCTCTGCTCTCCTGCCCGTGACTCACACACACTTCACACACTTCCTCCACTGTATCCGTGTGTGTAATATCATCTGCGGTGAAGATTGTAAGCAACAACAAATTCCCGCATCGTTATCAGGAAGTTTTGGTGAGGTGGATAACTGGGTCTCTCTGCTGTAATGCTGAGCGGTCTTTTACAGCCTTCTCTAAAAACCTGCTGCCCGCTGCGATGAACACAACTCCTGCTGCTGAGAGCAGCACGCCTCTTAATTGTAGTGAAGTCGTATCTCCGACCGACATGTGCATTTTATCAAAACATGAATTCAGTCGTTTGAGTTTCCCTACAGAGCAAAGACAAACTGGAAGGTTTTAACGGATTAAAATTGACTTCAGGGGAAAACTTAGGGGGTAACGGGGTTACAGTGGGCCTTCTGCTGACGGGTTTCTTGTCTGTACAACGGAATTCTTTTTGCTGTCCACAGTGACTTCTATAACATACATAAAAAACAGAAAAAAATTTAAAAACTATTTAGAAAAATAGAATAAAAACAGAAATTGAAATTGATAAACAGAACAAGCTGACATATGAGCTATCAGCTCTGTGTACAAATGAAGTGTGTGTGTGTGGTGCCCGGGTCTCCTTGGTTTGAACTTGACACTTGCCTCATGAATCAATCTCCACTCCAGGGTTATCTGGCAGTAGTGAAGGCAACTGTGCGTGTGTGTGTGTACAAGAGGTGGGTTAAGACCAGCCAGGAAGGTATTAACTTCTGATTGATTCATTTGGCTCTAATCCACCTCCCAGTCTCCCGGTGAAAGGTGCAGCTCACCTTCCCCCCTTTTGGAAGCATTATTTACTCGATACTTTCAGGCCCCTCAGCTCCGGACGGAAAAAAGTTCTCCTGCAGTCATTGTTTACATCCCGCGATGCCAGAATCCCCAGCGGAACTCTTCTTGGATTCCCAAAGGCCCTGCACTAGTTCCTGCTCCGTGTTTCACAAAAAATCTTGCTGATTATTTAGATTACTGCTTTGTAATGAGCTGCAAGATTCATGTTGCTTGAACTGTTGGATTCTAAAACTCACATCACAAAATTACAGAAATCCTCACAGCTCATTTTGAGTTTTTCTGAATATTCTCTCAATTTTCTGTTCAATGAACACTTTGATACCTTCAGAGGATTCATCTAAAATCCCGACATGCTTAATTATAACAATCATGGACATCTAAATTTCTACAATACGGCAACATTAATCTAAATCCTGCACATCCGACACTGTCTCCCACATGGACACACACACACCCTCAGAAAAAGTTGATTTTCTAAACATTCCTTCTCTCTGCAGGTTTCCAACTGCTGCTGTGAAACAAAGTCTGGTAAAGTAAATGGAGCTAAACTGATGAAGTGGAAAATGTAGGTTGTATCCCCCCCCCCCATCTTAACTCGCTCTTACTGGGAGCAATTAGTGAGCTGAAGAGGGAGAGATGGAGAGGAGAAGAAGAGCAGCAATTATAATTAATTACCTGGTGTTCACGTGTGCGTGCAGAAGTGCTTGTGAATGAAAGCGTTCTGTTTATCTCTTAGATTTTAATTTGTGCATCTGCCTTTATGAGTCTTCTTTTGTTGTTCACGCATGGAAAGATGTGTGTGTGGGCAGCCGGCTCACACTTCCAAGTGTTAGTTTTCTTTTTTTTCCTCCAGTGTAATTGTCACACATGTCCATCCTAACATTCTTCTTTGAGGCGAAACAAATTTCTCTTTGTGGCCCATTTCATACAAAACAACCATTTTTGTCCGGGTCTCTGCCAGGAGTCAGTCTGCGCTTCACAGGAATTCTGCATCAAGCAGAAAATGCTGCATAACGGATAATAATGGCTTCTTATTTTCATTCCAATCTGCAGATTGATTTTTTTTTTGTCCAGCCGGCAGTCCAAACCCAAAAAAGATATTTGATTTAGTGCTGCACTTTTTCTTGGGGCTGGTGGGGGGAGGGAAGAGGAGGGAGGAGAGCTCTCTGGACAGCTGATTAGAACAGAATTACATTTAAATGAGCAGCTCTGGTCATCAGGACAGAAACGGCCGAGCAAGGCGATGAAGAACTTCCCGCCTGACGGTCAAGCTGGAGGGTTCGACAAAGAGCATGTCGTGTTTGGTATGACCGAGTGTGTGTGCGTGTTTGTTTTCGGGTCCAGAAGATTGTTGTGATGCTGACCCCTATTCTTAAAATTCAATGAAGGCTTTCCTAATGAGAACGCTGATGGGAGGCCGCACTGAAAAGGCGAAGTCTCCATTAAAAAGTGAATTCTGCCTTAAGGGTGTTTGGTCCGTCTGAGACGGGTCAGCTGCTCCTTCAGAAGTTCAGCACCTGATCAGGACTTGTCCTTGATGCCTCAGCAGGAGGACTCGGAGCGCCCTGCAGGGACTACAAGTCCCATCAGTTTACAGTTCATTCAGCATAATGAAACCGCAATAAAGTCACAATTTGTTTTGCTTTGATTGACTGCGTTAAATATGCAGCCTGTGCTGCTCTTGTTATCAGACATTAGCGTCTCGTTTTTATTAGCGACGCTAACAGTGTGGCTCCGGGGACGGCAGCGTTAGTGAGCTGAAATATCTTTCCAACTACGGGATGGATTGAAATGTCGAGACATTTTTTGGTCCCCCGCAGGACGAAATGCAACAACAGTGGTGATTTATTGATACTTCGTTAAGCATCATCGTCCCATTAATACATTTGTTCTCATTTTCAGGCCGCGCTTCGAACCAAATTAGCGGTTAATAATAATCACACAGCAGTCGCTGCACCTTCTTCATGCCATCATTACGTCATCTTCTAAATTATAAATCAGGTCTAGGTTTGATGTTGCTGTGATGACAGAATTAAAGGTCTCAGTCCACTAAGCTTTCTGTAACTTTGTGATGTCACAAAGATGGCTCCACGTCCAACCCTGCAGGGTTCTCTATAAAAACAGGAGCTTTAACATCATGATGAATCCACTGACTCCAGTCAGACCATAAATCTGTTAAAGAATAAAACGGGGTGGTTTCACTGTATTTTATGTAAACGGGGTTCACAGATGTACATTTCATTCCTGTTTTAGTCTCTTTTACTTTCACTGCTTGAGGACTGTGCTTCAATTTGCATTTGCCATATATCAGCTCACTTAATGCCCCCAACCAATAAATTCTTGAGTGATTAACCATAATTTGAATGAAATAGGATCTTTTCTTTTTTTTTTGGAACTAAGTTAGTAATTATCCATTAACTTCCCGATAAGTGCTCTAAACGCGCGTCATTAACATTTTGCCAGTTATTTTCCTGCAGCTTGACTGGCAGTATTATATAAAAACATACCCCGCTCATTGCTCTCCACCATGCGAGGCAATTAAAGAACAATATTTCTCCCTTTCATGAAGTAGGTCGCGGCTAATTGCGTTTGACGACGAAGAGGGGGAACGTACCGCGGTGGAAATTTCATGCAAAGCCTGTCACAACAGCAGCATTAATAAACATGAGGACAAAATGCCTGTGGAGTTTGACTTTAGATGTCTTTTAGGCCACAGGTTGCACATTAATTCAACTTTTGACAAATTAAAAATGCAGATGGAGCCTTCTCCAACGTATAGAGTGATGCATAGGTCTGTTTTTATTTATCGTAGAGAAAATAAAACTGCAGTGAAGCTGATTTATTTCAGTTTGATGTGAAGACTTCCTACCCTGTTTGAATAAGAACGACCGCCTTCTTGTTTAACAAGGCGTGGTGCAATATGGACTGCTATCACTCTGTTCTTGGATTACATGTTAATGGACTGTGGTAGCAAACAGGCTTTTAGCTCACAGGCAGTGAAAATGTTGATGCAAATGCCGTTATGGACAAATTCATTAAAGCGTGTAATTAGGTTAGAAAAGAGGTTTTTTTCTGAAGCTGAAGAAATATTAGAAAGCCGTTGATTTATAATTGACCTCTTGATGAAATCAGGATTGATTCTCAGTCGTACAGAAGTTTTTCCTTCCTGCTCGTTTCCTTCATTTATCCATCTTAATGTTTAATGAGTAAAATGGATCAGGTCAAGAGGAAAATCAAAAACAATAGCTCCAAAAAACACAAGTGTTATTCACAGCAAACAAACAAACATACCTAATAATTATCATGCAGATTTGGTACGTGGGCTCTGAACTGATATTCAGCTCCATGCACAGTTATGTTTGATTAGAAATCCAATCTAGGTTCTGTTTTAAAATTGTGAAATTATGAAAAAGTTTGTATTATTGTTATTAATTCACTCAAAAAAACCCAAAACAGGACAGCTATACATTGTTGGTGCTTTTAAACCACACTGAGACTCCTCTTTGGTTTTTAAATCCACAAATACCTCCTTATTGATATCGAAAGCGCACATAAAAACACAACTAAAGTTTTTTTTTTTACTGCAAATGTACGAGGCATTACGTGTGGGAGTAATATAGCTCTCCAAATTAAGGTGACTCGGCAGTAAAAGCCCTGACTGAGGGCTTTATTGTTCATTTTCTTCACATGGGGAATTAATGTACACTAAAAGTAGTGTGTTTAAAAGCCTCCATCTTCCATCGCAGCAGCACAGATTTTAGGTTTTGTGGGTCAATCAAAAGTGTGTCTGAGCACCATATTAATGTTCAAAGAGGCTGACACGTGATGGACCATGTCTGTATCTGAGGCATCTGTCTTTGTCTTATCGGGCCGTGTTGTTTGTGAGGTTTAAGGACGACACACTTCCAAAGATCTATTTTTTCACTGCAGAGGCAGATGCAGGAACTCGCTTCTAATAGTTTGTTTGGACAAGAGAAAATGAAGAGAACTGAACGGGGGGGAGTTCAACAGAGTTGAGTGAAGAGTGTCCGGATTCATTTAAGATACAGCAGAGTCTCTTATCTGGTATGCAGCGTGGGGGGGGGCGCGTTGGAAAGAGGTCGGTGAGGAAACCAGGCTTCAGGTGCAGAGCGTGGACAGATTGGAGGAAGCAGAACAAAAGGAGCCTCCATCTTATACTGCGTGAGGCGGCTCATGCTAATTTTCAGGATGAGCAGCAGGTGAGCAGGTAAATTGGCCGAAGACACAGCGACAGGTTGAGGGCACAAGTGGGGACAAAACTGGCCTTCACTTCTGTGAGTCAGCATCTGAATATGAAGAAATGAGAGTCTGCTCAGAATCAGAAATGCTTCTTTAATTCGCAGGGGGAACGTTGGTAATGTTGATGCCTCAGATCAGTAGAAAGCTGGATTGTCTTTCCAGGTCAAATCCAGCCAAGCAAATCAAAGTGGACTTTGGTAATGCCTCGCTCTCTACAGATCCAGACCGTCTTTGATGTCTTTCAATGTCTGCCTTTTTGAGAGCCTTTTGCTGCGAGGGCCATGGACACGGCGGCTGAAAACCAACTGTGTTTGTGCCATTATTTTGTTCTCCGGGTCAAAGTCCAAATAACAGCCGCGCCGCCACCTGCCGCTCACTGTCATTTTCCTCCATCACGACAGACAATGACAGCGAGGTGGTCAGAGGGCAGACAACAAAGACATTCATCGAGAATACAGCAGAATACAACACAACTACATCTACTTTGTTTAATTAGTGACTTTAATGCTAAGAAGCTAAACTCAGATTGGAAAACTGCTTAAAAAAAAAACAAAACAACATCCTATGGAAGTCAATTCGTATCTCATTAGCATAGCATAGAGCGTTAGCGTTGTTTCCATGGTTACCTGTAAATTAATAAAGCTTGCACGCCGTTTCACACCAGTCTGTTAAGAGTTGACCTGCTTTTTGTCTGGGCACCCAGTTATGTGCTGCATTCACTCTGAATTTCATGAGTACACAGTCATCCATCCATTGAAAGAATTTAATGTCCTCCGGGCTTATGAGTCGTCTTCAAAGCTCACGGGCTTCAAAGAGAAAGAAGAGGATATTAAAATGAAAAGGAACGTGCACGTGGAGGTTACGTCAGAGGTTTCTCCCTTTTTGGCTCGCTCCTTGTCACTCTGCCTCGGTGTGTTTCACATATCCCAACTTTTTATACCAGGAATTTCATCTTACTTTGAAGAGAAGTTATTATCCCACTAATTGGAGCCACAAACCGTCGGGAAACTACGGCTGCAGTCAATCATTCAGCTTGTTGAATGTGAATATTGATTTCCAGGATGCCTGCCATGGCTCTCAAACAAAGGAGGAAACCTTGAAACATTGCCCAACAAATCAACGTCTGGCCTTGAGAGCATAAACAGTCCTATAAATATTCCAAATAACAATTAGCTTCACTTCATGATTCAAGTACAAAACAAAAATAAATAAATAGATTAAAGAAGATTACCATCAAGGTAAAGATGAAGAAAATGCTGCTTACATTAAACATAAAACATTGAAGACACAACAAACACCCACAAGGACTCAACATGGTGAAGGGATTTGGAGACAAAGAGGAAATCCTCATCCTGATGTGTGTTTCAGGGAGGACATACTTTCACGTGGGAAGGAGGGAATGTTTGCTTCAATATTTTATGTGCGGTCACAGATCTGTGATTACGGTTCCTGTTTTTATTTGCTGTAAAAATGATCCTTAAAGATTCACCACAATCATTCTCTGTTATCTGTGTGTTCCGGCTCATTAGCTCTGTCTCTGTGTGTCCGTCCCTTTTCGGCCTGTTTGTCATCGATCTTCATCAGATCACTCGTCCACTTAAAGTCCATTTTCATTTCATTTCAAAGCCATCAGCTGATCAGACGGACCGGAGGAGTCAGAGAGCTCCCCGTCGATCTCACAACTGAAAAAACAGATTCAATCACAAATCCAAAATTACACTTCATCTTATTTTTCCCTTTTCACAAACATCAGCTTCTCTTCGATCAGAGTGAACTGGCAGATTTAGCAGAGTTAAAATAAAGCTATTCGATTATTTCCAAAACTTTCATCAATGATGACAGAAAAAAGGAAAAATCTCTCGTCGGCCTGAACAAGCATACAGACTGTTGGCGGATGTCACCACGGTTACTACGGTAACAGCACTCCAACTACTTGGTGATGTTTTGGAAAGACGGCTGACAATCAGACGATTGTTGCTGTCATGGCTACGATACAAACAGTCACGAGGAGCTGCTGAGAGACGACCAACGGGCTCTTTTGTTGATGATCACAGCTCCTGTTTGTTCTGGTGACACACATCAGCCTGATACATTATTCACCGGAGCAAAAAGCGGGGGGGGCGTTCAGTTTAACAATCAATCAACACATTGATCAATGACTTCTAATAAAGAGCAGCTCTGTTGTTCAAATGTGAATAATCAGTTGGTTTTCTGTGAAGCAGCTGAAGTCAATTGTTCAAAGTGTGTCGTGTGCGCTCTCAGAGTTAGCCGTTCACTTTTTGTACTTGTGAATGATTTGGGTTTATGGACGGTTTGCAGACAGAGAGTCTCGTCAACGAATCGTCAGTTCATCTTCAGCGACACCAGCAGCTCAACACATGAGAGCAACAGCATGACTTATTTTCTTTGGCATAATTCAGGTAATGATAACTGTTTGAATTTACATTTTTTTAATTACAGAAGGGAAAAAAAAAAAAACGACAGAACACAAATTAGGTCCAAGACGCAGACAAAGTGCAAAGAGATATTTTAATGGCATCACAAATCTTTCTTGTCAAGAATTCCACGCTCAACAGGTTCGGCTCTTTATTCATCCCAGACTCTTTTAATTTCATTTCTTAATGGTCGAGCTAAAGCAACCGTGATCTACAAGTGGAAGTCTATTCAAGATCATTTCCACGACGTCTGACATCCATCTGTCTGTTCAGACTACAACAGGGCTCATCTGAACTTTGGCCTGAGGCCGGTATCGCCCCTGAAATATGAATCAGTGGATATCAGGTTTCATGTCATGTTGTTATTTATTGTGTTATCGTTGATATTATATATTATTTGCGTTAAAAGGGGCACGCCTCATTTCATATCATCAAAGTCCTCCAAAGCGCACGTTGTTGTAAGATTGTGTAACGTTGTGGAAGCACTTTATTACTTTAAACCCTGCTGAACTTCAGGAGCTGGCAGTTTACCGCCTCGCCTCGGGGCTCGTTAATGGTTGTGGAGATTTTTACTAATTCATGTTTCATTCACACATTTTCTGTGAAGCGGTCTGGAAATGTTTTCAACAGATTAAAGGAGCCCGGCGGGTAGATTCAGGAATCAGACGAGCCTGTTGGTGGTTGTCTCTAACACGGACAGCTGTCAGCACGGACTCACATTTGGCAGAAACACTTCTCATACAAAAAAAAAAAAAAAAAAAAAAAAAGAAGTCACATCTCGACGAGGATGGGATTCGAACCCACGCGTGCAGAGCACAATGGATTAGCAGTCCATCGCCTTAACCACTCGGCCACCTCGTCCTTTTCAGCTGATCTTCTGTACTCTAACGCGAGGCCTCACTTATACTTCCTGCAGTTAACGAACAGTTATCTTTCTTTGTGTCGACCACAAAGAGAGAACGGCCAGCACAGACGGAGAGCATTACGTGGCTGCCAACAAGGTTAAGAACTGTTTGTAATCAGGCCTCATAATTTTAACTGAAAACACAACAAAGCACTTTATTCCTCATCCCAGTCAGATCTCCCAGACTTCCTTGATCCTCGCTGTCTGAAGCGGCGAGCTGATGGAAAAGGATCAGGGCAGCGGGGAACGGAGCAGAGGCCAACGCCGGGATTCCTCCCAGATCACAGATCCCTCATTCCTCCTGACAAGCCTGGCAGCAGCCTCACATATTACATCCACCAGCAGCGACGTGCATCACATTCACAGCCGCACATTTCCACTCAGATTCAGAGCTCCAGGAGCTGGCAGTTTACTGCCTCGCCTCGGGGCGCCTTAATGATTGTGCAGATTTTTACTCATTCATGTTTCATTCACATGTTTTCAGTGAACCAGTTTGTGGGTTCAGAGACAAACAAACTTTTCCCGTCTTCACTTCGCAGGAAGCCTCTTTTAAGAACAAAAGCCACAGCAGCACTTTGGACAAACGCTGAATTTACCCCAAAGACAGAGAAAGAGTGTAAAGGAAGCTTCAGCCTGATGAGGATGGGATTCAAACCCACATGTGCTGAGCACAACACATTAGCTGTCCATCACCTGAACCACTCAGCCACCTCGGCCTGTTGCCCTGAAAACTGTGATCATGTTGACATCAGTGAGTCTGGAAAGATTTACAAGCTCTTTTCTCCGGTTTGATGTTTTGATTGTTGAACTGTCGACATATCATTGTCCAACTCTCACAGTAAGCAGCTGAAAAGTCTGTCTAATGTGGCAGCATCGACTGTGAAATATCATCGCCGGGCTAAAAATAAACGAGATCACGTGACTGTGCGGGGACACGCTGTGGACAGGAAGGTTCGACACCGCAGCAGACGTACAGTACACACAGCTCGTAATGACTGTTCCGGACTGAAGGTTGTCGACGCTCTCAGACACACAAACACACACCTGTCAGGTGTCTCTGTGCTGGAGGGGCTCAGGAAACCCACAGAGCTGCCGTTCGCTGTGTCTAAATTCAATAAAGCGGTGACCTTGTGCAGAGGCATTGTGGGAAATAAGGTCATCACCGCTGCCAGATGGAAACCTTGTACCTCCGAAGTGAAGATCAGTCCACGGCCATGCAACGTTATTCATCCTCATCACATATGAATCAGCCGGCAGACTTTCTTTACTCACACAAGGACACGCAGCTGGTGCTTCGGGGGTCGAACCTGTCACTTCAGTAAACGTCATCAGCGACGGTCTTTTACTTTTTTTCCTTCACGAGTCCGAAGAAACAAATCTGATTCAAAGACGTGCAAGTTATCGAGCGTCTCGTGATGCTGATAATAATTCAGTGTTCAGAATAATCATTTGGAAATGATTTTAATTCAGTGCAGAGAATGGATTGGCTGTTCGTGCTGTGTCATTTGCGGTGCCACACGACGATAAATAATGTATTTCTTTGCTGCATTCAGAATAACAGTGATTGATCCGGCAGGCTGTTGAATCATCTGCGTCGCCGTCTGTCAGCAGACTAGTTTGATTTTGGTCCTAAACTTGGAGGAGATCGATAAAGTTTATCTCCATTGAGCCGCAGTGTTTGGAACAGTGACAACTCTCATGAAGTCTTATTATTTATTATTATTCCGCCATGTTTTTCCATTCTGTGTTGAAATTAACTGCAAACGTTTGTTGATCATTTCAGCTGTAGACTTAAAAAAAAAAAAAAATCTTACTATTTCAAACTTTCAGATTTGATGGTTTTCATCAGCGAACGTGAACTTAATAATTTCAGTGCATAGAAAATGCTGTCTTACTATTTATGCCTCTTAATTTGGAGTAAAACATCATCGAAATAAATCATCTTTTACATTTACAGCCCTGAACAAAGTCAAACCTTAACAGTGCTTTTAGAACAGCAGTATGATATATATACATATGCATCAAAGCACGTCCAGTGAATGCATCAATTTCCAATAATAACTCATTAAATGTAATCTTTGAAATGACTAAAACACGACAGGAAGAGCTGAATTAAACAGCCTTACTGGGAGACTGCTGATATTCATTTACATACATTAACTCTCACTTTTCACATTTCATATCACCAAAGGGAGGGAAAAAATAGTAAGACTCCTTTTTAAATACTGCCAGATTTATTCTAAAATGAAATTTTCAAAATGGTGCATTAATCTATCAAAACGTCTTCAAATGCATTTCACGGACTGATGGATTGTGGGAAGTCCAGACAGAGGCCGCCATCTCGCTGAAAACTCTGTTAATATACTTTTAAATGGTTCTGCTTGATCTGGAAACAATTTCTGCCTTCATGTTACGTGATGTGACGGTCATTTGGAAGCTTTTGTCTCGTTTAAAAAGTAATCAGTTCTTCCCACACGTCCAAGTCGTGTGGCAGTTTGGCCGCCGATCAACAGACGGTGTTGTCCGTTGATCGGCGTGTCTGCATATAAACACGGCCTCCGTGACGACACCCAAAGCTTTTTGACTCAATTTATTTGTACCATTTTGACTCAATTTTCATAAACTGTTAATTTGTCTGTAATGGGGAACAAAAAAAAAAAAAAAACCCAAAAAATCATTGTAGAGAATCGACAATAAAAAAATGGGAAGTCCGTTTAGCTAAAATTCATCAACCGTGAAGGAAAAGTTCCCGTTAGCATCACTGAGGCCGTTTCCCTCCCTGACCTGTTCATCACGGCACATTAGAATCCCGTCACCGATAAATACAGGAACACAGGTGCCAGAACTACGTGTGAGTGAATGATATGAAAGGATGAAGCTTTACATTTCTGTCGAATGATATAAAAAAGTGCAAATTATTGTGCATAAAGTTGCATCACAGATATTTTAGCTTCGCCAGGCACGTTAAAGCGATTGTCTTCTGCTGGCCAGGACATAAAGACACTGAACTCATCACTTTAAATACGACATCACGATTATGATGAAAAGGCCAGCATCTGATTTTTATGGGGCGTCCACCTAGCTTAAGTAAATTAGTTTGAACTGGTGTTTGATACTTCACCCTGCATATGTCTTTCATTACAGGCCCACAGTAAACTCGACGGGCTCGGCCGTGAACTTTGAAGCAACTTTTATTTGAACCTCAAAAATAAATGAATAAATAAATAAATAAATAAAATCCATTTCAACCGAGAGAGAGGGAGAGAAAAAGAAGACGGAGCGCTTTGATAGACGCAGTGAAAGAGTCTCAACATGTCAAACCTAAATACTATTATACTTGTTATAATTCATTATTATTTCAGTGACAGGGGTCTTGGTCTGAAGGTGACTTCATTACATTACAGGTTATTGCCTCATATATCAAACTTGGGTAGCCACAATTTTTAGGCAGCAGAAATTTCTGGCTGACTGTGAAATTGACTGCTCTCCATCACAGAGTAATTAGATTAGCCTGCTGGTTATGTATAAAACAAGAGCAGACAGCACTAGCTGCTCTCCTGAGGCTGCCGGCAGGGACGGGGACAGCGAGATGGGAATGAGGACACACACTCCTCTGCAGGAAGACAAACTGTACAGGGAAACATGCTGCACGTGTGTGTGTTGATCAAATGTGGGGACCGTTGTGAGACTTTTAACTTAATTGTGGGGAACGGGGACGTCTCAGCGGGGACAAACTTTATTTTAGCAGCAATCTTATTCACCATTAGCTGAGTAGGTAAAAAAAAGGAGCTCATGCACGTGCAATATAAATTCCCACATGAGGTCACGTGATCTGCTGACAAGGTTTTAGTGGATTTCTAAAGATGCAGTCGGACTAAAGTGGCACACAGGCCATGTCCCCATTCAGGATCTACACTAATGTGGCCCTTAGGAGCGTTTTTTATGATTTTATTTGTAGCATCAGCTGCTGAACTGAGCTGTTCACTATGAGCACACTGGAGTCTGATGACATAAACGAATGGGCATCGCATGTTTTCCTGCACGGTGTCTCCTTTGAGGCGTTTGGGGTGTTGTGCTTCCTGAAAGGCCCCAGGCTGGGAACCAAACCCACAACCTTCATGCAACGGAGCTGACCACTGTAAACATTTAGCTCTCCTGTAGGTGGAGGTCAGAGGGTGGATATGGGTGAGCAGATTTTATAGGTCACACAGTTCTGGATTCTTTAATATGACGACACGCTGAGATATCTGGCGACCATCCTTCAGCTCAGGCTCACACATTCAGCTGTCATTAATGCCGGTACGATTAATTTACACATTAGTTTACCTCCACGGAGGTATCGACAAAGTCTTCAGAATCCAGACAGGCTCCACTCCAAGATACTGTCGGCCTACAGACACACGCAGTGCAGCTTCAGGAAACACGTCCATTACTGCTGCTGTTTGTTGGCTTGAAAAAAAGAAAGTAAAAAAAAAAAAAAGATTGCACTTTTCCGTCCTATTTATTTTCAGTTATCTTTTACTTCTTAAATCCCTTCACGTCTTAATCAAGCCCCATTTTGCAAGCTTCACTAATCAGTGCTATTTTGCATTATTTGACATTGCATTTGGAGATATGATCATTTTATACGTTCAAAGTTTAAATTGCTTTTGCAGAGAAAATGTACTCAGCTGTATTTCCCCTGAGGGAGGCAATGCCGTAGGTTCTTCAGCACTGTGTGTCTGTACCACTAATTTGTGGATCTGCCTATGTCTGCGAGACAGCGTGCACGAGGCATCCGGTAATTGTACAGTATGTGTCGACGCGGCGTTTGTTTGCGGAGAAAACTCACATTAGCAGCAACACAAGCTGGTACTGCCTCATGCATTTTGCCGAAATTGCTGCATAATTCAGGCTCGCTGCCTTCGCTCGGCGCCTCCCATAAAAACAAGATCGTTAACCAGCTACATTTCTGCTCTCTGCTGATGGAGACATCTTATTTGTAGTGTTTACATGATGTAGATGTCTGCGTTTGGTCATCAATTTTTCAGCAGAGTGTCTAAGCTCTCTGCTGCAGCCTTGATCCTCCATGCTCCATCGAACCGCCTGTCTTAAAGCGGGAGGAGTGAGAGTCGTCAGCCTCTTCAGAGATAAGACGTGGCTGTGCAGCCATGTGCATGGATGAAATAAATCCATATGTGTAACAGGTTGTGTTTACAGTATGCTGCCTGAATTTACTGCCAGAGAATCGGTGAATATGTCAGAACTGCTCATTCTCTCTCCACATGTTGTAAATCAGAGATGTAACCGTTTAGAGAAGCCACGCAGGTGAGAGAGCGTCCGCCAGGCCAGCAGCCAAAACACAAGGAAGTCATCACAACTACACAAAGTGTGATGAAGTTTGGAGCCAAACACAAACTTTTTAAGTGATGCTCCATTTAGAGGGAAACAGACCAGGAAGGAGGGGAGGGGTTAGGAGGCGGGGCTACTGTGTGACTGACAGACTGCACCGCCCAATAACGGTGAAGAAAAGAGCCACAAAAAAATCACTGCTGATTGGTCGCACGGCCGTCTTTATGATGCTGGAACTCTCTCTCTGCAGCACACACACACACACACACACAAAATCTATTATCTATTTTTTTCACATTAAAGCTCATTGCTGAATTTCTAAAATACAACGGATGCCATCATTTTATTTGTACCATTTACTGAGCCAGAGAGAGAAAACATTAAACCGTTGGATCCCGGCATTTATTGTGCTTTATGTAGTGTTTTGTGGCAAAGCACTAATTGCATTCCAGACAGTTAAACTATTAACAAGACTCAAATTTAGTACCGAGTCAGTCCATCTACTTACAGGAAAAAGTCATTTTCCGCCGTCATCCCAATCGACCCTTATTAGTGTTTCTAACCTGCCGAGCATTTTACAGCAGTCAAAGTTTTAGAGAATTAAAAACTTTGAAGGTCGAGATTTTCCTTCTTCCTTCAGGGCAGCTAACAGAAGACAGTCATTGTTTGTGGAGCCGGCAGTCCGGCAAGGCGGTTTGTAAAGTGTCAGAGTCCACGTCAGGCGGAGGTCAGCGGCGGAGGGATGGGTCCGTGAAGCAGAAACACTTTTGCTATGGTAACCATGACAACGAAGATGAGCAAACGCGAAGCCCCCTTCTTTCCTAAACCGAACTGAAACCATGACTGTCGTTACGGTAACCATTGGTGATGAGACAGAACAGCAGCTGGTCAGCAGGCAGCAGAGCATCATGGGAAGGTGATGTGCTGTGCCCGCCTTTTCTTTGTATTCAACAAAAAGAAGGACGAGAGGAAGTTTTCGCTCAGTTCGCAGGATCCTGTTTTTGATGAGTACGTGATGCATTTAAAACTGATTAATACTTAATGGAAGACTTTAAAGTGAAATGATCCAAAAAAAAAACAAAAAAAAAAACACCTGATGCTGAAACTCTGCTGGATGTGACTCTGGGGGCGAAACATACCAGGAGGCCCTGAAGATTTGACATTTTATTCACTTTTTATTCCGACAGTGAAGAAAACAAGTAAACAATGAAGAAAGAGCGCAGCCTGTGAAAAGGTATTAAAAAAAGGAGTGAATGTAAATGAAATATTTTGCTTCCTGTTGACATTTATACTCCAAGCTGTCTTTGTTTGTGTCGTCAGATTGGCGATATATTTTAAAGGTCTCTGGTCACTTTGAGGCCAACAGTCTGTTAAACCAAGTTTAGTGTTGAACTGAGGCGACATTAAGATATTCAAGGTATTTTAACATCAAATGTACAATTCATAATAATAATAGTTTCACATAAATCAAAATATATCTGTAAAACAGATTTTAATGGTTAACGATTGCGATTCCAAAATGTGAAATTGTTTAGACATTTAATGTTAAATGTAACACTTAACACCTCCGTCAGCAGCACCTGATTATCTGTTATCGTCTTTCAGCTCCACGGAAAATGAATGAAACCTGTTTGATAGACTCTTACACTGTAAGAAGGCACCAGAGAAAACCAGCAAAACACAACTATCATTGATGAAAGACTGAAAATCTGCAGTAAAGCTGAATTTTATGGCTCATAACTTACATTTGAAAAGAACAAAGTGAATAACAGCTGTGCTTTCCCTCCAAACCAAAACCAAAATAACAGTCTGACAGGAAACAGGCCCATTAATTAGCCAGAGAAAGGAAACTGGACAGGACGAACTGAGAAACTGTATCATCATCAGTCTCATTTACATTTATCCAAAATTAAAAAACACTGTCAGCGGACATCAATCTGCTCTCAGTGGGAATTCCACCAACTCACTGGCTTTTTTAACATTAGTCTCCAGCAATGATGATGAATTACAACAATTATCCACGGCCCCAGAAAAGCATGTGTTATTGATGGCGAACGCTTAGAGGAGTTTCCCTCCTGTATTCATGAGTGCTGCTTTATCCAAGAACAACACAGATAAAGGCCGAAAGAAAAATAGTTTCCATGTATGCACATCCCCATAAGAGAGCACACAGGAAGGAAGAAACTAAAACAGGATTCCATCAGCTCTTCGTCTGACTGGTTGGCAGAGCTGTCGGTGCTCAGGCTCCAGTTTACTGAGGAAAGTGTTACAGGTCCTGCAGTTAAACGTTATCCAAACTGCTTTGTCCGTAGCAGATATGGTTCACTGATGGAGGACGGCGCTGGAGTTTTAGAACCAGCAGATCACAGTCTGAGTCTTCAGGGACTCCCCGGCTCTGATAGCCTTCCACCATCAGGGAGCTACAGGAAGCACAACAGTCTGGACGGAAATTGTCTTGAGTGCGATTCCAGACAACACGTCTGGTGGGAGCGCTCGGCCAGAGAAGGAGCACGAGGCCGTATGATTGAGTTCACGTCTTCGTGCCTTCTTCTGCTCCATCTGCAACCATTTAACCACCGAAAATGGAATCCAGTACGTTATTGTGTAATATCACTTTGGTCTCACTGCTGATGCCACAAACTGCAGAGCGTGATTCAGTTTGAAACGGCAACGGTTTGATTTAATCCTTTAACTGTATTTCATACATTTGTAATCTGTATTTTTCTATAATTGAGAGATTCTTTTAATTCCATTAAACACACGGAAAGACCTCTTTCAGTCGTTGTCAGTAACATATACAACACTGAGATTTTATGGAAAACTGTTCTTTCATTCTGAAACATTATTATGCAAAAAGAGCTAAAAAGGAAAGTGGTTTGTGATCATCCAGACAAACGTGTTGAGCTGCTGTTGGATGGTTAGACTGATTCATTCACGGCAGCTGAAGTGTGTGTGATGCCACATGAAGCTGGAGACTGTCCACTGTGCTGTCCTTTCATGGAGGGGGCTCACTCACCATTAAGGATAACAGCTGATGGTGGGGGCTGTTGAGAAAAAGAGGTTAGCACCGAAGGGATGTAGACACGAGGGGGGGGGGGCTCACAATTTTCTGCATGACTCAGCTTGGCTCACCATCGCCGTCAGGGAAAACATGTCCGTAACGTTGTGCGTTTATGTGTGTGTGATATGATGCTGCTGCTGATTTCTCCATCTCCTCTCCAAACCTCTCACACACACACAGACACACACACACAAACGGTGTGTAAGTGATTACATCAGGTTTCTCCCACCAAGTGCTGGGCCTCTCCAGAAAAGGAGGAGGAGATTTGATTAATTTAGCAGCTTCTTTTGAGGATATCATCCAGTTTTTGGCTGGCGGAGGAAAAGAGCCGTGGGAGTGAGTTTGTGCTTCTGTTTGGTTCGTTTAACGGCAGCAATGAAAGCAGGTATGAGGATTTTTCCTGACACCTGTGCTGAGTTATTGTCCATGCATAAATATGGCCGCTGTAGAGGGAGAGGAAATAATTGGCTCAAGCTTAACTTTGGGTTTTTTGTCAACGCTGGAGAATCCTCAGAAGAGTTTAAACTGGATTCATACCAACTTACAGATACTGATCGGCCTCGCTCGGAGCATTACCGACATTTTCAGAGCCACTTTAAAACTCTTCTGTTTTTCATGCCTTTGGCACTTTCATTATCAAGTTTTCATCTTTTTCTCACTGATTCAGACTCAGCACAACCTCGGCCAATTAAATATGTCACTCATTAAATGACAACAGCTAAGAACAACTTTTTTAAATGAAAGCACAGCAGGGGATGGATTAGGGAGATGTGGCCACCTTGTGACTGACAGACTGTACCATCCAATCAGGAGAGTCTGTGGCTGACATCATCACACGCTGCCTGCTGGTGGAGGAACGTTAAAATATTCCATTTATCCGACACAGTTTTCCTTCCTAGTTAATGCAGAAATGTGCCCTTCCTTCTTCCCTTCGATGAGTCACAGGGGGTGAGACGAATGCTTGGAGCAGCACTGAGACAGACAGAAGGCCCAGAGCAGCCTGGATACATTTGAGACTAAATACCCGTTTGCAGATTTGTTTTTAAACGGGGTAAACACATCCTCTCAGCTGAAGGCCTGACACCGCTGTGGCCCCTGAGTGTGCAGCAAAGCTGTTTAAACTACACAGGGACCGCATAAACTCGGGCATTCACGCACACAATCATACACGCAGGACTGTAAAAGCTCAGACACATACTGTCTTGACAGAAACAAAACCATCCGCGGGGGATTTAGCCCACAAAACTCACAGACTCGAAGACACAAACACTCTTTTAGGCTCAGGCATTAAGTCCAGGCAGCACTAAAGCTACCAGACAACAGATAAACAAAAAGTAAATTAAAAGAGAGAGCCCCTCGCTGATACTAAATACTCCATAAACCTCCCCAAGAAACCTCTAACGTCTACAATGATTAAATGGCACTCAGACTTAAAACAAGAGGGAGTGGCAGGAGAGCAGAGATGGAGAGATAGAGGAGATGTGGAAGCAGGAAAACAGGTCGAGAATGACTGACAGAAATAAAGTTTGGGAGAAGTTGCGGCAAAGAAACAACGCTGAGATCAAAAGAGTCATTTGTGGTGAATAAGCCGACCGGTTCTCCGACAGGAACGCGGCCTGGAGGCCAAAAGCTGTCATGATTATCACATTTCAGTATCCAAACACCTGCTAATGTTCCACACTTGACACTTTCTGACTTGAAGATCAATACTGGAACTTCAATTTAAAAAACAGAAGAAGAAACTAAAAATGGGAGAAGTCAGTTTCACTGGTCGGGCTACGGATGGTCAAAGAATCGCTGAGCCACGGACACAGAAGACGGGTTTAAAGTGCTTACTGCACAGACTTGGACAAATGAGAGGCAAAAACTGAAGGCGGGGGGCAGGAGGGAAGAGATGGGCGAGGCCTCAGCCAAGGTTTTCAGCGCTGAGTTTCTGGTCCAGGATCGGAGGATCCAGGAAAAGGCCGGGCTGAGCGTGTGAGGACCGGCGGATCTTTAAATAAACAGGTCCGAGGGTAAGGTTTCCCACCATCGAGCCGAACAGCCCGAAAGGAAAGTGGAGTATTAAAGGCAGGAGCTGCAGCTGCACAGGTGAGCTGAGCTCATGTATTTATTTTAAAATCAGCTCAGTGTGTTGGACTTTCTCTGTACAGGATTAAATAAGTTTGACATCCTTTAAACATTAAACTTTAAATCTGTACGTGCTGCTTGTTGCTGCTCTCACTGTTTATAACATCATCATCATTAAGATCCGGAAAGGAGGGAATTTCAGTATTTGTACATTAATGACATTTGCATATGGAAACAAAGCTCATTTTATGATGCTAACCACAATTTAACTGCTTCCATCAGTGGTTTGCACAGAAGGAGAAACACACAAGAAGGAGTTGTGTGTTTGTCTTTTTGAGTTGCACATCTGCAGTCGATCACCTGAGCTCTGCGTTGGAAGCTGAGGTTCAAGGCGTAATTATTGAAGTGGAGGTCTAATGGAGCCTTTGGGCCAAGGGCAGCGTGACAGCCCCCCCCCACCGAGGTGATCCTGCGACTCCACACTACCTGTGCAGTTGTTTCCCTCTGGATCGATCATAACGACGCTGGGGTTGTAATAGATGGCGGGCCTTGAAGACTTCACTTTGACGCAGTCTGTCAAAGGGTAGATAACGAATCAGGGACGGCTGCCTGGTCCGATCCATCACCGCCCCCCCCTCGTTCATTAACATCCAGGTTCGATTACAAATGGCCTCGCCTGGCCCACACAGAGACCGCCTCCGTCCTGTGATTGGTCCGTTTTCGCTCCGTTCCCGTCCACCCCCACCTGCTCTTT
Source organism: Echeneis naucrates (assembly GCF_900963305.1). Taxonomy (NCBI): domain Eukaryota; kingdom Metazoa; phylum Chordata; class Actinopteri; order Carangiformes; family Echeneidae; genus Echeneis; species Echeneis naucrates. The sequence goes on along the minus strand of NC_042524.1, from coordinate 1,268,223 downwards.
CCCCATTTTCCTTTCCTCTTCCCATTTCTCACGCTCACCTTCCGTCGCTCTCTGTCCTTTGCCTGCTCCCTCACCTTCAGTCAGCTTGTTAACGGGCTCATCCCATCATCCCATCGTCTAACCCCTTCATCCGTCTCCACGCAGCCTCCGTTTCCTTCTTCTGCGTTTCGCTCTTCTTTGCTCCTGTTAGATCTGCAGCAGTGACTCCTCAGTTGGGGGTGTATTTACAGCCTGGTGTTATCTTCTCCTTTTTATTAATATCTACAAATTCCCCGAAAGCAAGCAGAAAGGGCACTTAAACCGAGTGAATTTACCCCACAGGGCATAATCTGTGTCGTCGCAGCTTGAACTAAATTATTCCTCCCAGCCACACAATTCAGCTGTGCCCAAAAAGCTTCATTACCCTCCTTTCCTGTGAATGACGTTATTGTTCCGATGACGGATATCACTGCCCTCATCTTTCACCTCCTCCAGTTTCATCCAAACTCAGAGTACCCCCACGACTTCATCTGACTTCACAGGCTGCTCCAAATCCAGCTCAGATGTGTAAAAGCAGCAGAGAGCCTCTTCAGGAGCAACCTGCATCGAATTCAGACGACTGTCAGCTTCACTTGGACTAAAACATTCCTGTCCGCTTGGTTGCAAAGCGTCCATGAAGTTTTTCATCACTTCATTCATCATCGTGCTGCTGGTTAGTAAATCAGCAGGCCTGCTGATATTTCACTCACTTCTCATGTCTTCTCTAATTTTCTCTCCTCTGCGGCCCTCCCCTTTCTCCCCCACCTTTTCATCCCGTCATCAGCTCCTCATTTAGTCTCGTCCTTTCATTCGACTCTATCACATTTTTCCTGCTCACCTGTCAGTGACCACGGCCCGTTTTATCTGTTTCTGGTAATCCATCTACAACACTGTCGCCTTCTGCTCATTAACATAAAGCTCCTCATGTTACCGCCGTAATGCCAAAACAGGCCATCGTGCTGATTCTTGGTCGAAGCAGCTGGTTCCTGACTCATTTTCACGTGGGACTGAAGTTGATCATTAACAGATTCAATCCTGAACTAGTTTTGATATTGGAGTTCATGTTCTTAAACTTTACACATTCATGTCGTTTTATTTGAATTGTTGATAAAGTTGTACTTTTGAAGCCAGAAACCATCTCAGTCTGTAGCTTCATGTGGTTGTTTGGTCATTTTCCCATAGATTTCAATACAATCCCAAGTCTTTGTGCAACCGGTTAACTGTTCGTTAGAGAGAATGAAGGTTTGGGCCACATCTCTGGAAACCAAATCCACTTTCACATCCATTTAACCCAAATCGAAAAACAAACAATCCAGGACCGGAAGTACAGTCGCCATGGCAACGGAGGAGGACAACACGCCGCTGTCCACACAGTCTGCATCTTTATTAAACGTGTAACCATGACAACAAGGCTAGGCACAAAAACTGCCTGCGTGCTGGTTCAGGTTGGAGAAGTTTAAACTATTCAGCTCTCTGAAATCTGTCGTCACTGAATAATAATCAACGATTTCACAATCACGTGTTTTTCTGCGCCTCTGTTCTTCCACTGCCAGCACGTGACAAACACTTTCTGTGCTCGCCAGAGAAAAGAAAAAGGTGTGCGGAAGCGTCCAGACTTTTAAGGTATTAGCACATCATATTCTGAGCTCACATTGCCTGGAAACTGCAAGTGACAGGAGCAAAAAATAAAATAAAATAAATATATGATATAAAGAAATGAAACTGCTCGGGGAGGATGAATCGAATGAAGAAGAAGAAGAACTGATCCCAGACTTGGCAGACAGTTTAAAGTGAACTTTTAGGGGTGCAGTGTGCGTGACATAATGTCAGCACAGTCTGCAGCTAATGTATAAATTAGAGATATCACCCAGCTTGGCTTATTTTTTTATCTTCTGCTGCTCGTCCTCGCTCCTGTCTCACCCCGACGCCCCTTTAACGTCCTCTCCTGCTGCGTCCGTCTCTGTCCTTTGTTGCTGTGTAATTTACATTTGTGGCCAGTGATGCAACGCGGGTGCATTTGCAGGTAAGAGAGGTAGATACCGCTGTCGGTGTTTCCTGCTGTGTGCGGTTATTTACGGTGACGAGTTGTTTTTTGGGGGCTTTAGACTGCCGCTCAACGAGACTACAGGTGAAAATCGATCATGTTTCTGTGTTAGTGTTCCATTTTTCTGAAGCTCAATCAAACACATTATATTCTGACTTAAAGTTACAATCATAAGAATAAAAACGTGGACTTTATCAACAAAAAAATTAGATCCTATCAAATGACCATCAGGGTTTTAAAAAGAAGTCAACTGCATTGAAGTCTATTGGAAAATGTCCCTACTCAGTGAACAATTTGCTAATGAGTTTACAGTTTCAAGTCTTTTTCGATGCAACATGTTCATTTTTGGGAAGTAGCAGATCTAATCCATAAACAAAAAGAAAAATGAAGATGGTTATGATTTGAAACTGAAAAGAACTTTCTCGACATTAAAAGCCAAGTAAAACTGAGGAGTCCCTGAGGAGGAAGTCGGGTCTTCAGCTTGTCTACACAAGATGAATCCTGGTTTTCCCCCGATCGCTGCTGTCCAGCTAAAACATTCAGGCTTTACAGATGACGGAGCAAAACGTTATTTTGATCATGAGACTGGAGACTTAATTTGAACAGCAGTGTGCACAGAAGGAGCCTCCTCGAGGGACCGCTGGCAGTAATTTAAAGTTTTAGCTGTCTGCAAACTTCTATCATGAAGAAGGAAAAGTACAGATGTTTGCCAGAGACACACGTGGAGATTTACTGAATTCATATTGAGTGCATATATTTAAAGAATGTAATAGAAATTCTACATCAACGCTTTTATCATATTATAAAATACATTTCCATCCATGCTTCATCCATTCAATCATTATGGGTGAAACCAGGACGGCTCAATAAAGCCTGAATAGGGGCCAGTCACTGCATGTTCAAACACTGATTGACTCATTTACAATATAATTCATTCAATATATCTCTTGCGCAGAAATAATGAATTAGCAGAATTATTATTTTTAATTAGCAGAACTTTAGCAGAGTTAAATTGCCTTTCTCCAGGCTCAATGTGCAGATGTATCGAAAAAAAAAAAAAAAGTAAAACTATACACACACAGCATGAAAATAGACATAACACACGATGGATGATGAGCTGCTCAGTCAGGGACACATTCGATTCCTGCTAATTAAAGTTATTTCAAATAAAAACGGGAAATTAAATGTTTTAGCAGCAGATGGAAAATGTTTTCAGTCTTTTGTGTTTGCGGTGAGATTGTGTGTGTGTGTCCTTACTGTCAATTGTGTTTTCACCACAGATCCATCAGACCGTCCGGTCTGAGGTCCAGATCACCACGGCCCATCTTCTGAGGTGTATCAGAGTCCAGGTGGTGATAATGTTATGGCTGATCGGGGCTAACAGTCAGATATTAAAATTCTGCACGCACAAAAAGGTTCATCTCCCTCCCATGAAGCCCAGATGACAAAGGTAAAACTAATGAAGCGTGAAACAGTCGAATGAAACGAACGTCGTCTGTTTCTCCGCCCCGACGACGAGGAGACGGACAGACTGCAGATAAACTGGATCAGGGTCACGGCGGCTGGTGCAACATGAATCTCACTCCGCTAACGACCAGGAACTGTGATGGCTGCAATGAAAACGTATTTACTGTCGCTTAAAAGGGAAAAAAGATAATAATAATAACACCTCTCTTTGTGATTCACGCAGCAATGTTTACCTGGATTGTTTTGCTGATGACGACGATGATTACGCAGCAGCTGAGCTCTCCTGCAGGTGTGCACGCCGTAAAATCAAACCACTGAACACACAGTTTCACATTAACGGGATATTTGCGAATTTATTTGCACATAAAACTCGCGCAGTTCTGAAGCATCTGCTTTCAATCTCGTGCAGATCCCGATCACTCGTAAACACTCGTCACATTCACACAACCTTAATTATCATGAATCAGAACAACATCGCAGGTCGGGCGAAGCAGAGCCTATTAATAAACCACGCAGACTAAAATGAGCGATAAAAACAACGCTGGTGACATAAACCGAGGTAATTTGAATTTCCCCAACCTTGTTACAGCCCAATAAACAGCTGACATATTGAGGAGCGGGCCAGCGAGTCCAACAGTAATATTCAAGACTTGATGGCGTTATCCAGTTTGACATTTCTCCTTTTACCTTCAAATTCTGTGAGGCGCGCTCGTGCAAGTTTACATTTTGGTTTCCCGTAAAGAAACTGACTGACTGCATTAAATGCTGCTGCTAATTATGAATGTCCTGATATCAAACAAGCTAAACAAGTCAAAGCTCATGTTAGCTGAGGCGGATAAATTGTTGGTTTAACTAAGTTATACTATTTGTTTGAAGAAACACAAACTATCTCAGTGTAGTTTTACACGTCCAAGCTGTTGAGGCTGTATAGTTGTGACATCACAAAGTTACAGAAATCCTGCTGGTGTTTCTGAATACAGAGGGAGAGCATTTGTCTGACCTGATTTATATTGAAAGAAGACGTGTGCCTTTAAACTATTTAAAATATATAATTTAAACATTTCTTATCGTGTTCTCTGGTTACTCTTTGCAAGAGTCTGCAAAAATCAACTTTCAGCCATCAGCGTTTCATCACCTTCCCCGCGCTACACCACCTGCTAACTTCGGAGGCTTGAGCTAACATTTTTCTTTGACAAATGGCACCCCGATGTGCTGACAATCTCTGAGAGCGCACGTGTGGACGGGGAGAATGGAGTCGTTCCCAGATGACGACGTCGTCTGCCATGTGTCTCCCACTGCCGCTAAATCAAATAAACTTCCTCCAACATCTGGAGTGGCATGGAAATAATATGATCAATACTCTCCACAGCATGCTAAGCGTGCCAGTACAACACCTCACAGCAAAATCAATATCCCACACACTCTCACACAAACAAACAACAAAGAAGAGGAAAAGATACCACACTGACTGAATAAAAACTTTGGTGGCGATGTCTGTGTGGCTGCGGTTAACTACGGTGACATACAGTATGTTGTGCATATAAAACTGTGAAAGGCGGGTGTGGTCTAACCACAGGGGAGGTTTTTGTTTTTTTATTTTATCTGATGCATGCGAGAAAAAAAAATCAAAAATATAAGAAATGTATCCATTAACAGATTAATAAGATTTGGATCTGACTGTCCGTCAACTTTGATTCCTGTCAATGTCAAATGACATCAGTGTTTTTTGAATCTCCATTCAAAGGGTCTGATGGAATAATCGCCCTCACTTTGTCTTCTGAGCGTGAAGTTCGGAGGAGTGTGATGAAAATGTGTGTTCAAACAAACATATAAATAAATAAATGCAAACATCGGACCTAGTGACATAAATTGGAATTGACCATCTGTCGCATTAGCCAAACTTATGTGGGAAAGAAAACAAAGATAAATGGTAAAACAGTAAACATCCATCACACTTTACAGGCCGACGTCGGTCGTGTCTGAAACACTCCAAACACGATGTTTACCGCCTCTCTGCTCGTCTGACTTCTGCTTCTCGCTCTGTTCGACTTTGTCGCAGTGACGTTATGGAAATTCCAGAATTTCCTTTTAAAGGTCCTTTATTGTACTTCGATATCTGTAAGGAGACGTATTTGTGGTTTTAAGAGCCAATCAGAGGAGAGGATCTGAGGCCTGAGGTTTGACTGGCTGACTGTTTTATTGGTGATCTAATAAAAAATAAAGCAGATTTCAAGGTCAACACGCAGAGAAACCAAAACCTGCGAGGTCGGATGGCTGATGACCTGCTGGCAGTGATGCTGCTTTGTTGTCCTGACGGCTGATTTTAAAACCTACTTTCTGAAGACAGTCTGTGAGACTTCACTGTATGAATATAGAACCTAAACCTGGTTTAGAACCAAAGACATGGAGGTCTATCTTCAGACAGTGTGGGCCCTTTAAAAAAATCTATTGGGTATTAGAGAAAAAAGCATTAGGAATAAAACAGCACTTCTATCTCAATGACTGTTGAGACTATAGCCACCAATAATAAACGTATTATCATCCTCCACAGTAGAAAGAAGTCATAAACAGAAAGCCTTCTCTCGCTGTCTTCTGTAGCATCTGTGGCCCTTTTTAAAATGGCTTCATTCTCACCTCCTCTGCTGCTGCCACAGCCAGTGTGTCATAAAACCTTCACTTCACATTTACAGCCCGAAAACAGCAGGAAGCAGCAGTCAGGTGTGTGTTTGTTCGTGTGTGAGTCCCCGTTCGCAGCACGTGTTTTAAATTTCATGGTGGTGAATCCCTACAGCAGAGTCAGATGTGAACAGAAAAGGTGACTTGTTGACCGACGAAGAGAGAGACGGCTGCTCACTAATAAAATGATGTGCGACGAGTGTGACACATTCACACACACACACACACACACACACACACACACACACACACACATGCACATGCGGCATCAGTGGTGGCAGCGAAAGAAGCAGCAGCAGCAGCAGCTGCAGCAGTGAGGGACTGAAATCAACACATCACTGGCAACAACAAGGTAAAAGGTGAGCGAAGGACAACAGCAACGGCTGACAGGAAGAGCTGAAGAGCCGCCGTCACATGGGAGGTTTGAGAGAGCGAGCTGACAAATACACTGAGCGAGAGAGAACGCAGTCACAGTGACAAAAGGTACGACAAGTGTGTCCTCTGTTGTCTGACAATGACCTGTCAGCACAACAGCAGAGAGAAAAATTGGACAAGAGCTGCAGAGAGATGGAGGGATGACACGACAAGGAAAGAACAAGAGAACAGAGCTGGAGGGGGATGATGGATAAATTCATAATGGAAAAGATAAGTGATGAAGAAATGAAAGGATCAAAGAGGGAGGTGGAAATACAGAAATATGGAAAGATGAGAGATAAAAGAAAAGATGATTCAGCAAATAAATACTGAACAGAGTTTGAAGGATGGAGATAGAATGCTAAAAAAACATGATGGAGAGATGGATGTAATGGAGAAGAGGAGGGATATAAGGGAGCAGGGAAGGAGAGATGAAGTGTTAGACGGATGGACAACAGGATAGAGATAAGGAGACATTATTATCCTTTTTCCTCTCCATCCTTCCATCACTTCATCCATCTTCTTCCAGCTCTTCTCCCGCCGGACTCTCATCTGTCTTCTCGCTGAGTGAGACGCCAGCTTCGAAAAATAAAATCAAATAAACCCCCCCACCTCCCGTGATATATGTTCAGATTCACAGCAGAAAACAAACCAGCCAGACGTGACATCGTCTGTATTCGCCACGGCGACGGGCCTCCTCCCAAGCGACTATACGCCGGATGGCAGACCACGAGAGCAGGAAGGTGGCGGCGCACATTTGTCAATCGTGGGTCGAGGCCTGAAGCCTAATGTTCCGTCTAAACTGTTACGAAATAAATCCGTTCATTCATTCATCATCTGCCTCTTATCCGTTTCCATGGAGACGCCAGGCCTGGGAATCGAGCCCGCAACCTTTATGACAGCGCTAACCACTATCCCACCATGCCTCTTTTCAGAAGAGATGTTTGGCGGGAGGATGCCAGAGGAGTGCTGTTGCTGCTGCCCTCACGGTCGGGGTGGATTTTTCTTCCTGTCTCTTTCTTGTTTCTCTCTGTCACAGTTTTGTTTTACTTCATTCATCTTCATCGTGGCGTCGTGGCGAGAACAGCTGTAGTCATTACCAACAATCAATAAAACTAAATCTGTCATAATAAGATGGTTCTGTGGTCTGGAACAAAAAGCCCAAAGCAGCTAGTTTTAACGGACTGCTCTGACGTTATCTGGTCTAGAGGCCACCGAGCTCCAGAACAGGAGGATTTCTGGAGGTCTAGGATGATCCAGATCAAACCAGGATTTCATAAATAACAGGAATGACAGACTCACCTCAGTTTTACCTGAAAAGTTTTTAGCTGCAGAAAATACTCAACACTTTTACATGACTGGCCTGAGAAGGAAATACACAATCGTGCGTCATCAGCATATGTGTGAATATCAGTTTTATAATAACGTGTTCCATTAACAGTGTGTTGGACTGTTGAGGATCTGAAGAGGACTCAGATCAGATCAGATCAGGACTCAGATGGACACAAAATAACAAAAATATCAATTACATGCATTTTATTTATCAAATGTGTGTGTGTGTGCAGTAATTGAGTTGAATTGTTTTGTTTTATAAAGATAAAAAAAGAAGATGTCACAATGATAAATGGAAATAGGAAGCCACATCACGGGGGGGTCGGGGATAGAAGGACAGGAAGAGGATTACATCTGCAGCGAGAGACAGAGAGGACGGCAATAAAGCAGATTTAACGGGAGTGATAGTGTACATGTGATTATGTGTGCGCTGATCGTATTGTGAGTCATGTTACTTCAGTTAATCTCCCCCTTGCTGCCCCCCCACCTTTACTGCCCTTCTCTGTTGTTTACACAATACATTTCCAGACGTTTGGCATCTAATTGTGTTTCCTTTCTCTCTTTTTTTTTGCCTCTCTCCTTCCTCGTGACCAAGAAGCACCCCCCGCCCTCTCTCTCTCTCTCTCACCCCCCTTTCCCTGTTTTCATGCATTTCTAGCTGTCCTTGACTGGTCACCTAATTAGTTTTGGAGTAATTACCTGCTTGGGTGCTTTGTAATAGTCTCTCTTATTGTCTGGGGAGGCAAAAAGGAGAGAAGAATCACACAATAAAAGGTAAAAGTGTGGGAAGTCATTTCGATTGAACCCTTCTTCTTCTTCTTCTTCTTCTTCTTCTTCTTCTTCTTCTTCTTTGCTGTGTGTTCTTTCTAATCAGCAGCCAACAGGAATGTCAAATTTGTGATGGACCTTCAGATGCTTTCATGTGAAATTGGAAAAAAAGAAAAAGACTCTAAATCTACCGACATGATCTGCTGCTAAACTCGCCCGTACCGGTAACAGAAGTTATTATTCGTGTGCCTTCATTGTTCTGAGTCTGGCACAGGAGCGTGAATTATTTTTGACATTTTGACGTCTCCTTCAGATTAGCTTTGTTTTGTTATATCCTGTTAAAAAGAAGTCCAACCCTCAACCTTCAGGACTGTCAGTGAAGACAAAGAGGAAGCCGTACCAATGCAAACACATCTCTGCAGATCCGGTCCCTGCTGTGTAATTATTATTACTATTTTTTAAAGACAAACACACAGAGCAACATTTCTCTCCGTTGCTGCTGTATTTTCCTCGCCCAGCGGTGTGTTCACAGTGAAACAGATGACATGCATTATGTGTGTCTGACTACCACGAGTGTGAGTGTGCGCACTCATAAATTGGCACTCGGGGTGTCGGCACTCTGGAACTGAAATGGACTCTTCATGCTCCTGTTTATTTATTCAGTGCATCACACTGAGTCCTGCGAGAGGAGAGAATAAAACATTAGATGAGGAGCGGGGATGTTCAAATGTCCCCCCCTCTCTGTATATTCCGGTTGTGGATGCCAATTCCTCCAGGTATTTTAAGAAACTGTTTCCAGTTCTTTCAGTTTTGGATGTTGTCTGCAGCGTTGACGTGACGTCCGGGCAGCAAGCGGAATAACATGCTGGGAGTTTTGGAATATTTTGACTGTTATTAGACTTGAGTCTTTTATTTAGCCTTCATTCTGTGAAGCAGATCTGTGAATTCATTCCACGATGAAGAGCTCCAGGTCAGACACCATCCGGTGGCCACTCTGACCTGGAGCTCCCATTCCTACTACGAAAGGACCTCACGTTCCACCCAGGTGATGAACACCTGAATTATAGTATCTTATAAGATACTTATTCAGTTTCATTTAATCTGTCAATCTGGTTTCATGTGATCTGAAAGTCCCAAACTGTATAAAGTGAGAAGCGAGAGTCATCTTTGAAATAAAATGGGATCTCTGGCTCTCTAGTGACAACTAGTCCTAAAGAGGTTTAAAACCACACTGAGAAGGTTCTTGGTTCTTAAAAGCAGCAAAGATACTGTATTTTCTTTGGATATCAACACCTCAGATAAAAAACTGGAAGATCAATGGGCCCTTTAGCGTAAACAGGTTACTTCACTCCTGAGACGAGACTTCTGACGGGAGAATTGTTCCCAGAGCTCCCAGTTTGAACCGCCTGCGCTGTAAACCAACCAGCGAACAAAGTGTTCCAGCCGCACAAAAAAGTGGAAACATCACAGCTTCCGCAGCCATCTCAGTCTCTAACCGAGGCTGCAAATCTATTCTATTGCATTCCATAACGTCTTTACAACACGGATAACACACTTATGTGTCCGCCGACAGTCAAGCGGCACGCTGCAAATTGCTTTTTTTGTCATTGCACCGTGTCTCATTGTAACATGTGTGAGTCAAGCTTATTAGAGCTTCTGTGCTCCAGGAAGGAGCCACCTACAATCTCTTTGGCCCAGCGTTTGAGACACAGCCTATTGTCAGGTAAATTTCTGGTGCGGGATTTCTTTTGGAAAAATAAAATAAAAAAAACCCAACATGCTGTGAGAGTTGCTGCTTTCCCCTGCAGAGCTGGAAGGAATTAAACTGAGCCAGACACCGTTTCCTCCCTGTTTGGTGAAAGATCAGCGTGCCCTGATTTGTGTAACCGTCCCTTTCTGTTTTCTCCTTCCTCCCTTGCTCTCCTTGTTTGTTTGCCTCTGTGCTCCTTCTATCATCCTCTTCCTCGGCATCACAATGAGGAAAGAGGTCACCATCTGTGACAGCAATAAGGCCAAGTCAGACTCCTCATCTATTAATCAGCGCTGCATTTACTAGCATGCTTAATGCAGCCTGCCAACTGCATGCAGGAACATAATGTGAGTAAATATTTAAAAAGCTCACCGTATGTCAGTTTGTGCCGGTGTGTCCCACGCCGAGCGGCTGACATGAACAACTTGTAGGTGTCTTGGAAAATCACGTAAGCAAACAGGTGAGGAGATGAAGAGCTGTTCCGTCCCTCGGAGGGGGTGCTGAGATACAGATCCTGTTGGGGAAAGCATGAGCAGGTTTCAGATGGTCTCCAGACTCTTTCTTCTTCATCTGCACAAAGCACATGTGACATGGGGAGAGGTGTCACGTCTGTCGATCCAAGATCCATAAACAACAGTGAGAAAGTGAGAGTGTGTCAACGTCTCAGGTGCATCTCGTTATTTTAAAACCCGACCAACGGTCTTATTTCATATTTAAATGAGTTTGGGTCACGGCCTCTTCGAGCAGCAGCTGACTGTGCTGTTTACAAAAGTGTTATTTGAGTGATGGACAATTTAATTTATTTGGAATTAAATCCAAAACACAAAATGTTGAAAATGCAAAAGGAGTCTGAATATTTTCTGCAGTAAATGTCTCAACAACACATTCTGAATACAAAGGCATCTTCACGGAGAAATATTTTTGGCTGAATAGTACATCCAGGAAAATATAATTAAGTCCAGAAAAATAAGTTGAGAAGCAATAAAAAATGAACGATGCTTGTGACTGGAGGGTCGCCTTAGTCCTGCTCCGTCCGTGATTCAGTGGACTCAGCGGGTTTCAGATCAGACAGCTGAGTGTGTGTCAACGTGTGAATATGTGTTGTGTAACTCTGCATCTCTGCAGAGGAGTCTGTGTCTCTGAGAAACTTTTCAAAAGGAGAAGAACTTCAAATGTGAAAATATACTTAATTCGCCTGCACTATCACTGTCATCTGCACAAACAAACAAACCGGATCCGACCACACACAGACACAGACACACAACGCGTTGTGTCCTCACAGGAGGCTTGTTCCTGCTGTTGGATCATCATCCTAACCACAGAGCCATTTATCACACTCAGCCTCACACTGTCCACCTGCGTCCACCTTAATGAACAACTGCAGACCTGAAATAACATGCTCAGGAGCAGGCGGCCAGTCAAAGATGGAGGCTGCTGTTGTTTTAGTTCGAATAAAATCATTAATTTTTTCCATTTCTTCCATTTGAGGATTATCACGTGATCCTGACCATAAAGTAACAACATGCTGCTTTGTTGTGACATCACAAAGTCCCAGAAGTCCTGACGGCTGCTTCTGACCCTCCAGCCTGCGAGGACTGAGAACCAACAGCTGATTTCTAATCAAAGACCACACGGAGGAATACCTTCAGACGTTGTGGGGCCGTTAATATCGATCGGTTTCATATCTCACTAATAAATCAGGTAATCATTTAAAAGATGACTGGAGCCAAACAGCCATTTCAATAATGTGTCAGGATTCACTGCGATCCATCTCGCGCTGCGCAGCGAAAAGGGAAATGCTGCCATAATCCCACTGACATGTTAAACATCCCATAAAGCGCTGACCTTTTTAAGAGTACCTGATTGCTTGACATTTGCAGTGACAAGTAAACTTATGTTACCTCGCCGTTACCGAGGCGGGGGTGTAAAGGAAAATCAATGTCACACGTACGAGGGCAGAGGGAGGTTATCTTTGTGGTTCGGCAGATAAAGCAGCCTGCTCTGATATTCTGTGCATTGAGAGAAAAGAGATGAGGGTAATTGGGTCACCGCCATGTCAGGACCCTTTTCTGAATGAGCGCTCAGATATGCACATTTTTTCAAACTGAAAAAGAAAAACAAAAAACTTATCGTAGCAAAATATTAAGGTCAAATTCATCTGGTTAAACTGCAGCTGCAATTTCAGAAGCCTTCTCATCTCTCTCCTACATTTCAGGGGTCTCCCTGAAAAACTGGAGTCCTGCCTCGAAGCCATTTGTATTTTTAGGCACAGTAGCTGTGTGGCTGTCAAAGCAACGCTGAGCTGAAGCAGTCTGACAGAGCTGCAGACAGAGCGGCCTGTCAGTGGACTCTGCACAAGCAGCACTTAAACCGCCGTCATTAACTGGGAGCTTCAGGAGGAGATGGGCTGTTTCATCAACAGTTATGTTGCTGAAATGATTTATTTATTACACTGAGAGAACCAAGGTGGGAGGGTGGATCCAGGTCCAGGACGCCGGCTCAGTTTCTGAATGGCTGGGAGCTACAGTGCCCAAACATCCAGCCGCTCCTCAGAGATACTGACAGATTATCGCTCTTCTTTGTATTCCCACAAAAGGCAGCTTGTCAAACAAAGATTATCTGAAGCCTTTGAACAAACAACCAGTGCTGGGATTTGGAGTGAGGACAGACTGTGGAAGTTGGAGGTAAAAGGATTTCCTGCTGCTGATGTCGGCGTGTGCTCTTTTCTGGAAGTCTGAGGATTTGCTTTAACAGAGCCGTCGTGTTTCATGGTTGGTTTTCACTTTAAAAGCTTTGCCTTTTCAACATTATGTCGACCTTATAGCTGCTGCAGGACTCTATCGGGTATCGACTACATCAAAGTGGCTCAGAAAGGAGAAGAGGTGAAGAAGAACCAGAGAATCCTTTGATCTCTGAAAAAGTGAAATGAAAAGAGTCTCCTCTTCCAAAGTCCTTCGACCAGCTCGGTCCTCTGGTGGATTTTAAGTGTCTCTGAAGCTGAAACTGTAGTCACTGGAACTGAAATAAGAAAATCAACACCTAAAGCATAATATTGAGCAACTTGATCATCTTTGCGGGTCTCGAGGTAATTTAAAGTCCACCATAAACGGGAACCTGCAGGTGTTTGGACTTTGGGAGGAAGCTGGAGAGCCTGGAGGGGAACCTGCACAAAAAGGTGCGACGGTGCTTATCTGACTTATTTCCAGGTCTATTATTTTTCCCATTTTATAAAAGCAACAGCTCACTTCAGTGAACGTCTGCTGATTGCTCCACTCTTTAGCCTCTATAGCTGTGAGGAGCTCCTGAAAAGGGCCATGAACGCTCGTATTCTCCCGAAGGGTTTCAAACATCCTCTCCAAATCTGTTCAGTGAGGAGATTTCCAATCACGTGGAAGCAGCTCCGGCCTGGTGGGAGGCTGGCGTCCCCCGGGAAGGGGCGAAGAAGAAAAGGTTTCGCCTCTCTTCAGCGTGTCGCAACAGCTGTTGCGGTTGACCTTCGGTGCTTGATCAAAGAGGCCTGCTTTGTCTGGTGTTAATATCAAATGATGAACATTCAGCTCCTGCACTGCCCTTTATATTTGCTGCCAAACAGACGGCGGGAACGCATCAGCTGGTCCTGATTGGTATTCACAGATGCTGCTGTAAATGATGATGAGGCTGCTGGATGCTGTTGAACAGTAAAGAGAAGACCGGCTCCTTTTTCTCTCTCCTCAAGTCTCTTCATAACAGATCATTGTCTTTTCTGCGCCGCATGTTCGTCCAATATCTCACGTATGACACTCAGCCTGACCTCACTAGCTTTCTAAATCTTTCTAAATTTATAGGTGTGTTCCTTCTTTCGTTCTTTCAGGGAGGAACTGGCTGCCTCTTTTTCAACGCAGCGTGAAAATCAGCTTGTAGAAAGTCTGAGAATCTGCACTGTGCCTGCAGTGACCTCACTCTGCATCGTTTAGATTTAATGTGTCATTTCTAACCTCCATGTCTGAAGTAAAGCTGCGATGATACGAGCGTATATAAAGAATAAACACGGAAAGAGAGTTCAATCATGCCATCAATCATTATTTGCAGATATAACACACCCGAAAGCAAATGCATCATTTGGACACAATGGACTCAATCCATGAACATTTCATTACGTTTATTGTGGGAAGTGCTTGATCAGTATGCTTCCAGTAAACGGTGCCCCGTCGCTTCGGACGTGAAGAGGATCAGTTTCCATATTTCCACATTGTTACAGCGGAAGTGATTATTATGAGCAATGAGAAAGGAAAAGTTATCAGACATCAAGGAGATGGATTAAACCGGAAAAACGCTTCTGCAAAGGACTTCGGATGAAACAGGACAAACAATCAATGAATGGGGAATAATTCACACACACATTCTGGGATTCCGTGCTGTTATCCTTCAGTCAGATTAAAATTTAAGCAGCCACAGTCTCACAGTGTCCGCTTGATCAATACCTCTCTCAGTTAAATCACGTGAGGGGAAAACAGAAGTGGCGACGACCGCTGAGGGCTGAAGGCGTCGCATCGTGATTTAGCAAATGGCTTGTGCCTGCAGGATGTTTATTAATATTATCACAGGTTTCGTAACGTTTGGGGCCCGGCGGGGGCCAATCGCTGTGACGAGCCGATGAGTCCAGAGACTGATGGGGAATTAAAAACTGTCTTCTCCAAAAGCAGAGAGTTGAAGGTTTCAGTGAGCACCGAGGTTCTGAGGAAACGCTGGATTTGAGGGCTGATTCCTCGAAGTAAACGCCGACCAAAGTCACGTTCAGCTCTCTCTCTTTGATCGCTGCGAACGACTCGGCCAGTTTTCAAGAATAAACCGATTAACACGGCGTTCATGTTCACCGGTGGAGCGGCGTTCCAGGAAGCTGGATGAAACAGATGCAGCCGGCGGCTCCTCCCTCCTGCTGAGCACCGTTGTACTGCGACTTCCAGCACAAGAAATCAGCATCCTGCTTGTAACGCCTGCACCTTTCTCTTTGTCGTCGTCAACAAAATCCACCTTTATTGTACTGGAAGTCTGATTTTACACAGACGGAGGGAAGTCGCTTTAATCTGACACATTGTCAGAACTGTTGAACACATGATGTAAAAAATGTTTACGCTGACGTGGCGAATGAAATAAAGTCCTTCTGTTTGGGAATCATTTCACTTCCACCTTTAACCTCCATTTCCTCTGGACATGATCAGACTGCTCACCAAACTAACAAGGCAACACACACACAAGTGCTGACACGGCTCAACTTTACTGATGCAAAGTGGAACAGCAACACAATGAAACCTACATGTACACAGAAAAACGTCCCTCCTCCTCCCTGATTTATCAGCTCAGTCAACGCAGCACCATGTTCTTTTTGTAAATGATGCTCCATTTCTTTTGTTTATCAACCCAAAATGATCCATAGTGTATGATATCAGATTAGCAGGGTGATGGGATCTGATGAAATCACAGTGAGCCATGTAGCACTTATTTAAGTTATTTCCCGCCGTGCAGAGGTCTCCGTCTACCTCACAGCATAAACTCCAGACGAGACTTGGTGTCAGTTTTTCTGTTTTTAAAATTAATTTGAATTTCCACTCACTGGGCTCCTCTTATTATCTCCGCTCGGGTATTAAACATCCACTTAAGTTCAGAGTCCTTCACTCTCCAGACACACTTGCTCTCTCGCTTTCATCATTACTATGAAGGCCGCTCCATCCACACGTCATTGACAGACATGATGTGTAATTTCCTCTGTTGACAATCAGCACATCTGCATTTCACATGCCAACATGTATGGATCCTTTTGTGTGTGTGTGTGTGTGTGTGTGTGTCTGTGTGAGAGCAGCTACTTCAGATCCATCACATCACAGCCAAAGTGCAAATTAGAAATCCAAGTCATTACTGCAGCCGGATTTCTCCTCACGTCAGTCACCATTACAAGGAAACGTGTCGTCGGCGAGTAATTCCACAACCCAAAATGAAATTCAGAATTGTGTTATATATTACTGCTGCAGCAGAGAGAGGGAGCTGCCACGGAGAACATGAAGATTTATACTTTGCATCACATTGTGCATCTTTTTTTTTTCTTCTACTTTTTTAAGGATGAAACTCATTATCCAAACCTCATCCTTCAACATTCCCCCTCATCTGGAGCGCTGGAGGTTTGTGGCAGTCGAAGGTTTATCTTTATTCTCAGGTGCAATTTTCGTTTTAAAACATTTAGATCGGCTATATTTCTTTTTCATTTCTGTTGTCATCACGGGAGGGAGCACGCATTAGCTTGACTTCGCTAAGTGTCGTAATTTACTCAGCCATTTGATGGCCCAAATCGAAGTTAAAGACTGTGTGCTTCCGCCTCAAATATTCATGGAATGGCTCAATTCGAGACAAAGTTCTTGTGCTGAACTTCTGCATGAAAAAAAACTTCTGATTGTTGCAGGTTTTCCTGAATTATTAAGTGACCTTTCCTGTAATGAAAGCAGCGGTGCATAATCTCCGTGGCAGGCAGAACACATTTACTGCCTGTGTGCTCTTTCTCACACTCAAATCGCTGTATTGTGCTTTTCTTTGTGAATCTGACCTGACTGAGCATGATCTCACCTCCTCTCAGTCAAATATCTCACCCGGACATCATTACACCGCTGTAACGAGACAGCCTTTGTCTTTCACTGTCAGTTGGTGGGAATATTAGGCCACAAATCCTGAAGGTGACGTGTTGGAGCAGGAGAGAAGGTCAAGCGTGATGGTGAAGGTCAGCAGAAGAGCTGCAGACCAGTCAGGGTGTCCACCACCAAAACCTGGAGTCTGGTCAGATGGATCATGATCAGGTTGGCAGAGATTCCCTGCTGTCATCGATAATGCTCCCTGTTCGCTGCAACAACAGTTCAGGAAAAAAATCCACCTGGATCTAAATTCCCCAGATCCATAATCCAATCCGGCATCTGTGGGAGGAGCTGGATGAAACAGGTCCAGGGTCAGGCAGCTGGCCAGAATGTTAAGGCTCAAAAAGTTTGTTTTCACTGATGTTGGATAAAAGTTTGAAGGCGATGCTGGTTAGCCATTCGTGGATTTAATCAGAGGAGACAGTGAGGGGGGAAATTAATTCATATATGCAGCCTAAAATAGCAGGTCAAGCCTTATTTTAAAACCCAAGTTTGAGTTATGCTGTTGTTCCTCAGAGGAAGAGCGAGGAGGAGGAAGGCGGAAGGATGGGAGTTGATCTCAGCAGCTCGAGTTAAACCTGCCGACATTTAAGAGGAGCCACCCACACAAATATTCACCGAAAGGTGTTAAGACTCCGAGACGGAAAAATGTTCAACAGTTTGAAGCACTGCAGGCTTTTAATGGAGATATTTCATGTCTGCACAGCCAGAAGACCACACTCGCTTATCTCACTTCTCAGGACTGTGTGGACATTTACAATTAAATTATATTCATCAATCCACACAGTTCGGTGACACCGTGAGGTAACAACACACACATTCAACCTGAGGTCTGCTTCTACGTGTCGGCCTGCCTCCACTGAACACGCGTCAGAATATTGTCGTTAAATGAGGAATGTTTTTCTTTTTGCACAGATTCATTTGAATGAATTTACTGATATTTGTACACCGAGCATCTTGTGTCATAACAAATAGTCATAAAAATCTTCTCATTACATTGTTATATATTCTCTTGTTTCTGACATTTAACGCCAATGAGAAGATCACGGCGAGCAGAACGGCTCTATCTGCAGGAAATTTTACTCACTGAAACCCCAATTATGTGTCTCCAGGTTGCCATCATGGAGGGCTTTTAATCTGGCGGGTGTCAAATCCAGGAAGTCCTTATTTGATAAAACGCCATGTCGGGAAAGAGGAGCACCGGGCCCGAGTCACTCCCGACATGAAGTGTAGTTAGAGGAGGAGATGAAGAGCGGCTGCAGGATGATTAATTTGACCACCTTTCCCTCCCTTTCCGATCCATCCGTCCACAGTAGCATTCGTTTTTTTTACACCCTGTACGACAACTATTCAAAGATGTGTTTCCATCTTGGCGTCACAAGCAGAGCGATGCGCTAAAATGATTTATTAAAAAAAGTTACTGAGAAAAGAAGCAAGGAATGAAAATTCTTTTTTTTCCAAATGTTGGGCCTCCTTCCAGGACCGACGTCAGATTCAAAGCCATCTCAGAATTACACTTCCCGACAAGCGTCAGGAATCAAAAGGTGCAGCGCGGCGGGCTCCACATTCAAATTTTCATATCGAATTAACCGCTCCGGTGGAACGCTGACCTTCTCTGCGTGTGAACATGGAAGCTCCTTTTCATTCCCCCCTTCCTGCCGCGAGCCCTGCGGGACTCGGGCTGGTTAAACATAGCCGGAATAAAGGCTAAGGTTAGCTTTGATGGCACATCTCTTTGTTTTTTCTTTCCGTGTGGCAGTCGGCGCTCGGAGAGCTGCAGGGTAAACGAGTTTGGGCACATGTTACTCTCCACGCTGGAATCGGAATGACAGCTCCGTCATTTATCACAAGAGCCCGAGAGGGAGGAGTCGAACTCTCGGGGAGATGAGTAAAAAATACAGAGATAACCCCGTTTTGTCTTTGCTTTTTTCTCCACAGGAGAGGACAATCAATTATTTCGGCATGTACGCCACATCGTGTAGACTGTAATCACTTTCAGCAGCCAGAAAGGAGAAATATGATGTGAAAAAAAAGGATGATGTGAGAAGGACAGAGCAGGAGAGAAGTCACTCTCACACACATCACTGGTTGTGATTCATTTTATGGGATCAGGATGCAACAAACAAAAAGGAAGGCCAAAGCAGGTTACTTTGTCCTGCAAATGGATTTAGCTGCTCAGCGACATCAGGAGTTGAGAGTTTACAGACTCCAGGTTGTGTTTCACTCCCTGTGAAAATCTTTGCGACGGCTACATGAAGCTGACCGAGGTGCTGTTATTGTAACTGTGAAGACAAAGAGTTCAGTCTGCACAGGTTGTCCCATCAGATCAGAGAACAACTGAGCTCAGATCAGCAGAAGGCAAATTATTTCCCCTCGCCGGATGCTTAAATGAGGACGGTGCAGCGACGCCCGCAGCAGTGCATGCTGGGAGAGGATGCCGGAGATGCACGTGCACCAAACCAGCATGCATGAGGTTTATGCAAGGTCACTGCAATCAGGAGTCGCAATTAAGTCAGGCACTGATGTGAGACCGCAGGAGGAGGGGGACTCATTTTCTGCCTTTAATCACGTTTAAGACTTTTTAAGCACTTGAACTTTTCAGTTGTTCACAGTCAGTATTGGCAGATCGTGTTTGTGAAGTGTTGTTTGCGTTGGATTGTGTGCAGCAGCAGAGCTGCATATCCAATTCCAATTTACACACAGTGTGTCGGGTGATGTGATGTGTGTTGGGATGCTGTCCAGCACGGTTGTGTTCACATATTTTGATGGGCAGCGGCTCAATATTTGCACTTGGAGGGAAATAAGAATATATTTTTCTGCCCTATTCTTTCCTGTAACAATAGCTATGAGATTTATGAAAGCCTCCTCTCTGACCAGAGCCTCACTGAGCCCTGGGGAGGGGCGAGGGGGGGCATTAATGTAAAGTCAAAAGTCTGGCTTGTGTCTTGTACAACGATGAGGCAGTTTCTGCGGAAGCAGGATGCCGAGGTCAGCGGAAAACAAGCAGTCTGGACTGAAAACTGGTTTGTTGGGTTTAAATTAAAAAACAAATGGTATGCAGCAGTAAGGCAGAAGTAGCAGAGCTCGGTTCGTCGGTTCCTCCTGTAAGCGTCAGCTAACAAGCTCAGGGTCGGCCCTGTTACACACGCCGACAAACTCAGAATATAAAACCAGCCGCAGGCTTCTGAACGAATGTGTGTATATGTGTGTGTGCGTCATTGTTCACTAAACAAAGGGGACGTTTTCATCAGTGTGGATCTATATACTGTACTGAAGATACCTGAAATCATTATCAGGCAGTGTCCAACGTGTCTGAGGTTCTGTGTGCGTTCGGGTTTGTGTGTGTGTGTTGAGGAAGCAGATTGAGGTTGAGCTAGTTCAGTAACAGAGCCGCTGGGTCGGCTGTATGTGATGAATGGGGTTTACCAGGCCAGAAGACAAGGACTGCGGCCAGTGACATGAGATGCGGAACATGGATTTATCAAGAGCAACAGGAAAATCAATTAAAGCACACTTCTCTGTGTGTGTGTGCCTGCATGACGAAGACGAAGAGTGAAAAACTCAGCTAAAGTCGTCCTAAAAGTCATCTGAGCACCAACTTTTTCATCCGCCACCAAATCCCAGAGACTCCGATCAAAAGACCCAGACCTGCAGGAGCCAAATGCACATTTGCATCTTAGTATTTGAATCTGTATTGGCCTACTTAAAGCGCCAGATGGGCGGGATGCACACAATGCAGGAGCGCAGATGCAGAGATGATATCGGCAATCTCCCTGTCACACATTTGGTAAGGTGACCTCGGGATGATGCCGGTGAAATCTTTTTAAAAACAAACGGATTACTGAGCATCTTTCTTTCTTTCAGGAGGGTCGAGTTCATCGTGAACTCGCTGCTCTGCACACATGAAAGATAAAGTGAAGCCGAACGAAAAGAACGAGTGAAATAAATGGAGATTATTACTCCACGTCCACAATGATGAGCTCTGCTAATAAAAACGAGATCAATTTAAAACGTGGAAGTGATTCAACTATAAAAGTAAGTTTTTCCATTTCTTCAATATTTTGAAAATTCTACTGACATGAACAAACTTATTTGATTTTGTGGCGAGGCGGCACACTAACAGTCAGGAATATAAAATATAATCAACCAAAGTGAAATTCGACGGCTCGGTCATGCCGGATCGGAGAGCCGTTTAGATGTTAAACTCCAGATTTAATGGAGGGAAAAGAAGCAGCAGATGATTCGCTCCTTTATTTAAATGGTGGGTTCTTTTATTTTTTTGTGCGTACAATTACTCTGCGGTAACAGCTGGTAATAACTGCTGAGGATGTTATTTTTGAGCGTTTCTTCTCCGGGTTCTGGCGGTGTAATATCATGAGCAATTATTTGTGGTAATTAGGTCAGGAGGAGGCAGCGGCGTGCTGAGGGGGAATCACAGCCCTCAGCGACCCTGCTGGGGAAACTTCGCCTCGTGGCTCATTATTGGCAGCGCCGCAGAAAACTGTCAAGGAAACAAGACGGAGCTCATCATGTGTCATGACTTTGCCTTGTAAATGTTACGAAAACCAAATAAATGTTGGCTGTGGATGGTAAATCTGTCACTCTTCCTGGCTGCTCCTCTCTTTCAAACACTGACTACAGAAAAGCTCAGCAGTCTGCAGGATAACACTTTTAATTAAGAAAATCCTATTTACTGGTTATTAGTTGACATGTATTAGTAACATATGAGTCATTAACTTTGGCTTTTCTCCCTCCGGTTCCTTAGTTAGTGCTCATTAGCACCAGGCTGCATATAATTAGGATGTCACATGAAGGGTGAAACAAAAGTTCGGTGAACTGCTGTGAAATCTGCAAACTTCCATCACACTCAACGTTGTGCACATCTGTTCGCTAAGGATGAATCTTTTCCACCCTGATCTCAGAAAAGGACCCCCCATAAACATGAACTACATTAGATAACAATCATCATCATCATCATGATGGATGAATCCTTCAAAGATGAAAAAGATCTTCAACCTGTTGATGGGAACCAAAACTAATCCTGAGTCCATCAGCTTCACTTGAGCTGGACATCGAATTTCTGACAAGAAATTTATCATCAAAATTAATTTCCCAGGAGGAAAAGAGGATAACCTCTTTGGCTTTCAGGAATACCAGTTCCTCGTTGTAGTGTTGTCACACAGCGCTGAGGCTCAGTAACATGTCACATTCGTAATGCTGTAATCTGGAAAAGCAGAATCAGAAGTTGGAAAAGTTACCATGTTTGAATTTTGGCTTATCTTCATTTGCTAAAATTCATTTGGATGTGCAGATCTGATACCATAATTGAGAAAATGAAAAACATTTGAGCAGCAGATGAAAATGCAAAGATCCACAAGTCCAAAATCCAAAGGCTCCTTCATATATCAGCCCAAAAAAAAAAGAAAAAAAAAAAAGTGTGGTCCATCCTATCCCATCATGCATTGCACGCTGTTACAAACACCACCAACAGAGAGCCGGAGGATTCTCTTTTGTTAAGAAACAAATTATATGTTGTCAAGGTTGCTGTGGAATTTAAAGTGCAACACTTTACAACATAACGACCTCGGAGGTCTTCAAAGACTACAAAGAACCAGACTTCTGTGGATCCACGGATCAGGAACTGGCCGTTGAAAGCTGATGAAGAAATGAATCGACAGGCTAACAAGCTTTTCTGGAACTTAACGCTGAACCCTGTATCACTTTTTATCTCAGCGTACCAGAAAGAGCAATTTTCAAATGCAGCCCAGCTCCCATGTTCTCCTTCAGTCAGGCAGAAAATGTAAACAGGGCAGAAGCCTTTTGCACACGAAACGACCTTCAGATGTAGCTTCTGATTTTAAACCGTAGAGGAAGAGAAAAAAGTAAAAGTCTGAGATCAGCGTGTATTAATTCCTTTACAGGACTTTTTTATTTTTACAGCCGTGGTTTGACCCATTTTATATTGGGTGATGTCATCATGCACCAACATGTGTGTTTGTTTTATTCAAATCAAATGATGACATTAAATCTTTTTTAAAGTTATTCCCTGCATTTTTAAATAAAATAAATATATTTGTGTGTAGATTCATGAGTCAGTGCAGGAAATCCTCCATTTCTCATGCTCCTGGCAGCTCCGGCACCAAACCTAAATTTCTCTCTGCCCGGGCTTTGTGGGTGGCTTAAATTCAAATCCCCTTTGTGTCCCCTTTGTTTGCCTCTGCTGGGCTTCCGTCTCAGAGAGAAACACCGCTCCGGGGCATCAGGCAGCTCTGATGGCTTAATAATTCATGGTTTGTCACTGTGAATCATTGCACACTCTCCTACTGCAATCATTGAGATCATTTGCTCAGCAAACCCTGCTAAATGCCTCGGCCATTTGTCACAACAATAATTAAGTGTTTCACATTGATCCCGCCACCTGTGGTTGATACATCTGACCTGAAATCAAGTGGAAACACACAGGTGGCCCCACATGAGTTTAGGATGGGACGGCTTCAACCTTCACATATACTGGACAAATCCGTTTTAATGTTAGTCCTTATGTGCAACTTGAGCACAAAGAAAAAAAGGTCCAGATTACGATTTAGATGGAGGAGTTTGTTTGTTCAGAGTGGCCAGTTCTTTTAGTATTGATCCAACATCACACTCCACACAAGGACCGATTCTCTGGTTTGTATACTGAGATTAGTATCAACACAATCCCTCAACAAAAAGTCAAGAAAAAATCTCCATACTTAAGCAGGATAATCTTCTAAAATACACCAATTTTATGATAAAAAGGAAACACACAAAGATCATCACCACAAAACTTTCTGTTTCGAACACAGTACAAATCCCCATTTTCAACAATGTAAACCCTGAAAGAATTTACTCATGTATTTTATGTTGTAGAATAATCATTTCACCCATTTAACCAAAAATGGAAAAGACAGTTGGAAGTGCTAAAGTGCTAAGTTGGTCATTTTTGGGTTTAAGTGGCACTAAATGGCCAATTTAGAGCAGACAGTGTATCTGATGACCCAAAAATATAAGAGACAAATAGAAGAATCACACGACTTCCTGTTTTTGTTGTGTTCACAGCCCAGCGCTTTCTCGTCCATTTTTTAGAAGCTAATCTGCTGAGAAGGTCGGGGCACTTAGATCATAAAAACTGTTTGTTTCCTTCCCCCCAAATGCCAAAGTCAGTTGTTGTTTTGTTTTTTTAATCTAAAATCATTCTCTAATCATAACCAAGTGGTTATTAATGCAAACATGACGACAAAATCATTTTATCACAATCATCCATCAGCGTACGACAAAAGAAGCAGTAAGTGCAGAGTCGGTCCAGTTAGCAGTCAAACTGGGGACTCACTGGACCAACGAGGATGTTATATTGTTTAATTTAGAGGACTTGTTGATATTTATTACAGCATCTATTGATGAGCACCAGCCTGTATTATAGTTTAATTAAAAAGGCCGTCATTAATAAGACTGAAGCTTGATTTTCCAAAAGCACAAAGCCACAGACTGATGATGCAAAGCAGTTGCGGCTTCTTCTTGTGTGTTTTATTTGGTTTGATTTCACGCTGCAGTTCACACGTGTCAAAATTCACATTGTTCAGTCTGACCGAGGCTTTTCTCAGATACAGCTCATCAATCACTGTCAACGCTGACGATCGTTCAGCACTTTGATCTGGACCTGGTTTCGTTCACTGATTCACTGGAAAGGCTTTTTCTGTTTGTTTAACTTTAGCAGAAATTACAGGGAGCCACATCATGGCTGGGACTGTGAGTATCATTCAGCGATTGATGCGGTCCCAAAAAAAAAAAAAAATCCTAGTTATTCCAAGCCAAGCGTCTTCACGACGGCTCACATCGAAGCACGATATCGCAGTGATGTCTGAGCAGCTGAAAAGAACACTCCTGAAAATTGGGGCGCTGCACGACTGACAGCCAAACTTTGTTGAGGGTTGTTAGACGCGAGGACTTAATGAAGCAAACAAAGGGATTTATGGGTAAAAAGCAGACGGTGCTCCTAATGAACACACTGAATCCTGACCCGGTCTGAACCGGACTCATTCTGAATGAAACAAAAGACGGTTCATGTGTTCATAAATAAAAATAAATTCACAACACAAATCACGGCAGTTTGTCCAACTTCCAAATATTTTCCTGGATTTCTCCAGAACATCTTCACTGCAGATGTGAAACTCTGCATTTACATGGAGCTGCCTGAAATTAAAAAGAGATGTAAATAGTGTAAATACGCTCTTCATCAATGCAATTCTGTTTTCCTGTTAAAATACATTCCGATTCTACCCACAACCACATTCTCCTTTTTTATTTTTGAATCCCGCTCTTGGCTCTTGGCATCGGAGGAAGCCGAGAGCTCAGTCGGTGCATTTGAGGCGACGCTGCCAGTGCTCCATTAATTATGGTGTGGGCTGTGAGTTGGTTGTTAAAAATGATCAACAAATTCTGTTACAAGAAAGCTCACACAAACACAAACACAAAACAACACACACATACACACAATAGCGACTTCACAGTGCATAAAACAGAAAGGCAGCTTCTTTGTTCGACTCTTTCGACGCTCCCTCGGCATTCGATGTAGTTCAGCTGGTTTCAAAGCTAATTTGCAACCCAAAACAAAACAGTTCCGCCCACATCCTTCACATGTGGAACAACACAGACTGGGCTTTTACTGCAGCCGCTCAGTTTGAGAGACGTAGCTTAGTTTTCTACTTCTGGCCACAAAGAAGTTCCAAACTTAAGTTTCGTTAGTAGGACTGATGAATTTTGCAGGTGGCCACCATCGCTGTCCATGCAGCAGACGTCTTTAATAATAATGGGCTCCATTTATTCTGGTCCTATCACACTCAAAGATAGCCGGTGATATAAGAGGCACTCCAGAATCAGAGAAAGGGAAGACAAGTCTGGATTTTTTTTTTTTTTTTTTCAGTTTTTGCTGTTAAATTGTCTCTAAATTTGTTGCAAACTAAACTAAAATATGAGCTCTAGCAGGAATCTTGTCGTCTAATAGTGAAGTAAAATAGTTTTTAGAGAGTCAGCACTTCTTTTTTGCCTCGGGCTCCACAGACTCTCATCACTGTGTTGAAAAATCAGCAAAAAAGGCAGAAAATTTGTGTATTGTCACCAACAACTTTGTCTCTTCCTGCTTCCACATCAAGTGTTGCTTGCTTTACGGTGTGTTTGGAGCAGGTAAACCAGCAACGGCCCTCCATCCCCAAAAGCGCCTGATGCCCCCAGCTGAGAGAAAACAATCTCTTTGAGGTATTTATTGATTCGGGTTTGCACGCTGTGGGAAGCAAACCAAAAGGCTAAGAAAGTCATTTGTTATTACATTTTCCTTTTTTCTGGTCTCATCTGTTGTGCGACTTTATTGTTTGTTCAGATGTGCGCTCCTGCTGGTAGTAAGACTGACCAAAATGTGAGTCAGCTTTCTAAGGAGTTCATATCTATCAGTGATGGAGGAAAAAGCTGCTTTCACATCCTAAACTCTGCTGCTGCTGAGTATCCAATCGGTCTGTAAACAATGCAAAGCATAAATAAACACAAACTGCCAACACAAAGCATTTCTTTTTTCATTCCCAGAAACTTCACATTTATTTCTGTCTTTAATTATTCATTCCTACATGCATTTGTTGACACTGAAGTCTCCTCTCATCCTTCGTATTAGAGCACTGCACGCTGAGTTGACCCCAGAATAAACACAGGGAGGTTTGATTGGAGATGGCTGACAGGTGAGGTAATCAGGGAGACCAGGTGTGCCACTGCATCCAAACAAAAAGTATAACTTATGTCATTTTTCCCTTTTCTCCTCTCCCAGTACTGATTACTCCATTACATTAAATAACCTCAGATTTCTGTTCATCTTCTGCTCAAACAAATTGCCCTCCTGATTCAGCTGCAAAAAAATATTTTGGATTTAGAGCCGCCACGCGCTCGCTCCTCAACAGTCTGTGGCTTTTACAGCTTGAGTTGATATTTCAAAGTCAAGCTGCTAAATGCCTTTAATTTCATCTGCCCCTCAGGCGTGTAATTATGTTGTTATTGCCAGCAATGTAGATGCGCACCATATATGACAGCTGATGTCAGCGGTCATTACCATTAGATGTTCCTAATAAAGGCTTATGGAGCTGTCAACTTTCCACTTTGCGACGCGACACTAAATGGAATCAGCGTGAGGTGATCGACCAAACAGACGATAATCACTCAACACACAACACACTTCTTCTTCTCCTTTCAGTTTCTCCAAACTTCCTCCTCCCTGTGTGAGGTCTGGGTCTCGCTTTGTCCTTCAGCATCGTCGTCATCGACATACCAGTAGCCCGTTATAGGTCAGAGCAGACAAACCGACGAGATCATCCTGACCGCAGCAGCAGACCGGGAACAACAACAACACAGATGGCATGACGACCTGATGACCTGCAGTCTTGTTCATCAAGGTGTACAAATGATCTGTGGCTATTTTTACAGTTTACCTTTGTACCTGTACTGCTACACTTTTGGTTTTAGTTAAAGGTCCAGATGGTCTGAGGATCTGAAGGTCCAGATGGTCTGAGGATCTGAAGGTCTGAAGGTCCAGGTGGTCTGAGGATCTGAAGGTCTGAAGGTCCAGGTGGTCTGAGGGTCTGAAGGTCCAGATGGTCTGAGGATCTGAAGGTCTGAAGGTCTGAAGGTCCAGATGGTCTGAGGGTCTGAAGGTCCAGATGGTCTGAGGGTCTGAAGGTCCAGATGGTCTGAGGATCTGAAGGTCTGAAGGTCCAGGTGGTCTGAGGGTCTGAAGGTCCAGATGGTCTGAGGATCTGAAGGTCTGAAGGTCCAGATGGTCTGAGGATCTGAAGGTCTGAAGGTCCAGGTGGTCTGAGGGTCTGAAGGTCTGAGGGTCTGAAGGTCCAGATGGTCTGAGGATCTGAAGGTCTGAAGGTCTGAAGGTCCAGATGGTCTGAGGGTCTGAAGGTCCAGATGGTCTGAGGGTCTGAAGGTCCAGATGGTCTGAAGGTCTAAAGGTCCAGATGGTCTGAAGGTCTAAAGGTCCAGATGGTCTGAGGGTCTGAAGGTCTGAAGGTCCAGATGGTCTGAGGGTCTGAAGGTCTGAGGGTCTGAAGGTCTGAGGGTCTGAAGGTCCAGATGGTCTGAGGATCTGAAGGTCTGAAGGTCTGAAGGTCCAGATGGTCTGAAGGTTTAATGGTCTGAAGGTCGGTGTTAAACCAGATGTGTGGCGTTCTGTGACTTTGTGACGTCACACCCAGCAGCTGACCTGGACCTGTCGTCGCAGTGTTGAGGGATTATATTTCCTTCTGTAAGTGATAGCCTCGTCTCACTGCAGACATTTATTTCTCCAAAAGTTGATGTAAATTTAATTCATCATACACGACAGATTCTCAAAGTGACGGCAGTGCAGGTGCTCCATCAGCGCCAACACTCAGCCCCAGCGGCCTGCAGGCGGTTGTACAGCATTCATCATCATCTTTGCTCTGCCTCGGTGCGTGTGATGCCAAAGTTTCTACTCTTCTACTTCCTTGGGCTATAAATGTCTTCTTTTTTTTTTAAGTTAGAACAGCTCACATTTCCCTCCCCAACACTCAATTCCTGACTTTACTTTGATTTTATATGCAATAATTTTCCGCCAGTAAGCCATCGCATCTTATTTTGGCTTTAAGCATTAATTACTTAACCTCCTCGGACATTTCTGTGGGATTCATCAGATAAATCTGCAAGTCTGAAGATTCAATAAAATGGAGTAACCAGCGCAGCTCAGATACCTGATTGGATTGTTTTTGTGGACAAGGCGGACTCCTGTGCAGTAAAGATACAGCATTATGTAATCAGTCCCCTCGTGCTTTATGGAGGCGGACAGAGTACAAACAGCTGTCTGCAGAAGTTAAGATTCAGGCGTGGAGGCAGCTTAAAGGCTGTTTTGTTCTGCGGTGTGGCACTTTATTACAACATAATCAAACTCCCACTTAATAAGAACACAACATGCAGTGTGTGTGTGTTTGTGTTCAGGTCTGCAATTTCAGGACAAAGTCCGGCTAATTGGGGACAAAAGCTGGTGTTTGGATGAGCGGTAAAGCTTTGGATAAGGATTTAACTGAGAGAGTCCAATTTAGAAAGGAGGGGATTAATTATGGTGTCTTTACGTTCAATTGAGATGTGAGACCAGAGACGGATCAGACACCTGCGACCGGAGGGATTGTAGTCCCCAACTGAGACGAGTGTTAGATGGTCGATTTGGGGACCAGCATGTGGTGAGGATTAAAATTCTGATTACGGAAGATCTGATCCAGGAAGACGTGGTGAGAAGTCAGAGGAAACATTTAGTTTTACTATGAAATCCCTCATAAATCAGCTTATGTAAGGCTCAGTCTGGAAAAATTCTGGAGGTGTGAGATGTAAGTGTGACTCGGAGGGGTGAGGTAAGGGTAGGAAGAGATTTATGGTTTAGGGCATTCTTCTGTTTGTAAAATGTGTCTGGTGTATATATATATTTTATCTGTGTATTAATATTAAAAGGCTGCCAAACAAAAATCATTTTTAAAAATTTCAAACCATTCAGATGCGTATCGTTGTCATTCACTTCCGTGACTACAAATCATGAGGAAGCAGGAAGCTGCTGACTGCTAGACTTTAGGTGGAGCTAAGGTTGAGTCGAAGTGACAAAACTGCAACAAACAATTAATGCCATTGAAAAAAAAAAAAATCTTTGCCTTTTAATCAATCGCAATTAACCTGCATTTTATGATAAATGATAAAACTGTGGATCTAATCAGAGTGTGTACTTTAATAATGCGACCCGGCTGAAGCGATACGACCCAAAAATGCCTCGTGGATTCAAGTTTATTTTCATTTCTTCTGTATACATATAACATAACATTTATAACATATAAATGATGAAAATAAAGTCTTTGTGGTGGCGTTCACACCCGTGAACTTACACCTCCAGGTCTGATCAGGAGCACACGACCAAACATGTCAGCACTAGTCGACGCCCCCCAGGCGTTTCATCACTTCCTGTCTGAACAACATCCAGTCCTCGTCATCACTTTTCACTTCTTCTTTGTAAATCCACGTAACCTCCCCCCGAGTGATTTCACCCTCCTCCTCCTGAGCTCATATTCTATTCGTCCTACCACCGGGGCCTCCTGGCTGAAAAACCTGCTGCTGAAGTCAGAAAGATAACATTGTCCATGTTAATTAATTAGAGATATAACTTTACTCCCTGGCGTTCTTCCTGTTCCCCCCCTGCCAGCAGCAGCTTCCCACTCTCACAGTCAGAAATTATAAAATATTTTGGCAACAAGGCCAAAGTAACGGGAAGATAAATTAATTAACGCTACAGATGTCTTTCCAAAACTCAAAGATGTTATGAAAGTGTCGAGAGAAGTGCCTAAAAAGTTAACCTTCATCTGTGCTAGCAGAAAAGCACACAGGGATATTTTTTCCCATTACTGAGATTCTTTGTAGATAGTCACTGCAAGTTTAAAACTGCAAGAAATTAAAGAGACATAATCAATACTTAATAAACCCGAATTACAGAAATTATAGCCGGCTTACTTCTGAGGAAACCAGATGGGAGTTACTGCTGCTGCTGCCAGAGGCAGGAACACTAACACAGCATTTCTTTTTAACATCTTTATAAATTGTTGTAAACAGCTCAAAAAACTCTTTTGGCAGCTTTGTGACGAATTCCAAACACCTCAGAGCGTCTCATCGGCCTGAACGTAAACCTTTCCTGCATCCCGCTCTCAATTTACCCCAGAATGCTGAGCCAACCCGAACAGCGCAGTGTTTAACTAATGACCGGACTATAAGTTAATGACCAGGAAAGGAAACTGAATTAGAGCCGGCGGCTGGAAGCTCTTCAGTTCCTAAATCACTAAACCCATGTGATACCTTCACCGCCTTAAAAACGGGAATTGGTGCAGCCTTTTTCCAACAACAAAGCCCCTTCTTTACTCATTCGCGTCGTGCTGGCCAGCTGATGTGTTCCAGTGTAGGTCGTTGTTCGGACTCGTGAAGGAAGTCTAACTATACTGACAGTAACAGATTGTTGTGTAGGTGATGTTGATTTAAGTTCTCTTTCTAATTCTTCTTCTTGCCCATTTTCTTCTGGCAAAATCTGTCCGTGGGAAATAATGGACAGTGAAATAAATGATATGAAATAACGGCTCTAATTCCGCTCCTGCTACGTGGCTAACATTAGCAATAAGAGTTGTTTATTCCCGAATAAAAGGGCATGAATTAAAAGTTTTAAAAGTTCCCGTTAACTTTAATGTTTGCCAGCTCTCTCCTCTTCTGTTTCTTTCTTCTCATTGATGTGAATGATGATGAATTAGCACTTTGTTTGCTTTGTAATTGCTACACTGCTAATGTTAGCATTACTGGTCCACATTTATAGGATCAGAGGAGTCTAAATGGTGCTCGTGTAAACCACGTGTGTTGTGTTTTTTTTTTTTCCTGGAGCCATTTCTGTAATGATCCCATTTTCTAATGCGTCCTGTCTCTTTGAAAAACAGCATAATTATCGCTACGCTGATGCAAAAGAAAACGGACAGAACACGTGAAAACTAATTTATTTTATGTATTTTATTCAAGATGCTGTTTACAGCTTTCTACGTTTCGGGGATGAGATGACGAGTTTTGTTTAGTTTTTTTTTTTTGCTCCTTGAGAGAGATAAGCAGCTGCAGGAGTGTTTGGAGGCACAAGGTGGATTTAATGTCCTGCGTGGAAGCCTGTCATTCACAGACAGCTTCAATTAGAAAGATAGCGCGTCGCCATATGCTATTTTACATCCCATCCCTCCCTCCGCCGGGCTCTGCTCGTCCGCAGGGATTGCCAACGCCTTCAGAGCGAGCTGGAGTGCATCTCGCTGCCCGATGCTTCTCAAGGATGTTTCCCCTCTCTGCTCTCTGAAAATATGGCCAGGAGCTACACATGATGTCTGGAAATGAATAATAAAGCGTGTAAGGACTCCACAGAGGGCGAGCGCAGACACGTGCTCCAGCTGAATTTGGATTTCTTGACAGGCTCTGACTTGGGCATTTGCATAACCTCCTGCGGGGTGTTTTCTCAGCTGGCACAAGCTGCTCAGAGGTCTTCTTCCTCAGATAATTTCTTTCTTCTTTCCCTCCTCGTCAATCTGTCAGGTGAATCGTTGACTTCCTCTGCCTGTTTCCTACTTCCTTTTTCTGTGTACACTGCTACAGGCGTCATCACGCCGCTAAACTGGTTTCCTTGTTTGTTTAACTAAGAAATTGCTTGACTTCAATTACTCCTTCAATTCCAGCTCACGTTCCCCGGATGAGGCACGAGCAGCCCACAGGGTCAGAGAGAAAGGGGGCAGCGGTTCTGCTTTCCAACTCTGTTTAAAGGTTGTCAATACAGTTGTGCGTGATGGCGCTTCTTTGTTAAATCGAAACTTACCGAGCAATAACCAATACTGGCCATCTAAATTTTAAAATAGAAGGAAGTGTGTGTTGTTGCTGCATATAAACACATTTAATTGACTTAATAGTCGGCCCTGGAGGGTCTGAAACCTGCACAACAAAATCTGAATTAAATTTTGTTTTTCTATCAAAAGACTTTGAAGAGAGCTTCATTAATTATGCATGAAGCTGACTTTTCATTGTTGGGTTAACATGCTTTTTCTACCATGAATACCCAAAGTTGACAAATAAAAGCAAATGTTAGTACAATAACGTGGATTTGCTACAAACAAACACAAGTCAGGAATAAAAGCTTCCTCTTAATTTACAAGAGTAAAAGTCCATCCAACTCAGCACTGTGCTGCTTAAATATGAGATAATGTTTATCTCATTCCAGCAGATTCCTCCGACTTCTCATCTGTTGTTTGTTCCGACGTTGGTAATTAAGTGAAATGCTTCCTGTAGCTGTTTCACAGTAAAAGGGATGGGACACCATATGGAGAAGACGAGTTTGAGTGAGCAGTAGGAACAGGCCGGCGTTACCTCCTCGTGGGCGAACGTCGCCACCGCTCGTCAAATTTCAGATTAAATCTCAAATGACAGAATAGACGAAAGCTCTAAAGTCTAACCAACTCGTCCTCGAGTGCTGAGCATTTGTAGTGAATGTGAACAGATGCCGATGGGAGACCTTCTGAGCTACGGTGACATTCGACCTTTCACTTCAAAAATCCAATAAATCCTTCTCGAGTCAAACTGAATGCTTATGTCAAATCGGAGGACTTTCTCTGGAGCCCAGAACGACCCATCTGTGCTGAAATGGAAAAATTGAGGTAAATAGTGTCTGTATTTTCACACAGCAGTGCTTCGCCCTCATGCTTGGCGTGTTCATCATTTTTGTTTGGCATACTAGCGTGCTAATGGTTGCTAATCATCACATCTAATTAGCACAGCCAAGACTTGGGGCTGACAGGAGAGTCGTGCAGGTGCATGACAGAGACTATTAACTCATTAGGAAACGTTTACTAAGCTAATAACTCTGAGAAGTGGGGTTTCCCATAGAATTCAATACAATCAGATTTAAGGCTCTTAAGCTCCAATTTTCTGTCGCCTTTAGCCTACGGCCATTACTCAGAGTGGTAACCTGAAGCACTTTAAAGTCAACAGAAATCCAAAGTTAGTCCAGCTGATCCTCGATGGCGTCGAAGGAAAAAAGATCTTCGTGGACCGACATCTGACACGGAGGGAGCTGCGTTGGCAGGAGGGCCGAAGAAGAGCGAGAGTTCGGCCTTCTTTATGTAACCACAGCACGGCTTTGGCTCAGATCTCAGGGTTCAAGTTCAAGAACGCCTTTGCAGATGTTTAATAAATCGCACACAGAGAAGGAGACAGTAAAAGAAGTTGAGAAACCAATTTTTCCTGACTGAAAAACTCCCACTCTCCTCCCCGAGTGTTTGAAAAAGCTCTCTGGGAGACAGATTCACTAAATGAAGCTCAGAAGCCTGAACACACAAAAATATTCCTCCCCTTTAGTTATCCACAATAAATTTGAATCCACTTTTTTTTTAAATGTAATTTTATTTGGCTTTACTTCCAGTTAACACCGTCCTGATGAACTGAGCCAATGAGCCATAAAAGGCAGAATTATGACCGCTGACATATGAGGAGAATAACACAATTGTTCCGCATACAACGACTCCACATTTTAAGGAACTTAGAGAGAAGAGAAAGTTTGTGGAAACGTGAGCACAATTCCATGGCATTAAGGAAAAGGAGAGTGAGTGTGATGGAATGAAAGCTGGATATCGGATCTGATCACTCAGAATGTTTTCTGTTGATAAAAGCTTCATCATGGATGCTGTTGCACCGGGCAAAATGAAGAACACTGTTTTTTACCAACTCAAACACATCAACAGAGTTAAAAGTTTGTCACCCAAAAAGAGAGAAGCTCATCAAGGTGTCCGTCTGCAGTACGCGCCATCATCCACAGAAGAGATTTAAAAGTTTACAAATCACAGAACAGTCTGGAGCCAGAATGCATCTTTGATATGTTTGTAGAATATAAACCCAGCAGGCCTCCGGTCTTTGATGCCGTTCTTACTTTTCTCGGGATGTACAGAAAGCACATTGAATTGCCTCACCTGTTGATATCCATAAAACATATGCTGGTTCTTAAATGCTGTTAGTTAACTAAAACTGTACAAATATTCCAGATGCAGTGTGACGTCCTGGTTCTGTGTCTTTCATAAATGCAACTGATGATTTGGGACGGCTCAGTTATGGACTTTTGTTTTGGTAAATCTTTCTCAGTTTAATCCTGTAAAATGTGATTCAAACGATTTCTGAAGTGAATTTTGTTGCGCGCTGATCCGTCAGACACCGCTTCATCAGTTCCTGATTGGTTTCTGGTGTTAGGTGGTTTCTCCTGGACCACTGAGCCTGTTCCTGCAGCCCTCCTTCACCTTCCCGCTCCTCTTCCGTGATGATGGATGTGGCTTCGCTGATCATAAGCTCTCCCCGTGTCCCTCGTCCACGGGGAGGCCCTCTCTCGACTCCATCTGTTTTCTCCTTTCACTCATCGTGTCGGTGTTGTTCCTGCTTTCTGTCTCTTCTTCACGCCATCTCCCCTCGCCCCCCGGTTTGATGATGGATTTCGCTTCATCAGCTCCTGATATCTAGGGGGGCTTTCGGGCCTGTGAAGCCAGAGGACCCAGAGGACGGCGGCCAAGCCAAACCTTCCCAATGAGGTGCTCATTAAACTCATCACCGGAAACTAATGAGGATAAATTTGGAGCCTGGATGTGCTTTTGTACCGAGGGAGTGCTGGGATTCGCTCAAAGTGTCTGTTCATCTGTTACATCCAGATAACTGAAGCCATGATGTGGATTTAGCTCTAACAGTTAATTTAAACAGATATGAAACAGATACATCACACTTTAACAATATTTATAGATGGATAAAGGTCTCCCTGCGACACGACCCCGGATACCTCTACATTCTACATTTATGGAGTGAAAAATATCAAAGGTGTCAGTCCACAGAAAAATGCTCACATCTTTTATAAATAAAATCACCGCCACATCTGGACGCTCCATCCGACCTCCAAGGATTTGGTTTCTTTTTGTGTTCCTGAAAAAACCCGACTTGTTGTTAGAGCTGTAGAGCGAGAGGAGACGTAAAGCTGAGCAGATATATCTTCTTCTGGAGATAAACACATCAGGTAAATTTAAGTATGGATAAAAATTAGGACCTTGGTTTCAAAAGGATCATTACAAATGTAGCCACACACGGTTAAAGAAACGATTACATTTCAGGGACATTTTAGAGAATTACAGCTCTGAGATGTGCTGTTGGTGGTTTACAGTTTACTCTAATTTAGTATCTGGTGTTTGTTTTGTTTTTTTTTTTCTTCACATTTAACAAGTGAAACCAATGCTCAGCATCGGTTATAGTTTGACATCTGTATCTACCAGAGACCTGCTCATTTTTTAACCTCAGTTTATGATCTGACAAACATTTTCAGGAATTGTATTATTATTTAATAAGTGGACAGAATGGAGAGACTTGTCATCAGTAATCCTTGAATCGTGCTCATGTTCTCGGGTGAATTAAAACGCTGGTTGGTTCTGTTTTCCAAAACAAAACTAATCAGCCGTTAACATTTTTAGTTACAGTTCCCTCTTGTTGCCACGAGGGAGGTCTGTCTGCTCCGTGGTGTAATCCATTAGACATGCAAAAACCCCTTAATGCCGTTTATGTGTGGGCATCTCAGCTACATGAGAGTTACGACGGGAGATTTGTTTTCTCGGTTTTATCAGGTAAAGAAATCTTTTTTCAGTTTTGTATTCTGGGTCATAAATCAGAAACTACCTGAGTGATGTGTGGTTATGTGTACACACATTGTAAAATACTCAAGCCAGGATGACTTTCTATTTTCTTTGCTGCGTGCACTTTGAACAACCTTTTCTATTAAATAAATGCATGGATACATCAAAGAGGCTGGAATAAAAATTAAAATAACTGGGACAGTTTGCTTCTTGTTGTGACACGTAAAAATGCGACAAACTTGAAAGAGGTGTATGCAGGACT
Organism: Echeneis naucrates; assembly: GCF_900963305.1. Classification (NCBI taxonomy): domain Eukaryota; kingdom Metazoa; phylum Chordata; class Actinopteri; order Carangiformes; family Echeneidae; genus Echeneis; species Echeneis naucrates. The sequence goes on along the minus strand of NC_042524.1, from coordinate 1,231,583 downwards.
TCCTCTGCTTCTCAAAAGTGTTTTTCATTATTATTTTCGGCAATTTGGACTCAGGATGGTCCAGAATCAGCCCGTCTGTGTCGTCTAGTTATGGGTGTATGAAATTAGACTTCTTCCCGCCGTACTCATTTTAATGTTTCCTGAAATTGATAAGAGAGAGAGAGAGGAGCTCATCACATTACATTGCAGAGCTGTGATCCTCCTTTGTGGCGGCTCACTCCAGCTAATGGGTCTCATCAGCTTCGCAGGCAGATACTCAACTATTAGCCGAGAAGAGAGAGAAATCATAATGGGAAACACGGGGGGGGGCGGTGACAGACAAAAAGGTGAGGAGAAGAAGAAGAAAAATGAAATGACAGAGGCGTTGTTCTCAATCAGATGATATTCTCTGTGTTTTTGGGAGCAGTTTTAAGGATGGATTTGAATTCAACAGCGGTCTGTTGTTTCTGGTCCTGCCGGTCCTGGCCCACATTTGGGCAGATTCTACAGCCAGGATATTTTCTATGACTATTAAACATGAGGGCCAGATTTGGGCTGCGGACAAAACAAGCATGCAGAGTTAGTTATCTTTTGTTTTTATCTATTATTTCTCCCCTCTCTCTGTTTCTGTGGTTGCTGAGCACCAAAAGCCGACCCTTCGCCATCACCTTCTGTGGTGAAATCCCCGAGTCTAAAATCCGAGTCCACGTCAGCAGCTCCAGAATGTTAAAAGCTACATCCACTCAGCGACAGAAAACTTTTACTCAACGCACAATTTTTACCATCATCATGACGAACTGCAACAATCGGAGCCAAATTAGGTTAATTAGATAAATGAGACATCAGAACAAAGTTCATGAAATAAAACCTACCAGCTATAGTTTGTTTTCTAATGTTGAACAGATATTTAACACAGCACAAATAAATCTCCACAAACACACACACACACACACAGCGCTTCTTCACAGCACAGGCTGAATAATGCATCGAGTTCAACGGCGACAGGCTGCAATCGGCAGCAATTTGCCTTCCTTCAAAAAAATCAACACAGGTGAGCGTGCTTTTTCAATTCTGAGACAAACTGACTCAAACAGTCACAACTCCCACGTCGTCAGAGGTGAAGCCAGGTGAGGCGGGCTGTCGAGAAACATCTTACATTTCTGCAATTCCATCACTTTTTTACCTGAAAGCTTTTGTTGAGTGTTAGAAAAACATGTCTCGACCCAGACTCTGGTTATGTAAGCCTTTATGATCTCATCCTGTTCAAATCTGAAGCACTAAAGTTAGATTGTCGTGAAACAACAATACTTAAGAAGTGACAACCTTTTCTCCGGGAGGGACGTGAACCCAGCAGAGTGTCGGAGTATTACACTTCCTTTCCTGAAGCCGTCGAATAAATGGTGACGAAAAAGTACAACAGCAGATTTCCTTTTGAAGTGTGGTGGAAGGTTAATTACGTTCATCTACAGAGTCCATCAGAGTAACACAAAGACCAACAAACCTTCCTGTAAGTTACACACCTCCTGTGTTCATATGATAAAAGATATATTCAAGGTTTTCAGAAACCAAATCCATCTCAGTGAAGTCTGACATCGGCATCATTAAGAGCGATCGTACATCCGTCTCTTAATGAGATCCAGATTTTCTTTTAATTAAAAAAAACAGTTGCGATATAAATTTTATTTATCCAACCATTTTACCATCCATCATCCGTCCATCCACCTGTCCACCTCTGCTTTCATTCATCCATTCATCTTCATGCACTGCGGAGGAGGAAGCAGGCCTGAAGGCTTTCCTCCAAATCCAGAGGCCTATTGATGGAGACACAGTGTCATCCATTATGCATTTCTCCCTAAAGGAGGGCTGTCTGGCAGAGTGAGAATTTGAAGTTTGTGCATTCGCACACTTGCACACACAAACACACAAACACACCCAGAGTCTCAGAAATCTTTGTGATTTGGATCCATTATGGATTTCAGGACTGGTCTCCAAACACTGTGTCGCTGTGATTTATCTACATGAGATGCTACAATAACAAGGGAGCCGACTCCGCTTCTGATTTTCAAGTAGGGCAGACCGAACACACACAGACACACACAGCTATGAACTGACAAACAGGCTTGAGAGACACGATCCACGCAGACACACACATCATCTGCTCTCAGGTGCTGTTTTCTGCTGCGATGTGGCCTTCGTGGTTCGCCGCTCACCTTCATGAGTCGGGTCAGCAGGAGAGGTCGCTGCTGCAAGAGAAACAAAAGCCACACCACGCTCGACACGCACTTTGCATTCCTGTCAGCAGTTGTGTACTCGTGTCTTTGTTGCATTCTTAAACCACAAAAAGTTCAATGCTGAATGTTTCAGCTTTCTTCTAAACTATTGATGGAAAAAGAAACGCTGGTGAATAAAAGAGGAGAAACGTCACGGAGTCGTGGAGTCGCGTCTCATTTTAAATATGAGACGGATCATTTTCATAGGTGATGAAGTTGTTAATACAGGATTGATTTCCAAAGATAGCTGGTGGTGGAGCTGAGGAGGCCCGATCTTTATCTTAAAGACCATCATGGGGCAACATGTTATATTGAAGTCTATGTGAAAATGGCTGTACTTTTCAATTGATTTACTGCGTTCATTGCCTCATAATGAGTTTACAGTCTCAGTCTCCAGTTCTTCTACATTAGGATTTTTTTTAGTGATGAATGAAGCAGATCAGAAACTAGAGGATGATGGGGGTGTGATTGACAGACTGTACTGCCCAATCAGGGTCGAGGGTAGAGTCCCCTTTGCTCCTCTTCAGCGCCCTCAAACAAAAAAAAAAAAAGATGGTTGATATCCAAATCAGGAGCCACTTGAATTAAACCCTCTGAGGTGAAGTGCTGTGCTGAGCCGTGTTAAGAAATAAGCCATGCATGACTGAGTCTTCCTCTTTAGCCGGCCGTGTGTATATTTTCATAACTACTGCTCTTAAAGGAAAGCCTGATTTTTAACCTTGACGTTCTTATCTGTTGCTAAGCCGCCCCCCTGTGGGGCCGCCGGAGACGTCTGACGGGCCAGAATCTACTCCACGTCTGGAGCCGTGCGGTCGACAGAGCTGCCATATTTTCACGAGCTGCAAGCTTACAAAAGAAAGAAAGAAGAGAGAGGGAGAGAGAGAGAGAGAATAGGCTGCTGTAAAACTAAGTGGGAACAAATTAGCACAAATTAACAACAGGACATTGATTTTTAGCTCTTAAAGGTTAATGTGTTTTGTGACTCTTCTGTCTGAGAGAGAGCATCCAGGGAAAAGAGGAGGCAGATAGAGAGTGAGCCTGCGGGAGGGACTGAAATAAAGAAGAAAGCGAGTGAAAAGACAGAAGAATCATTCTTCCATGCGCTCTATAAAAAGAAAACATAACCCAGGACAAGTCCAGAGAGCGGGAGGATGGACAGACACAGAGGTTAAAATAATTAGAGGACAGAGAGTTCAGCTGGCAGCAGAAAGACAGCTGTTATTACCTCCATCCTCATCATTAGCATCTAATTATTAACATTATATTTATTTTGGTTCCATAACTATCAGCTTCATGCAGCCGCGGCGATCTTTATCATTTTTAATAAAAATCCAGCCGAGAAACGTGTTTTTATTGATGTTATTCAAACTGAATGTTTTTACTGAAATGTTTTATTAGTAGCTGTTACAGCAGTACAGCGCTTGCAAAGGCTCATGGGAGTTGTAGTTTGTGGCATGTGGACATATTGGGACTATTTTATGTCCATATGTTTTGTGCTCTCTGTCACAAATGATTGTGTGTGCGTGTTGTGCGTTCCTGGATTGTGATGGAGTAATCATTTATATTCATACGGTCTGCCCGAGGAAAGAGACAGCAGCGCGCTAATGCACACAAGACACGGACTCATTTTATAAATAATGACTCATCCTTCAGGCTTTTGGGCTTCCTGCTGCTCTCATATACCCCCCCCCCCCACACCACTTTCATATCTTTGTCATTTTTTTAAAACATCTTTGCATTTTTATGAGTGAAGCATATTGACTCTGTAACACCAGAGAATTGAATAAAAACACCTTAAATTCATTCTTCATTTAGAAAAAAAAAAAACAACTATCCATTCTGCCATATAAACACAGACGCGAAAAGTAAACGGGATGTAAATTAAAAATGTAGACTGCTAAAATCTGGCAGCTCCAACAAAAACTCCTGAAGGGGACAGAGCAGTGACCACTTTGTTCACAGTAGCTCTACTTGAACATAAATGGGAAAGTGAAGCAGTGTAAGAGGCATTCGAAGCCTTTACTTAAAAACTACTTTACTTAAGGAAATGGGAATCTGTTTATTTCTTTGTTTTTAATTTGCTTTGACGAAAATTGTATTTATTTTTTGTAAGTCATGCCATTTTAAAGAATTTGAGGTCTGGCAGCGGCTCCATAATTATTCCAACATCACAAAGGTCTTTGGTTATAAATCATCTCCAGGTTTTATGTTAAAACTGAGGAAAAATCATCTGCCCTGTTGTTAGCGGAGAGAAGCCAGAGGGAGGAAATGGAGATGGACAACTACACTGAGATGAACCACAAATATGCACAAACACAAATCCATCTTTTACACTTTGACAGAATGCAGCTTTGGGGTTCCTCTAAAGTCCAACATGTCTCCAGTATTAACTTGTGAGCATTGTGAGTGAAATAAAAATAAAAGTGTGCCCAAGCTGTCAAACTTATAAAACCAAACTGAACACTTACTTTAAACATTAATTAGTGAGGAAAGCTGCTAAATAAATGCAGTGTGGAGATATAGACTTTTTACAAAGCAGCATATAAGAGCACCAGAGTTTTACTATTTACTATTAACTTAATATGTAGAGACTCCAAATGTAAAAATGAAAATCTGACATCCCAGTAAAAGCAGTCTGTTAGCACACAGAGAAATGCAGCTGGTTACTGTCTCTGTTCAGTATTTGAAGGTATGAAGGCCCATCAGATAAGAACTGCTCCAGCTCTGAGCCAGTTGGTGGTGACGGTCAGGACTCAGCAGAGCCGGATCAAAGTCGGCAATGTGATCTGCGAGGCAGCTCGGAGATAAAGAGGGCCGTGATCGTCCCGAGCTGGTGACCTTTTCTGCCGGACAGACAGCGAGAGACGTGGAGATACAGGAGGACGTCGGGACACTGACATTTGTACACCGCGGCACGGCGACCTGCTGATATGTGATCGTCCACCTGAAATATTAGTGCAGCAGCTCCACGCCAGCGGTGTCACTCTTCAATGTCAGCTCCTGCAGACTGTGGAGTTTTTATCTGCCACCTTTCTGCTCTCACACTCCATTTTCAGTCTTCTTCATGTTAGCTTTTTGTTTTTGGAAGTTGTTTCCTTTCAACTAGCTCAACTTTGGTCCGAGTTGTGTGTTGTGTGCTGATGTGACCGTGACGTTCGCTGCTAAGACCTGTTGATCACCATGGTTTAGCACGTTAGCAATCTAATTAGCACTAAAAACGAAGCGCAGCCATAAAAGTTCTGGACAAATTAAAAGTTTGAAAATTCATGGATCAGATTGTGTGTCAATATATAAGATGCCAAGCTGCCAGTTTGCACTCAGCACTTCATCGCTCACCGACACTGACAGTGACAGTTATCTTCTCTGACAGTTTCACATTATGCAGCTTCATAATGTGCATTCATAATTTTAAACATATTTAAATGCACGAAGAATGAAAATGTTTTGCATTGCAAATACGCAGTAAATGTAATCCGCTACCACGAATGATAAAATTAAATTGCAGTGACATTACAGAATGACACTCACAAACTTAACCCACCAATGCATCTTCACACAAAAATGATCTATTATCTATTATCTAACTATTATATGTTTTAAATGTAGTTAATCACACTTAGTTTTTTAGTTTTTGTCAAACATCTCATGTTGCAGATTTTTAGTTTTTAGTTTAGTTTTTATTCTGTCAGCTGTGGGAGTTTGGGCTCATGGTTTTGGGAGATTCTGATTCAATGGCTTTTAAAAACATACTGAGATGATGAAGACGATGCTGCTCTTTTCTCCACACGCACATTCAGAAGATACTCAGCGTGAACAAACAGTGTAGGTTTTACATGTGAATATGGAGCCAGGGGGAGTTTTTTATTCTGCGGAGAACATATGGAGGATGTAAAGCTGTTCACAAAAAGACATCCATTGTTGGCGTCTCATCCCGTAATAAACCATCCTCACACTCATCGTGGATGATGCATGTACGCAGCTGACAGCGAGACAGAAAAACTAGGAAAAGCTCAAGATTCTGAAAAACAAAAATAAAAGTCAAGCTTTTTGACGATCATAATGTATATAAGATCGTCCCTGCTGCTCCCAAAGCACCTGCATGTGTTCTCTCTGCTCATTGGATTTTACATCCAAACAGAAAAACTACTTTCATTCTGTATCTTAAATGTGTCAGTGTGGAAAACTTTAGTGTCCCTGAAGTCAACAGGAACTCAGTTTGTTTGTTTCTTTGATCACAAAGCATTTCATCGAGCTTTGTTTAAAACGCTGAGGGGTTGAAGACGACGTTGGCTTCGTAGCATAAACTGTGACAATGAGTTCAGTAATTGGTATCAAGCTGACATGTTAAAAATGTTTTGTTTACCGCTCAGTGATTCATCATGAGCACCAACATTGTCTGTTCTGTTTGGGGGGCAAAAATGGGAATTTTAATGGGCTGCACGTTGATGTGACGGACGCCGTCAACGTCTTCCCTCTTATTTCTGTCCACTGGGGAGGAAGCAGCACTTCAGACAACAAGAAGTTTCCCTCAATAACACAATGCTAAAATGTGGTCATTGTAAGTGATCTGCATACCTCTGGAGGCGTTTTGTAAGACCAGACCGGCTCACCTTTAGACTTTAGGCTGAAAAATGCTCAAAAAACGAAGCTCTTTCCTCCATCACAGGCCCTGATCAGCCAAACATCAGAGGGGAATGAGGTTTATCAGCGAGTGAACATTCTGTACTCAAAGTATTTAAGGACAAGAGCAGCATAGAGATGAGACGACGGGTCAGACAGTCTCCTGACGTTCCCGGTCTGCGGCGCACAGGAAGGAAAACCACCGTAGAGCTTCTGAAGTTCAGGCTGGTTCAGAAAGAAAGATGTCAGAACACACAGAGCGTCACAGCTGTGTTCCTGCTGACCGCCGTCCACCTGCAGAAACAGCCACCGCTGACGTGACGTGCTCTGAAGAAAGCTGCCTTCATATTGGAAAGAGGTAGCGATAGCGATCTACTTTCTGCCCGACGTTTGTCACGTCACAGCCGCAAGTTTGAAAAGCACGACGAATAAACAAAAGACTGAGTGAAACCAACTTTTCAGCATTTCATTTTGCTCTCAGGTGTGAAGTATTTTGACTTCCAAGAAGAGCCGGAAATGAAAACACAGCTACCTGACTGATTTCTAAACATTCAGAAGTTGATATTTGAAAAAATTGTTTAAGTCTGTAAGTGGTGGATCAGTACATGCATCTTATCGTTCAGCACATTCAGAGTGAAACCTCACTTGTTGAGGCCACAACTTGATATAAAACATCATGTGTTACTAAGAATATCTATATATTTCTCTCTAAAGAAGAACGTCTCAGTGTATCGACAGGCTGACCTTCAGCTCTGCAGGTTATGAGAGCGAAAGCCAAGAAAACAATTTTCTGCTTTTCTCTTCTCTGAGAGAAACTCTTCTTCGTTTGGCCAAGAAGGAAGGGAAGAGGACAGATAGCGATGCTGCTAACATGTCAGCACCGCTCTGCTCATTTCCAAGGAGGGGGAGGAAGATTTAGGGGAAGGGAGAGAGAGCTACAGGCAACAGACTGCGGAGAGGAAAATAAAAATAAGTGAAAGGCTGGCGTGTTTCTCAGCTGCTACTTCATCTTCCTCCCTCCCCTCCGTTCCAACTTCCACTTAACAGAGATTTAAAAAGATGAGATCTTTCAAAGTGGAGGAATTATATTAAGCTTTCCTCCGGGGTTATGATGAGCTGCTGGGCTTTTCCCAGAGCACACTCAGCGAGGTGAGCCGGCAGGACAGAGCTCGCCCGGGGAGATTAAAATCTGCGACTCAGGACACGGCGTGCCGAGAGCTGTCATATCTGTTTACTGGTTAGCACCGTGGCGAGCGGCTGGGGATGCCAGTTTAGGCCCGACGCCACAGAGGATCTTTTCTTGCTTGACTTTCCTTCCTCAAATACTCAGCAACATGTCGGCAGACCGGCAGAGGAGAGTTTAGTTTGTGACGCCTGATTCAAAGCCCAACCGTTGTGCTGCTTCTTTATATATTTGGGTTTTTCAAATGTCCAGAACCGATTAAGCTGCAGGAATGTTTCTTTCTAGAAATATTCTCTCTAATCGAGTCCAAACTTTGATACACGTCATATTCTGGATTTCTTTGACGAGAATAATCTCTCACTGGAGGAAAATTCTTCTGACGTGCAGCACTTCTCCTGGTTTTTGACTCCATCTCGTTAAGCCTGAGTCATCATAAGCTTGGTGTTGCATTATGGGAAAAAGTACGACTTTCTGGTGAGGATATTAATCACGTGTGTGTTATTGATATCTGTTGTGATTCATTTGTATCGCTTTAGCAAATCAGAGTCAAAGGTGTTTGGGATTACTTTCTGCGTGGGTTTCTCTTTTTCATGCATAAATTGAAAGTGCCCATAAATCAAATGGAAATCAAAGTTGTTTGCCCTGTGTCATATTGATTCCTGGCCCTTCACCCAGTGCATGCTGGGATACGCTCCAGCTTCCTGAGCAGGAATACATGATCGGAGAAAGCAGATAGATGGACGCTGTTGTTTCTGAATTCTAAATCTCCTTTTTTTTCCCATTTCTCTTTTGCCTTCAACCAGCTTAAGAGTGACTGACAGCAGCAATCACACTTACACAGCCTAAATGCTGTTTGCTGAAATTAAAACCGAGATGGTACATAATACTGCATGTCCCATTTAGCTGCCATTGCCTCTGGGGGGGGGGGAGAGAACACACACACACACACACACACACACACACACACACACACACACACACACACACACACTCACACACACACATATGATTTTTCGCTGCTGCTCCTTAAATGATAAAGCTTGCAATTTCTGCAGGATGTACCACTGTCCTCGCCTCACATCAGATTAAATTGTCCATCTAATTGGGGCAACATGGCTCCTCTTTAAAGGAAGACGAATCAGCACTTCAGGATATGAGAAGACGATGGCAGAGGGAGGCTTAAAGGCAGATGAGCAAAGACACGAGACGAGAAAACATCGAGGGGAAAAACGAGGAGGCGACAAAAGCGAGATGTAAAGGATACAGCGGGAAGAAGGAAAGTGATGCACACTACGGAGAAATCAGCCTCCCGGCGGAGGATAATCAGGCGCCACACCTCCACACCGACAACCATCCCCCACATCATTACATATCGGCATGTGCTGAAACCAAGTCATATTAATTAACCTCTTTAATTTAGCTCCAGTTGTTACTGTAAGTCTGTCAATGCAGCTAATCAATGCACACATAATTAAACCAAAACAGACACAGCGTCGCAAAGAGTGAAGTCCACTGCTCAAGATTAATATTCACATTACCACCATGTTGTTTCTTTAGTTTCGCCCCGCTGGGCCATGTTTTATTAAGGGGTCGATGAACATTGAACGAGAAGGGGCAGTTAGGGTTAACTGCTCAAACAAAAGGTCAGGTCAATTATTGACAAACAGGCCTCAGAGGGAGGAGAGCAGAGGTCGTGATGCTGAGGAGGAGGATTTGTGGCAGAACGGCAGCACGACGGTTCGATATTTTCAGCCTCCGAAGGAAATTCATTTCATTTTAACCTGAAACGATGTTATCTGTTTTCTGCAAACTTAAAATAAGAAAAGAAGGTAATTTGAATAAATTTTTATTTGTATTATTATTATAAAATGTAATTATTATTTATTTATTTATCTATTTTGCTGACTTCCTAATTAAATAGTTTTGAGCCATCTTATTTGACTATCGTTGCTAGGCAACATCTAATGGCTGTAGAAATTTAACAGGGGCAAAATGAAGAGTGTGAAAAAAAACCAAAACAAAACCAACCAACAAACTGTAAGCTGCTTCTCCTCTTCCAAAAAGAAGCCAGAGCGTATTGAACTCTGTGTGAAAATGGTCCTATTTCAGGCTTATCAGCTCAATCATGGTTTTTAAGCCTTCTTCAATCAAATTTACTGTTTAATTTTTAATTATGTACCTGTTCTATGAAAGGATTAAGAAGGCGTGGCCTCCCTGTGACTGACAGACTGTTCCACCCCACACGATGAAGGTCAAGGTCAAATCAGAGGTTTTGACAAAATTACACTTTGAATCAATTCCTTCTTGATGTGAAAAAAAAATCTGGTTGTGGTGTGAAACAATAACCTCAGAACAAAACAAAAAAAAAAATACTAATGATAATGTCATGTCTTGATAAACTGAGTTTGAAATGACTTGTTCATCATGTTCTCAGTCATGGAGAGAGCCCCAGATTGAAATCGGTGTGCAGCGCCGAATCCCTCCATCAAGCACGTGGCGCTGACTAATAAAAGTCAGCATGTGGATTGACTGTTTTGTCTCGGAGATGTTTAACCCACTCATCCCGGAGGATTCATCAGTCTCACTATTCATGAGTAGAAATGATGAACCCTCCTGGGTGAGCGGTAATGAGAGACTCTTCACTCATGTGAAACGTTTCGTTTCAGGGTTTCCCTCAGGAAACCGCAGCTGAGCCGGAGAAACCGCAGCCTCCTTCAGCCTCGTGCCGCCGCATCCCAACTTGATTGTGAATGATTAAGGCATCTGCCTCCCATTCAACTCTGCGACGAGAGACAAGTGAACATGCTGATTGTTTCTGGGTCTTTGCTCTATTTTCTGAGGTGGCCTGAATCCGATGGGAAACTTTGCAGGAAACCTGAAGTAAGGCTGAAAGTGTATTTAAAACATAACATCTAAACATTTCCTTCATATGCAAGCACGATGATTCAAATCTTTGAAGTTCCTCGGCATCTGTTCGGGTTTCTCCCGCTGGAAAAACGAAAACTAATGGACGCCACATCAAAGAAAGGACAAAACTTAAAATGCTAAAGGTGTGGGGGAGCCATTTCTTGCATCACTTTCCCATTTCATTTCTGTCCAGTGAAACAGCTTTCCTGATCAGCAGCAGTGCTGGCTTCATATCTGACCTTGACAAAGTCCCTGTGAAGCAGGTTTTCTCTGGGAAGAAATTCCACGTGTTTGCTGATGACACCACATATTATTTATCTGCTCTACTTTTTCTAATCCAAGAAACACAAACTCCTGAAAACAACAGAAATTTTGAAGATATTTGGTATCACTGCACAGAGTGATGCTAATTTAGTTTTCTTGCCAGAATTTCTACACATCTCTGCACTGCTGGTGCTTAAAAGTCAGTAAATGATGTGACACCTTTGCATGACTGCAACAGTAACGGCTCAATTTGGTTTTGGCGTAAAAATGCCAAAGTCAGTAGCAGGAAGAGGATTTTGGGTTGAAATAAAAACAATCATCGTAGCTTGGTTAGCTTTTGGAAAAGAGTTGAGTTCCTCCATGTTCAGATGTGAATTGAACACCTCACAATAAATACACTGAGATAGCACATTGAGCTTCTTCACATCACTGGAACGAGAAACATTCTCACTTTTATTAATTTCTTTGCATTCCAATAAATCCTTCATGATAACAACTCTCAATTAAATACAAACTGCCGCTGACAAAGATCTGTGTCTGCAGATTAACGTCTTAATTATTTACTCTCCCAGAGCCAAAACGGTGTGGAAAGAAGGAAAGAGGTGAGGACAGAAGGAGAGGTCAGCGAAGGGCCACGTCAGCCCGTCATAATTCACAACATTCCAGCGTTCAATCAGAGAGCAGGCGCTTTTAAAACACCCAAAGTGTGATTTCTCACGCCAGCCGTTCCTTCTCGGCTTATCACGGCAGCTTAAGCATGAAACGCTCTCTGCTAATTGAAAGGATGGCGAGATGGCTGTCAAGCTACGTTTGAGGATGAGGCAAGGAGGTGACAGATGGTCGCTCTCCCCCCGTGAACAAGCCCACGGGTTATTAGGGCAGCAGGTTAATATGACCCACAGCCACTGGAGGTGTTTATAGATGGCTGGGTCAAGAAAACACAAGACAGGAGACTTCTCTCCATTTCCAAATCATCTATCAATAACTGTTCACACATCTTCACTGGCCGTAGATCAGTCCACAAATATCTCCTCTCACTTCTACGCTGATGATTCAAATCTCCTCTTCAACTGTTTCAAAGACATCAGGATTATTTCAGTCCCTTTAAATCCAGAAGCCTCCTCCTCCGTTATCTTCTGTTCTGAGCTGCCTTCAAAACACGCCCTCTCTGTTGTTAAAAGGAAATTCTATTACTAAGAAGAAGAAGATTTGGGGACTCAGACTGATTCTGCCCCCCAGCAGCGAGCGTGTTGTTACTGTCTATCTACTTCTTCTGGTTTCCTGTGTGTGTTTTGTTTAGTTGTCCATTTGCCCAGTGTTCTGTTTAAATGTTCTCTACAAATCAAGTGGAGCCTTTAATTATTAAAATGATGACGGAGGCCTCCTATTCAATGTAACCAAAACTTTTAGAGCTTAAATTCAACCAAGTTTGGTCCGTAACACAACTTTACCCTCTCTTTACTGATACTGTCACAAAGGTTTCAGCTTTCAGCTGAAAATATCAACTTCACTTTTTCTCAGGAAGTTCAATTTAAGACTGCTGCAGTATATTGCGAAGGGGCTGTCATGAGGAAGACTTGCCACTTCTGAAGACCGTCAAAGCTCCAAAAAACTGCCTGGTAAGCACGTTTTTATGTCTTTTTTCTCCTCATTGTCCCAAATGTCCTGAAGGAATTCCAGGAGTAGACTGACACAAATTAAAAGTATTGTGTCTGCCAAATTGCCATCAAAACTAAAACATTCATGTTCCACAAATGATGAATTGCTGTGAGTTTGGTGAGCTCTTCACTTTCTCTTCACTCAACCTCCAGAAAGACAGGCAAAAAAAAGGATCTTCTCAAAGCTACTTGAGTTCAAGACAGTCACTGAAATGAAATTTATAAAGTGAAAATAAATTGAAGATTGTTTTGTTTAGTATGAGACAGGACCTACAATGATAAAGTAAACACGAAGGGAGCTGAATGAAAAGGCAGTTTGAGTTTCAGTTTTTTCAGGGCTGGAGGAATCTGGGAACTAACAGAGTCAAAACGAGGACAGGAAGAAGAAACGCACAAAG